>NW_024962308.1:0-174264 GCF_019238085.1 Lagopus leucura | reverse complement strand
AGTTGGAATGAAAAAGATCTTAGATTACTAAAGCACAAAACTTCTGTCCTAGGGAAGTGAAGAAAAAGCTGAACACAACCCACAGAAAGCAGAAAGTTCTGCCTTTAACACTTTATTTTTTTATCTTTTCAAGGTTATGTGTATCACTGTCATATTTTAGGATGTCAGAGGGCTCTCAAAGCAGTCAGCAGTGATGAGGCAAGACCAGGACTGAGTGCAGGTACCACTGAGCACTTGCAAAAGGTCCTCTGGCTTCAAAATTGATGCCTAGCTGTGTCCACATTCCAACACATGAGCTCTTATCAGCTGTTTTCAGCTAGAAAAGGATGTTAGAATCCCCACAGCCATATGTTTGTTAGAGGCGATGGGTGAACTGGTAGTTAAAGCAAACAGTCTAAAAGAATATGAGATGAGAACTGGAAAAAGCAAGCCACTCTGTAAATGCATGCGACATGTTTGAACCCAGTAATCTGCCAAAAGAATGAAAATCCACCACAAGAGCACTTGAGTTTCAAGTGGGGAAAAACCTCTGTTGATGAAATGAAATGAAATGAAATGAAATGAAATGAAATGAAATGAAATGAAATGAAATGAAATGAAGCAGCTACGTGTATAAATGCTGGTAAATAACCATTGGTTGTTTAGAGGGACATATTAAGTGCCCAAATAGAGCATTCCCAAAGAATTAAAAAAGATTGTGAAGCAACAAAGAAACAGACAATATGCTCTGACACATTCTACGTACAGTAATGGAATGGCAAAAGAAAATACCAAGAAGAAGCCTATTAATGATATGAGACAAAGAGTAAATCTTTATTCAAACACTGCAATGGAAAACTTGCCAAATAGCTGCTGGACCCAACAGCTGATAAGGTAAGAACTTTGCCTTGTTGTAGCAGACCCGTTTTGTAAGAAGGCATTCACTGAGGAGCAGTTTGGGAAGGCTCCCACAACAAAAGCCCTTCACAAAGGGGAAAAGATGAGGAGCTGGCTTAAGGTGACATTTCAGTAGAAGTTTGGAAACAAGAGGGAAAAATGATCAGCAACAATTAGGTAGCAGTAGTTTTGAAGTCCTAATGGAATGTAAGGTGAAAGTGCTAGACTGATCACAACAGCGTGTAATTCACTTTTTAAAACAGCTTGTGACCTAGGGATCTAGAAAGTAGAACATGGCATTTCAGTTGTTATAAGTGTCTTGAGAAGGCAGAGGAACTAAGGCACAGGAGGATCACCTTCTGTGGAAATGTGAATGGGAGTAATTACAATAAGAAGTTAACTGAGATAGAGAGAAATAAGTTATATAAGAGAAAACCCAGTCCTTGAGCAATGTTCAGCACTGGAGGATACTTGTACCACGCAGACACTCTATATTACCCTCTCCCATCTCAGCAGGGGCAGTTGCATGGAGCTGCTTGCTGTCCCCACTGCGAGGTATCCTGCAGAACTGAAGAACTGAATCATGGCTGAGCACTCTGTGAGTATGGCATGGATGCCCAAGGACAGACACCTCCACAGAAATGGGAAGTGTTGACATTTGTTAAAATTAGCTTGAATTAAAACTGAGGTAAAGGTAGATAATTTTTGGACACAGCATAAGCACAGCCTGACATTTGCACAGGTGCTGGAAAGTCTCAAGGGAGGAAATCCCATCGCTGATTCTGGAGTTCAAGCTGGAAATTTTTTCCACTGGAGTTTCCCAAATTGGAAGCTCTCAGGATGCAGCCATGCAGGTGTGACTCAGCTCTCATAAAGCACAGCACCACAGAATGGTTGGCTGGAACCTTAAAGCCCCCCAGCCTCACCAATGGTTGCCCTCCACCAGGGCCACACATCTTCTAAACCCAGTATCTTTCACATTTTTACATTAACTTCTTTTTCTCTTCACCTCCCAGGAAATAGACTTAGTTGATTTTCGTTCTGCTAGGACACCACTTTGACCATTCCATTCTAATAACATAATGTGTTTTTGCATTTCTCTCAAATGATGAGCGCACAGAACAACTTTGGGAAATGAATGCACCCAAAAGCAAGCATCTCTGTAAGTTTACTTTTGGGTAAGTTCACTTTTGGGTAAGTTCATTAGAAGAGAACCAAGAATAGCAGAGAGATGGACCTAGTAGTCTGCACTTTAGAGTTTAGAATGAATATTTTATTAAGGAAAAATCCAAGCAGTAAAAAATAAATTAAATAGGAAAAGGCTTCTAATTCCTGCTATCAGCTCTCCCCTGAGTAGGCTGTTCCGCTCTTCTGAGTAGGTACTGAACATCTGCAACATCCACAGCTTTCTTGAGATATGCACAAAGACCAAAGAAGGGCGACACACTGCTGGAGCCATTTTTTTGATTGGGCTGTAGCTACAGATATGGGTGAAATAATGAGATGCTTCTAAAGGAAGTCATCAGCATGGCAGTAGCAATAAACAGAGTTTTTCCAGGCAGCTGCAGAATCATTCATGCCAAAGTCATGTCCAGGAGCCACCTCATTGGAAGCTAATGAGCCATGTTGTTCCACAAGTCCATGGATGGAAGTCTGCTGCAGAAACACTATTTCCTGCAGGAAAACATCACCATCTGTTGTATGCTTGTATTGCATTCCTGCAGTTACACCTGAAGGCAGCAGCCACGCAGTTAAACATACCTAACACCTAGGAAGCATGTACTGCAAAAACTGAGAGCAAGAAGCATGAAGGTCATCAGCGAACAAGCTCTCCATTTCATGTAGTTGCTCAGAGCTTGGAGAGGAAGACACAGACATTTCATTTAGTTTTGCATCGTCTGAGCAGCATTGTACAACAAAGAGCACTGGCTTTCTTGTTGCAAGGCTTGGAAGGATCTGTTTTACTGTAAACTGAGATCCCTTTTGTTTTTCTCTGTGAAAGCCTTCCAGAGCACACACAGACTGGGCCTGGCTGCTGTCCACACTGTCACTACTACAAGATGCATCTGGAGATGAGGATATATCACATCACATACAGGCAGATAGCTTCTTCCCAGAGATCTTAGCCACAGACAGGAGACCCAAGGGAAACAGAAGAAATGAGTCAATGGCATAGCAATGAGTAGAGTTGTAAATCCATCTTACAGCCACATTTCATGTCTTTTCCTGGAGACTGGATGGTTTTTACATTTATTTCCCATTTCAGCTGTTTTCAAGAGTGGCCTTGATGCAAGGAGACCGTGATTGCAAGGGAAGTTTCCTCCTTCCTTTCTCTCTGCTCCCATCAGCCTAAAACATCCACACAGCTTACGGAAAAGTGCTGTTTCTCACTGCCTTCTCACTCTAACCTCTCCAGTGCTGATTGGAAAGGTGTGTGCATGTGTTTCTAGTCTTACCAGGATGCTCAGGGAAGATGGAAGCATTGTATGGGAGAGAGCTGTATGAGTGTGATTTCTTACCTAGTAAACAAGATAAGCAAAGACAAGATTATACTTGTTTGAGAAATACATCTCTGGAGTAAATTCCAGGGAGAAGAAAAGAGTCATTTAAGGTAGAGAACAAATCCGAGTGGGTACAAATTGGCCATCCTAACATTTAGGTTGGAAATTAGTGGGTTTTCTTTTCTAATCATTAGACCAAATGAGTTCTGAAACAGCTGCCCAAACAGAATAGAGGGGGAGAGAATTCTGACTGTGTACGCAACAGTGCTGGCAAACTTCATGAAAGGATGTGTGTGAGCTCCCAGTGGCAGGAAACTCAACTTGAGAGCACAGGAGGAGGTCTGTCAGACCTGTAGCCATGCAAGTGCAGAGTGCTATTATTTTATAAGCTAATGTAACCTCAGTTTTTCCTTATTCTAAAAGAGCTGAGACTACATTAAGGCATTATACTGCACCCAGTGCCTTGTCTTTATGAGTCTATAGGTTGACTGGGAGAGTCATTACCTTCATCAATATCCAATTTTCCGAACCCTATGGTTCACTTGTTATGTGTGTCCCAGTCTTCACAGCAGTTTCTGTAATGTCCCAAGTTGCAAACCCTGGTGTTCTGAAAATACTTGATTTACAGCAAAGAATAAGCAAGTCCTAAGGCCAGAGAGTACTCTTATCTTAGGGGATCGCCCCTACAAAAAGCCCTCGAGAGGGCAGCGACACGTCGCTGCCCACCTGAGACACAGCGGAGGAGGTAGTACAGCTCTCTCCCAGGCTGCCTTAACGTGGTGCTTTTGTAAGGTACCCCTGTCTGCACTCCCCTGCAAGGAGTCCTGTTATTGCTATTGGTGGACTTTCTTGTTGAGTTAGTGAGCCTGCTGGTAGCCATGGGTGCACCCCGGCAGAAGGCTTCAAACACAAAAACTGTGAAGAGCCATGCAGAGGTCCCAAGCACGCGCAGCAGAAAGACAGTAGCCAAGAAGACGGTCCAGAGCCAGACTGAGGTCTGGTGCATGCATAGAGAGGAGAACAAGGGTATGAAGTGTGTGGCGACTCAGACAGAGATAACATCACGAGATGCTAGTGTGCAGGTCACTGGCTGTGAGGAGTGCCACAGCCTGGCCTTTGCAGTGCCACAGGAAGGAGGCAGCACTTGTACAAGGTGCGAGCAATTGAATGACTTGCTCAGCCTTGTGATTAGCCTGAAGGAGGAAGTGGAGAGGCTGAGGACTATAAAAGAGTGTGAGAGGGAGATTGACTGGTGGTGTCAGTCCCTCTCAACCTCAGGTTCTCGGCACACAGACGAGGCTCCTCACGGAACACGTCAGCCCCTGCCACCTTACAAACACCTGGTAAAGGGGAACCAGCCAGCTGACAGCGTTTCAGCGAGCCCCCTGTCCTCTCTTCCCCCTAACAGCAATTTGAGAAGGGAGGAGGAGTGGAAACGGGTACCTGCTCGGCGGAGGGGGCATCCCCCATCCCGACCATCCCCGGCTCCCCAGGTGCCTCTGCGTAACAGGTTTGAGGCCCTGGAAGTTGAGGGGGGGGCGAGTGAGAGTGCGGAGACAGGTTCACCCGTGAGGGTGCCTCAGGCGAAGCGGTCGCCCCCAACCCTCAAAACTGCTTCTACCCGTAAGGACAGGAGGGTGATTGTTATAGGCGACTCCCTTCTGCAAGGAACAGAAGGCCCTATATGCCGGCCCGACCCTACCCGCAGAGAGGTGTGCTGCCTTCCTGGGGCACGGGTCAGGGACATTTCAAAGAAAATTCCTGGGTTGATTCGGCCTTCAGATTATTACCCGCTTTTAATAATTCAGGCTGGCGGCGAGGAAGTTGATAAGGAAAGCCTGAGGTCTATCAAGAAAGACTTCAGGGGAATGGGGCGAATACTTGAAGGAGCTGGGGTGCAGGTGGTCTTTTCTTCTATGCCCGTGGTGTCAGGGAAAGGTACAGAGAGGATCCAAAATACCCAACTCTTCAATAGATGGCTTAAGAGCTGGTGCAGGTGCAAGAATTTTGGCTTTTTTGACCATGGGGCAATTTACACTGCACCTGGCATGATGGCTGCTGATGCATGCAGCCTGTCCCTGAGGGGTAAGAGGATCTTAGCTGAAGAATTAGCGGGACTCATTGACAGGTCTTTAAACTAGGAATGAAGGGGGAAGGGGACAAAATAAGGGCTACTGGAGTTGAACGGGTCATTCGAGGGCTTATACCAAACTCCATGGGCAATGACGGCAGAGTGCATAGGGAAGGACTAGGGCAGGGGGATGCTGGGGATGCTGCTGTTCTAGGGGATCCTAGATCCCTTATAAAGGTGGCGAGACGGGTAGCCCGGCTGAAGTGCCTTTATACCAACGCACGCAGCCTGAGTAACAAGCAGGAGGAACTGGAAACTGTGATGCACTCGGGAAGTTATGACCTTGTTGCTATCACAGAAACATGGTGGGATGACTCCCACAATTGGGATACTGCCATCGACGGCTATAGACTCTTTAGGAGAGATAGGCGAGGTAGGAGGGATGGGGGAGTTGCTCTCTATGTCAGAGATTGGATAAACTGTGAGGAGCTCCCTACGAGAAGCAGTCAGGAACAGGTTGAGAGCCTGTGGGTTAGGATTAGAGATGGGACAAATATAGGTCAGCTGGTGTTAGGGGTATACTACAGACCACCTGATCAAGGGGAGGCTGTTGACAAGGCTTTCTTGCTCCAGATGCATGAGATGTCTGGCTCACGGGCTCTTGTCCTGGTGGGGGACTTCAACCATCCGGACATCTGCTGGGAAAACCACACGGCGAGCTGCAAGAGCTCCAGAAGGCTCTTGGAATCCATTGATGATAGCTTTCTGGTTCAGGTATTGGACAGACCGACCAGAGGGGAAGCGTTGCTGGACCTGCTGCTCACCAACGCCGAGGAGATCATCAAAGGCGTCAAGGTTGGAGGCTGCCTGGGCTCCAGCGACCACGCCCTGGTTGAGTTTGTGATCTCAAGCGATGTGGGCCTGGCAAAGAGCAGGACCAGGACACTGAACTTCAGAAGAGCAGACTTCAAGCTACTCAATGGATTGCTGGCCAAGATCCCCTGGCGCGCTGCCCTCAAAGACAAGGATGTTGAGGAGAGCTGGCGGCTCTTCAAAGATGCCCTCCTGGAAGCACAAGAGGTCTCCATTCCTCTGAATAAGAAAGTGGGCAGGCGAGGTAGGAAACCGGCTTGGCTCAGCAAGGACCTGCTGAGAGAACTGAGGGCGAAGAAAGGGGTGTACAAGCTCTGGAAACAAGGCTGTGTCACCAGGGAAGATTACAGGAATGCCGTCCGGACTTGCAGACGTGGGACCAGGGAAGCCAAGGCGCAGGCAGAACTGAACTTGGCAAGGGACGTGAAAAACAATAAGAAAACCTTCTACAGGTACATTGCCCAGAAGAGACAGGCCAAAATGGGCGTACCTACTTTGGTAAATTTAAAAGGAGAACTGGCTTCAACAGATGAAGAGAAAGCTGAGGTGCTGAATGAGTTCTTCACCTCGGTCTTCACTGGTGGCCAGGATTCTAGTCTTTTTCACGTCCCTGAACCCTGCATCCCCAAACCTCTATGTGGGGACCAAGGAGGTAAATCCCTCCCCACTGTAAGGGCAGAGCAAGTCCGAGAGTGCCTCCTTAGACTGAATGAATACAAGTCTATGGGGCCGGATGGCGTGCATCCCAGGGTCCTGAAGGAGCTGGCTGAGGTGGTTGCCGAGCCGCTCTCCATCATATTTGAGAAGTCGTGGCTGTCAGGTGAGGTCCCAGATGACTGGAGGAAGGGTCATGTCACTCCCATATACAAGAAGGGGAGCAGGGAGGACCCGGGGAACTACAGGCCGGTGAGTCTCACCTCCGTGCCTGGGAAGATCATGGAACAGATCCTCCTGGACAACATGCTCGGTCACATAAAGAATGAGCATGTGATCCGAGACAGCCAGCACGGCTTCACCAAAGGAAGGTCATGCCTAACTAATCTTGTGGCCTTCTATGATGGAGTGACGGCATTGGTGGACGAAGGGAAGGCGACCGATGTCATTTACCTGGACCTGAGCAAGGCCTTTGACATGGTCCCCCACCACATCCTCATCTCCAAATTGGAGGGAAGTGGATTTGATGGGTAGACGACCCGATGGATAAGCAATTGGTTGAAAGGCCGCAGACAGAGGGTGGTGGTCAATGGCTCTATGTCCAGGTGGAGGCCGGTAACAAGTGGTGTCCCCCAGGGGCCTGTCTTGGGACCGGTGCTCTTTAACATCTTTATTAATGACATCGATGAGGGAATTGAGTGCACCCTCAGCAAGTTTGCTGACGACACCAAGCTGAGTGGTGCGGTTGATACGGTGGAAGGAAGGGATGCCATTCAGAGGGACCTCGACAGGCTGGAGGGCTGGGCTCGGGTGAACCTGATGAGGTTCAACACGGCAAAGTGCAAGGTTTTGCATTTGGGCCGGAAGAACCCCAGGCACCTGTACAGGCTGGGAGGAGCGGTCCTTGAGAGCAGCTCGGCAGAGAAGGACCTGGGGGTCCTGATGGACGAGAGACTGAATATGAGCCAGCAGTGCGCTCTGGCAGCTCGAAAGGCAAATGGGATCCTGGGCTCCATCAGGAGAGGGGTGGCCAGCAGGGACAGGGAGGTGATTGTCCCTCTCTACTCGGCTCTTGTGAGGCCCCATCTGGAGTCCTGTGTCCAGGTGTGGAGCCCTCAGTACAAGAAAGACATTGAGATTTTGGAAAGGGTCCAGAGGAGGGCAACTAAGATGATCAGGGGGCTGGAGCACCTCCCCTATGAGGACAGGCTGAGGGAGTTGGGCTTGTTCAGCCTGGAGAAGAGAAGGCTGCGGGGTGACCTCATTGCAGCCTATCAATACCTGAAGGGAACCTACACCCAGGAGGGGAGTAAACTGTTCAGAAGGGCTGATAACAGCAGGACTAGGGGAAATGGTTTTAAGTTGAAGGAGGGAAGATTTAGGTTGGATGTTAGGGGGAAGTTCTTTACTAGGAGAGTGGTTAGGCCCTGGAACGGGCTGCCCAGGGAGGTTGTGGATGCCCCGTCCTTGGACGTGTTTAAGGCCAGGTTGGACGGGGTCCTGGGCAACCTGATCTGAATGTCTATGTTTGGTGGCCCTGCTAGGCAGGGGGGTTGGAACTACATGATCCTTGGGGTCCCTTCCAACCCGGGTGATTCTGTGATTCTGTGATTCTGTGATACTCTGAAGTCAGTAGAAAGCTAGGTTTGCCAGGATCATGCACTGATGGCCAAATTGCATGACTGGTTGTCACTGTCTTCATAACGTACTTCAACACTGTCTGAAGTTATCCATGAAGAACTCTTACCCTGACCACTGAACTCCCATCATCTTAATGACAGGAATATACAGAGAAAGCTTATCTATCCAAACACACCTTATTCTATGCAATAATCACAATGTAAGATGGCTTTGTTTCTAGATGGCCTTGCTGTCACAGTCTCTCCATAGGATCCTGGTGTAGGCACACATCTGGTAGGAGCACACTGAGGAAGAGGAAGCAGAGCGGTGAGCAAACCTTCTGCCCTCTTCATGAGAATGGGGATGGGGATGCCTTGGACTCTCTTCTCAATTCTCTAGGCTCAGCCCAAGGAAAGTAGACAGGCCTCAGCACAGTCTTCCCTGCAAGAGGCAGCAAGATTCTGAGTCTGGAAAGATTCTGAGCTCTGGAAAGAGACTGCCATATCTCAACTGGGCGTGGGCGATGGCCCCATTCTGTGCAGGGTGGAGGCAAAAGCTCTTACCTGTATGAGATACCATAGAGGCTGTGTTGTCACTTGCCCCTGAGTGTGCAGCTTGGTCCAGATGTGCAAAACTGAGATTATGGGAGGTTAAGGATAAACTGTGCATTGGCTAGTCAGAGATAAGATCTCCCCACTGTTCGACACTGTGACTTTTGTCTCTTTAGGTCCACATGCTTCTGCAGGAATCAATAACTATGTACGCTCTACCAAAGGAAAAATTGTTGAACAAAGATGCGGGGATCTACTGAGACCTCCAGAAGGTATAAGTACTACCACAACTAAGATATCTGCTTCTTGAGTCCATCAGAGTGAAAATGAGTGCCTAGGGTTTCAGCACAGGAAAGGGGAGACCTGAGTATCTCTGACAGGTGGCAAAAGCTAGGTGGGCAGCGTCCCCCAGGGGTCTATCTTAAGACCAGTGCTCTTCAGTCTTTATCAGTGACATAGATAACTGGATTGAGGGTACCCTCAGTGAGTTTGCTGATGAGAACAAGCAGAGTGGTGCAGCTTATGCAATAGAAAGAAGGGATGCCATCCAGAGAGACCTGGACAGCCTTGAAAAGTGGGCCCATGAGAGCCTACTGAGATTCATCAAGGCTGCACCTGGGTTGGGGCAATCCCAGGTTTGCATACAGACTGGGAGATCTCATTGAAAGCAACCCTGTGGAGAAGGACTTGGGGGTCCTGGTGGATGAAAAGCTCAATGTGAGCAAGCAGTGTGTGCTTGCAGCCCAGAATGCCAACGGTACCCTGGGCTCTATCAACAGAGGCAGTGTGGCAGGGAGGGGACTGTCCCCCTCTGCTCTGCCCTTATGGGCCCCATCTGGAGTACTGCATTCAGATCTGGGGTGCCCAGCACAAGGAGGATGTGGAGCTGTTGGACTGGGTCCAGAATAGGACCAGCAGGATACTCAGAGGGCTGGAGCACCTCTGCTATGAAGAAAGATTGTGAGAGCTGGGAAATGTTCAGCCTGCAGCCTTCCAGTAATCATGGGGAGCTTATAAACAAGGAGCAAGAGCAAATTTCTGTGCAGTCTGATAATGATAGGACAAGGGGGAATGGCTCTAAACTAGAAGAGAGGAGACTTAGATTAAATTTCAGGAGGAAATTTTTTCCTCAGAGGGCAGAGAGGCCCTGACATTGCTGCCCACAGAAGCTGTGGGTGTCCCATCCCTGGAGGGGCTCAAGGCCAGTTTGGATGAGGTCCTAGACAGCCTGATCTGGTGGAGGGCATCCAGCTCCCACGTTGGACTAAATGAACTTTGAGGTCCCTTCTAACCTAAGCCATTGCATGATTCTGTGAAAAGATATGTGTCCAGTCTCTCAGCACTTGGTGTGACTCTTGGTTCAGTATCCCTGATGCTGAGCTGGTTGCTAGAAAACACGAAATCATTTGCACAGGACACTGAACCACGGCGTGACCACCTCAGCCTCACGGGGATCCCCTTGTGGAAGAAACAGCAGCTGTAGCCTCCTGTTGTAGGCCAGCCTGGCGCTTAGGGCAATCAGCGCAGCGCTGGGCACCAGGCCCTGCTCAGCTGAGCACACAGAACCAGAACGACTCATCGCACAATAAAGAGGTCTTGGAAAACCATTCTCTGTTGCTAGGAATTCTCAGTAGTCTGAAGCATTTTGTATTTAGAAGATAAATACACAGGCAGCACCAGGAGCCAAGACCTTCTGACATGATGCACACATAGGCTGTGCATAAGGCTACAGATTCCTAGAAATACTCAAGAGTCTACAGCCTTAAACAGAGGCTCAAATGATAAAGATATTTTATGAATTGTGAAGAATCTACCAAATACCCTGCAGCTTACTCATCCCCACAGAAGTTTAGTTGTGCTGTTGCAAAGGCCAGCTGTTCCTCTGTGAGCTCCTGAATCCCACCATCTGGATCATTTAGCTTTAGACTTATGTACACACAGAAATAGAGGAGTCTTAAAACTGTCAAGAGTCTAGCTATGACCCTTAAGTATCTCTGAGATCTTGGCCTGAATTCTAACAAATGACCATGATATGCAATAAAAAGGGCTGAGCAAGGAGAAGTGTGCAGTGCCCACTCTATGGAAAACTGCAGCAGAAAACTTGTACAGTGACTTCCAGTTCAGGTTTTCTGCTCAATGCTACTCACAGTTCTCCATTCAGCTGAGAGCCATAAAGAAGCACAGCTTTAAATTAAAATTCAGGAATCCTCCTTTGCAAAGCAATTTGAAGTCATGCAAGAGTTAATGTCTCTAGCTCTTGCCTTGATGGAGTGCAGCCCAGCACTGTCTGAACTGGCATGAACTACTGCTTATTGCTCTAAATGGTTTCAAGCACATTCCAGCCAGGCCCCCAGAGCAGGGCTGTGTCCTGGCCAGACCAAACACCACAGTCTGTTTAACAACTGCAGCGCAAGACACAGATCAAAGGCAGCAGCCAGGATGCCTGCTGCATGCTCTCTGACTTTTATCTCCCTGCCTGGGAAGCACATCCTCCAGCTATCCCAAGAAGAGGGTGCAAATTAAACACTCCTCTCAGTTTATTTCTTGCCCTAGTGACCACAAGTGCATTAGGAATGTGGTTTGTTGGTCTCACTCTTGTCTGAGGAAGAATTACTAAGGTAAGCAAGATCTGATAAAGAATATTAGTTCTCCCACCACGGCTCTTGGGGAATTCACCTGCGCCTTCCAAAGATGTGACATAAATGGCATGAGTTTACAGGGCTGGAGGTGGTGATGAATCCTGAATTTCCCTTATATCAACTGATAGAAAATGTGCTGTGGGAATGGTGGGAGGAAGAGGCAGAAGGGAACGGCTGGTGGGCTGGGGCCCTGCCAAGCTCCAAGGCTAGTGGCTGCCAACATCTCTTAGACACCTTCTAGGCCAGACTATAAAGAGGCAAAGGGGGGAGAAGTTCCTTTCTTTTTCCTCCTTTGTCCTCATGGAAAAAACTGTTGTCTAAAAATAAGCAGTAAGATAGCTGCTGCCCAAGGGACATCATGTACCCAGGCCAGGGAGAAAGCTCAAGAGAGGTAAATTAATAAAGCTGGGATCCACAGTGTAAGAAGGAGACCATCTGGACCTGCCAGCGTATGCAGCATCTTCCCAGTATCCAGAGTGTCCTACTGGAACTCTTTGAAGATACCTGGGGTTCTGGCCAGCCACAAGGTAAGCAAAATAAGACAAGAAAACCTCGGAAGAAAGGTAAGTCCCTCCACCCACACAGAGACTTTACTTTCTAACAAAGGGCAAAGTCCATCTCTCCTTACTCTGAGCTGAAAATGTTTGATGATACCCATGGGTTTGCACTGCACTGTGCTTTGGAGTGTTCCCAACACTGTCTCATGAAAAGCTCATTGGTGAGAAGGGCCCTTTTCCCCCCCTTGCTCTTCTGTAATATGTGGAATTGAAATCACCTTTTCTTTTTCTTTTCATTATCAGAGCAGCTTCACAAGAAAACAGAACTGAAACTATTTTAAACATCATTTCCCTCTTTTCTGTGTCTTTGATCATTAAGGATTCAATTTCCAAAGCTTTAATGAAGTTTGACATTAGCCACTCTTAAATCATGGTAAGTACCTTCACATTTCCCTGAGTTACAGGGGGAGTTCCTATTGGTGCCCCCAGGGAGGAAAAGGTGGTGGTATGAGTTCTTGCCCTATTACAAAATACACAAGGGAAAGAAATGTTGTGTCTGCCCTAACTGCAGGGGAAATGGTTGGATTGGATATCACACCTTATTAGGCACCAGAGTATCCAAACACAAGTTTGATCCATGAGAAACTGCACTCTACCCATCCAGCTGCTCCCGGAGCGCGCAGTCGGCAAGCAGCAGGAATGCCGTAGCATCCTGAAATCTGCACCTCTGTTCAGCTGCTGATGAAGTCTCTGTTTCTCAGCAGCCTTAGAGCTCAACCCATCCTACATGGCTCACCCAGCTGTGCAAGCTCCCAGATTTCTTGCTCCACTGTTTTTTCAAGAGAAAAATCTGTTAGCCAAACTTCTCACAGCAAGTTTCTGTTCTCCACGTTCGTTTTCTGAAAAGCCAAAAAATGCTTTGTTTTTTAACACCCCTCCCCCTCTGCCCCCCCCGATATATTTTTTTTTCATAGGAAATGAAAATGCTGTGTGGAAGAAACATTTGCTGAACAGCTTAGCAGAGACGCAGAGATCTTTGCTGGTGTGGTCAGCCCAGTTCTGAGCTGTATGGAAACCGCAGTGTGCAGCTCAGCTGGCTGCAGCTATAGCGGTTCCCAAAGAAAAGCATCAGCTGTCTTTGCTCCGTAACCAACACAAGTCAGAAAAGCCAGCTGTTTGTCACAGTGAGGCTGAGAAACTGTCCTCAGCTTTTCAAAGGCTTTTGGAAATGATTTTTCTTGAAAAAGAAAAAGGAGAAGGACAGAGAAGGCAGATTTCTAGATTTTTTTTCATCAAGGAAGAATGAGACTTTTGGAACATGAACATGGAAAGCAACTTGAATGAGCAACCATTAACTGAGCGATTTTATAATTCCAAAAGTGGAAAGAGGGAAAACAGAAAAATGGAATAGACTTCAGTCAAAAAGATGGTAGTTTCCCTCCTGGATTGGAAGTGTGAAAGAAGAAAGCACTCAGGAGAACTGGCAGTTCCGTAAAGAAATTACCGAGAGAATAACCTCAAAATATCCCCATGCAGAGGAACTGGAGGAAATGTGCCTGAATGCTGAAGGGTGGCTTCATTACTTCTTACTTCCATCTGAAGTTGTGCAGGGTCTGGAAACTAGGTCAAGGTAATGAAAACAGAACTAAAAGAACAGCATGAGCTTGTGCAGAGAAAACTGTAAGGGCAAGAAAGGAAAAAAGCAAGTAATCAAGGGACAAATCACAATAAGAAAAGCTCTGTAAGTGCTTTGTTAATAAGTCGCCTAAGGAACATCTGCTTCATCCCTCAGCAGACAAAGGAAGCTATAGGCAGATGATGTGAAGCCCAACACAGGTGTTAACTTGACCTTATTGCCCAGGATTGCTGTTGGCCTTCTTGAAGTGATCACACATCAAGCAAAGAATGGAAATCACCCTAAATTACCGGACATCATTTCAGAGAGCAAACTGTTATGGAAGAAAACAGAACATTCTTGTGTGAATAATTAGAGATGAAAATATATGAATTAAAGCTTTTTCGTAGTAGAAGTTCACAAGCAGAGGTCTGGAGAGACCAATGCCATCTGCCTCATATAAAAGTAGCCTGAACAATAGGTTGAAAAGGCAGGTGTCATGGGTGTTGGGGCAGGAGGGAAACAGAGCACTGGGAAAAGCAGCACAAGAAACTCAATGTAAATATGTGGAAAGCAATGAGCATGGAAAAATTACATTGTTTGTACACAGAATCGCAGCCTCTGAGCAGCCTGTTGTTAAGAAATTAAGGATTACAGCCAACAGTTTTCTGAAAACACTTCCTCAGTTCTCTAAAGGAAAGAGCAAATTAAGTATTAAGAAACAGTGAGAAAGGAACACCATAAAACACAATGTCAGGTGCTTCTTTGTGAGCTGATTGCTTTTTCACCTCTGGTCCTCCTCACCTCCATCTCAAAAAGAAGACTGTAGAATTGAAAAAGGGTCATTAAAGGCCAGTGAGGATAGTCAAGGATGCTAAGTGGCATCTTTGGCAGTAACAATTATAAAACAAATTAAGAGACGACCTATGGGTGTGTAAAGTCACAAGTGCCAGGGGAGGGCAAGGATGAAATATCTGTTGACAATAGCTTCCCATAAAGGGGGCAGGGAATATCAGATGGAACTGCCATAAGGAAGATTCAGACCTAACATGGAGAGGTGGTTCACAACACTGTCTGTGGAACTCCTCGCCACAGTACACTGTGGATGATAATGTTTTACATGCATTCACATAGAGATTGGACAAATTCGTGGAAAATAAGGACTCAAGATACAAAGACCCTGCATTTTGCTGAAGAAGTGTCTAAGCTGAAAGCTTCCAGAGGCTGGATGTTGGAGGAAATATCACTCTTCCCTGTCCTTACATGCTTTTCTTAGGCAACTGTTGTCTGATGGACTTATTTTTTGACCCAGTTACTGATGAGTTCTACACATACACAAAGCAATCCCTTAAAAAAATTGTAGGCAGTATGTTGTAAGCTAATGACAGGCCAATCTAATTTTCATCTGCACTATGTTTAATAGACAGCAAAAGAGAGTGGGTATCAGCTATTTCGACTTGAAAATGGCTTTAGACTTCGTCTCATATACATTCTCATATACTAGAGATTAGAGGAATGGGATTTAAAACTATTGGAATGATCAAAAACCACACTGAGAAAGCAGATCTCAGGGGACAATTGTTGCTAGAAAAGAACACAGAAAGTAGAGCTTGCAGTGGTTTCTTGGGTCCAAATCTACTCAGAGTTTTCACCAGTGGCCTGGATGATAGGAAGGAGGGTGTGGCTTTTAAATTTGTGGTTGGCAGAAAGAAAAGGCTGGCCTGACTCCAGCCCAGTTCTCGGGCAGTTCCGGAGGTGGTGCTGCAGGAAGAGGGGCTAATGAGTACAGGTGAGATGCAGATTTATCCCACCACCTCTTCTGGTGTCACGATGGAAATACCTGGGACCCTATCCTGATTGGGTCCTTTTGGTGGCCCTTTCATTGGGTCCTTCTCTGGGGAGCAGAGTGAATACTTCAGACCCTGGGTGTGCTTCATGTGCCCCTTGGTCACCTGTTGCCTTGGGAGAAGTCTCCCCTAAAGCATCTGGTGTTCCACAGATGCTGGAAGCCTGATGCTTGGGTACCTGTGGCTGTGCTGTGGTTACAGATCCCTTATATCCACAGCTTTTTAAATCAAGTATCTTTGTTCAGACAACACTTACAGGCAGCCTGTGGCTGACCTGCTACAGCCCATGCCTACTTTGAGCAGGAGCTCTCACTCATGTTGCTCCCACATAACAGCAACTCATTCTCCTCCACCCTGTGATAACTGGATTCTTCCAAATGGCAGTAAAACAAAGGCACAGCTGCTCAGGAGGCTGCTGGGGCCAGTTTATTGTAGCATGCAATTAAACACCTCCATAGCTGGGCTGCGTTGTGGTGACTGGGAGCAGAGGGGCTGGGCAGCCCTCTGGGGAGCACCATCAGGGACTGAGGTATGACAGGTGATTAAAGGCATGTCTGCATTGGCCCCCGGTCTTCCTTCCAGGCATCTGATACCCCACAAATGCTGTGTGTTGAAGAACACTGTCTTCCAAGCCACTGCTTCCATGCCTTACCAGAATTCCTGATCTTTGTTTCAACAGATTCCTGAAAGTGCAGGTGAAAAGCTCTGGAGTTCTGCCCACATCACAGCCCACTGTTCTCAGGTCAGCAGTACAAAGAGGACCGTTCCCATTTTGCCTTCTTAGTATTGCCAGGCACTGCATGTCTGATGCAGCCTGGCATGGCAGACACAGGGGAGGATCCTGGGAAGCCAGAAGCCTCCACAGCTCTTTGAACAGATACCCCTGGGACATGACACTTTCATGTGGACTAAATGCAGAGCTCAGACAGCAGCCTGCAAAAGAGAAAGAAAAATAAGTTTTCCCCTAAAGCAAAAAAGGCTTCTGGGAGAGAGCATTAAAGAAAGAGACACAAATATGAAGACAACATGCAAATGTTTTGCAGTGTCTGGGACCAGCTGCTCCTCCTCTAAGCCTGCACACAACTCAGGCCTCTGCCCAACCCTGCTGTCTGTCAGCAAGATGGCTCTGGGACAGGACTGCCAGCCTGGGGCTCACTGCAGACTGTATCTCCAGAAAGCTGAGCTGGGTTGCAAATAGGGAATTACAAGAGCTGTGCAGTCAGAAGTTCCCTCCACTGCTTCTAAATAAAAGAGACCACAGAATATAATAATATAATACAGAACATATCCTAGTTTCAGCGCAAGGAGGTAGATAATCAAGCCACAATTAAAATGGGAGATGTCATGAGCAAACAAGGGACTCCCAGGTCATGCACAACTTTAGGAACTCTGCCTGAGGTGGAAATAGAGCACTGGTGAAGCAGATGGTCAAGAAGCCACCTGCACACAGAATCACACTCCAAAGTCAGTGAGTCCTATGATAAGAAATCTGAGAGCTGTGAGTAGTGCTGCTGCCCCTGGATATAGTTGGTGGAGACAGGAGGCTCTCAGAAGATACTTGAGAACCTTTCAGCACTGGCAAATCCAAATCTGGGTGGATAACTGAGGTTCAATCTCTCCAATGGCAGTCTGCTCTTGGTCTTGTTCTCCCACCTGCTACCTGATCTAAAACATTGTGTAAGACCATTCCAAACTGCCAGATCCCTTCATTGAAAGGCCTTGAAAGTTTTCATCCATTCTTTGCCAGTTATGTTAAATCATTCTGCTTAACCACACAAATATGCTGTTCTGCTCAGTCATTTTTCATATTTACTCTGCTGGACCTTGAGTAAGTAGCTGATCACGGAATTGCTGTCCATCATTGTCTGTCTCCTCATGGAACAAATCTGCTGTCATAGACAAGAGTGGTCACTACAGGATGCGAGGCAGCACGCCCACTCTTAGGTTTGGCAGATGGATCATAAGTCTGAGGGGGTTAATGCAACTTGGCTACATATGGCAATTGGTGTCACAAGAAGCAGAATGCCTAACTTAAGGCATCAGCCTCCAGTTGCTTCTAATCTGGCACTTGCAGATTAGAAATGATTCAGATTCAGGAAAATGATGCTTGCTGGAAATCTTGCATTTCTACTGATTAATTCAGAATATCTCAATCCCTGTATATATATATATTCCTTCTTCCTCAGTATTACCTGCATATTTGACCAGTGGAGCCTGCAGCCAAGAACCACCTCAGCTGCAGTCACCAGAAATGTGGCAATCTCCATCCTTGTGGGTTTTCAAGGATTCTAGAAAAAGATGTGGTCACGTTGGATCCATGCTGGAGGTTGGGGACCAGTCTCATTTCCATGATCCTGAGATTCCAGAAATTCTTTGTGCATTTTCCTGGAAGTTACTCTCAGAACATTTCAGCTGTCCTCATATCTTTCCCCTGTGGCACAGATTCTTGCAGTAGTAAGGGAAATAAAGTGGTGACAGGTAAACATCAGCAGTGTCTTTGGCTGCTAGTTGTGACAGGTGAGCACTGTGCTGGGGCTAAAGAGCACAAAAGAATTAGAAAGGGATTGAGAGTTTCTGTAGTGCAACAAGAATTCTGAAGGAGAGCATTGTTGGCACAGGTAGGCCTACAGCCAGCACCTAAGAAGATAGAAGAGACCATCGAGGAATATCAAGGGTAACAGGGTAGGGAGCAGCCAACAGCAGTCAGGAGCACAGCCATGTCATGAGTATGGCCATTGCAAGTTGCTTCATGATGGTAGGGGCCAGCAGATGCTACTCTGTGCATCACTCAAGTCTTTTTGGCTTACATACTGCTGTCTTAGATGGCTTACATAAGATCTCACCTACCAGTGCCATGTAAAAATATTACTTCCAGGAAGACTTCAGAGAGTCCCAAGGAAGAGAAAACTTCATTTCCTGGCAGCAATGTGTAACTCTTGCCTTTGGAGCCTAACACTTTTTCTTCACATCTTCCAGATGAACAGACACGAAATACTCCATTGCAAGAGTTTGGGAGTGAAAGAAGCGGATACAGACCTCCACCTTCCCCCAGCACAGCTCTCACCTGTGCTGTGCAATGCAGCACAGGGCCCAGCATCCCTCACTATTCACATCCTCCATTATAAGCCTAAATTTCATCCTCACTTCACAGGCCCATGCCAGTCTGAATTCAGTGACAGGATGCTGCTGGAGCATAAAGCCACCAAAGCAGTGGCAATATGGAATGGAAACTTATACAGCCTACAAGCACAGTCCCATCTACCTAGGAGTAGAAAGAAAGGTTATCCTAGCCTCTGCCATTCTTCCATTTTCTCGCTGCTGGCCCACCTAGCACTTGGTTAATGACATCTTCTGGTAACTGTAAGAAGCAGCTGGATCTTTTCCATTCCCTTCC
Organism: Lagopus leucura; assembly: GCF_019238085.1. Taxonomy (NCBI): domain Eukaryota; kingdom Metazoa; phylum Chordata; class Aves; order Galliformes; family Phasianidae; genus Lagopus; species Lagopus leucura. The sequence goes on along the minus strand of NW_024962308.1, from coordinate 155,126 downwards.
TTGGGCCCACTCACAAGCTGCAGCTCGTGCAATGCAGGAAAGCAGAGAACCAAATGATTCTTCATTGCCTTAAAGCATAAGAAACTAGAGGAATAAGGCCCAGCAAAGCAAACACTGCTTGTTCTCTCTTGTGGGTTTCCGTACTGGAGAAATGCAGCTGTCCTTCTTTGTTCATGTTGGAGTGTGTGGTGTCCAGACCTCACCTGGAATTAGCAGTGGGAGCAAAACAGACATTCACCCCTGCCAGATGCCCACCAAATGCCCTATTTCTGACTGTGACAACCCTGCCCAGAGTCTGGAGGGAAGTCAACGCAAAGCGAAGCCTTATTAAGAGAAAGTAGTGGATTAGCTCTACCCACAGCCCAGTACATGCCACCACAGTCAGCAGTGCCTGAGAGAAGGAAAGTCCCTGGAATGCACTGGCAGCTCCAGAGCTGATGGACAGAGCTCTCCATCCCCACACACCTCAGAGCTTTGCCTTGGCTCCATGGCCAGCTACTAGATTCTATACAGGTTGCTCTGAAAGTAATGCCTCCTATTTATTTCCACAGAAAATACAACATATGCAAAGAGCACAATAACACTATTTGACTGAGCAAATTCTCAGCTACAAATCACGATTTTTCAATATAGTCACCACCATTATCTGATTTGTGCAGATGAGCTGATCAGTACTCTCTTCATTTTGTGGTTTGACAGCTGCGCATGCCTGTCTTTCACATCACTGTTGCCACTGCTGCAATACACCATTCACCTCTGACTGTGCTCACATCCACTGTTTGGATTCCATAAATGTGCAGAAAGCATCCATGGGTGTCATTGGTACCAGTTGTTTCACAAGGAGGATTCAAGTCCACACCTTTCATTTGCACTTCTACGTCAGATGCCATTCTGCAGGACTGCCTCTCTACTGCCATCTTGTCACACAGCAACAAAATGTAATGGGATATGGGTGGGAAGGTTCAACATCATGAAATAGGAGGCGTTACTTTCAGAGGAGCCCTCAGAGCTGGTGCAGTAGAACAGTGTCAGGGCAATTTAAACCAGCTGGGCCCACTCTGCCAAAGTGTCACAGAAGCTGACATCACTATGTTGTTCCATTCCTCATTTAATATTGGTACCTGTTCTTACCTACCGCTGGGTTTTTCCATGCCCACAGCTCATACCATACCACTGTAATCCTGTGCACCGCCCCACCCAACACCTGACTTTGTTGGCACCCAGGTCTCCCATTGGTTCTCATTTGCCTCTACCCAACTCTTACTTCCCAGCCATGCACAGTTCTCACCTTCCCTTCACACCCCATCACTGTATCAGCATCAAAAAAGTGCTCCCACAGATGCTTATGCATCCCATGGTCATCTGGGCTGCTTCCATCAAGCTGCTTTGCACCATCAGTCCATACCACCATGGCGCTGGAGCAGCAACAGACAGTACCAGAGAAAGACTGGCCAAGACCAGACAAGAAACAGCCAGCACGAGGAAAAGAGACCAAGACTCAGAACAGTTGGTACAGAGGGACTATTCTTCCATCAAAGTGTGAGCAGAAAAACAGTCGAAATTAAGATGATCCAAGGGGCTCTGTGATGAACGCATGCAGAGACACCGGGACGCTCTGCTCCATAGGAGCCATGGGCAGGCCGTGCCCGTGTGTGGGTCACTGGCGCCACAGAGCGGCAGGACAGGACTCTGCACTGCACAGCCCTCGGTGTGCAGCCTCCCACCTATCTGTTCTTATCATCCCTTCACATCTGGGCAGCCTGGTCTGGTGGTTGGCGACCTTGCACACAGCAGGGGCTTGAAACTAGATGGTCACTGTGGTCCTTTTCAACCCAGGCCATTCTGTGATTCTATGATTCCATGATTCTATGATTCCACGTATGTAACCGTACCTCCCTGCACACCACAGTACCTGGAAGAACTGGCAATGTCACAGCACTAGGAGAACATAAGGAGGGTACGAATGCAGTCCTTGATACCCTGGAGTCATGAAGTACCGACTGGGAGGAACCTCTGCAGCTCTCATGTCCCACCTGTCTCAGAACAGGACTATCTGCCATGTCCAGGCTAGGTGTGCCGTGCCCTGTCTAGTCTTGAGAAGCTTCAGGTGAGGAGATGCCAAGCCATGATAGTAACCCACCCCTATGTCTGTTTCCTGTTTCACTCATCTGGTTTGGACTGTTACAGAGTTGGATCAGAGCTGTGACTGTACTCTAAAAGGAAGAGAAGGGGGAAAAGGACAGGACAATGCTGCAAAACTGCTGACGACTGAAAACTAGCAGCCAGTGTAAAAAGCCAAGAAAGCCCATTAACAGTATTAATCAGCAGTCTTTAATATGCATGCATGGTTTTTTAAAGCCCCACACCCTCGTGTCATCTGATTGATGTTGTGATTTAACCCAGCAGGCAATCAAGCACCTTACAGCCACTTGCCCACTGTCCATCCCCAGTGGGATGGGAGAGAAAATTAAAAAACAAAAAAATGTAAGAACTTACAGGTTGAGATAAGACAGTTTAATAAGAAAGAAGGGAGCAAGGGGGGGAGAAAAGAATACACAGAATAGGGGATGCACAATGCAGTTCTCACCGCCGGCCAGTTCTTGAGCAGTGGCTGCCTTCCCTGCCCCCTCCCCACAGTTTTGTTATTCAGCATGACATCATATGGCATGGAATATCTCTTTCTGATTAGCTGTCCTGGTTCTGCCCTCTCCCAACTTCTTGTGCACACAGCCCCTCACTGGCAGCACAAGGAGCTGAGAAGTGCTTGACATAGTGCTGGTGTTATCACTACTTACTTCCATTCCAAATCCAAAACACAGCACCGTACCAGCTACTAGCAAGAAAATTCTCTCTCAGTCTGATTTTGCTGCACTGCTTTGTGTTTACAGGAAGTTCATGAGACCTTCATGTGCTGCACAGAAGCAGCTCTGGTTTTCTCAGGAGTGTTTACTGCACATGTTCACCTCTCTGCATTTCTAATGACTTGCTGGGACTGAGGCTAATTGGGTCTCATTTAGGGTATTCAGCCACCCCAGTAGACAAAGATGCAGATCAAATGCTTCTGATGAGACTAAGGCAAAACTGGTTCCTAAAGTGCCATGGGAGCTGTTGCAGGCCAAGTTTCAGCAGGATTAAGGCATTCAGCCCTAGAACATCTGCATGACAGGGGATTTTCCACAGCTCTAGAATAACTTGAAGACTAGTGCAGATTCTACCAGTTCAGGTTTTGCCTGAACAAGAGAAATAAAGAGGCACCCTACATGGTCCCTGCTTCCAATCCCAAACAGTCACAAAAAGCAAAGGGATTGCCTGTAGGAGCTGGAGCAGAGCTAGAGAGCAGAGGCAATAGAGCAGGCAGTGAGCCATGGATCCTGTTCCACCCTAGCAGGAAGGTGAATTGCTCAGATTCTGGATGCTACTCAGGAAAGAGACACAAGTACATACACAAACATACCAGTGTAGGAAGACAGCAGATTCCCCACCATCACAGCCTGATGGATATGAGCCTGCTTACCATCAAACTCACGGTCCAACTTTGCTGCTGATCCATGCCCATGGCAACAAACCACACAGACAGGAAGTTTTGTTCTCACTGCCCAGTCGGACATTTAGTACTGTAGTACTTGTGACTAGAGAACTGTACCAGAGTGAAAGTAAGAGCAAAAACTAACAGTAACTAGGGGTTCCCCTACTAACAAAGGAGGGCTGAATGTTTCCAATACACCCCTTTTGTGATTTGAGTTGCAGAGGCTCAAGGCATCAGGAACTCAAACTTCAGTAGAGAAGTCCAGACACTGTAAGAAGAACACCATGTATCTCTGAGGCCACACAACACATACTTGTACATACTATATGCCCCACATCTCCATGTCAGAAAATGGGAGTTTGTCACAGTGACATTTGATGTCTGAATCACAGAATCACAGAATGGCCAGGGTTAGAAGGGACCTCAAGGTTCATGAATCTCCAAACCCCCTGCCACATGCAGGGCTACTAACCTCCACATTTAATACCAGCCCAGGCTGCCCAGGGCCCCATCCAGCCTGGCCTTGAACACCTCCAGGGATGGACAGGGCATCACAGCCTCTCCGGGCAGCTGTTCCAGCACCTCACCACTCTCACAGCAAAGAACTTCCCCCTGACATCCAACCTCAGTCTTCCCTCCTTCAACTTCAAATCATTTCCCCTTGTTCTGAAGTTATCTATCCTTTCAAAGAGTAAACTCCCCTCCTGTTTGTAGGCTCCCCTTAGGTTGGATGTCAGGCTGCAAGGAGGTCCACCCCGCAGCCTTCTTTTCTCCATGCTGAACAAGCCCAGCTCCCTCATTCTGTCTTCACAGGGAGGTGCTTCAGTCCCCTGATCGTCTCTGTGGCTCCTCTGGACCCTCTCCAACAGCTCTCTGTCTTTCTTGTGCTGGGGGCTCCAGACCTGGATACAGTGCTGCAGATGGGGCCTCACAAGAGCAGAGTAGAGGGGGACAATCACCTCCCTGTCCCTGCTGGCCAGCCCTCTGCTGATGGAGCCCAGGATTTCATTTGCTTCCTGAGCTGCAAGAGCACACTTGCAGCTTTCAGATCATCAGGATCCCCAGGTCCTTCTCTGAAGGGTTTCTCTCCAGGAGCTCCTTCCAGTCTGTAAGGATGCCTGAGATTCCTCTGTCCAAAGTGCCAAACTCTGCACTTTGCTGTGTTGAACCTCATCAGGTTCACCCAGGCCCACCTTTCCAGCCTATCGAGGTCCCTCTGCATGGCATCCCTTCCTTCTACCGTGTCAACCGCACCACTCAGCTTGGTGTCATGAGCAAATTGCTGAGGGTGCACTCAATTCTGTCATCGCTGTCATTGATGAAGATGTAAAAGAGCACCGGTCCCAAGACAGAGCCCTGGGGGACGCTGCTCATTGCCAGCCTCCACCTGGACACAGAGCCATTGATCACCACCCTGTCTGCAGCCTTCCAACCAATTCCTTATCCATCGGGTGGTCCACCCATCAAATCCACATCCCTCCAATTTGGAGATGAGGATGTGGTGGGGGACCGTGTCAAAGTCCTTGCTCAAGTCCAGGTAATGACACTGATCGCCTTTCCCTTGTCCACTGATGCCGTCACTCCATCACAGCAGGCCACCAGATTGGTCAAGCACAACCTTACCCTGGTGAAGCCGTGCTGGCTGTCTTGGATCACACGCTCATTCCTCATGTGATCAAGCATGTCATCCAGGATGATGTGTTCCATGATCTTCCCAGGCACAGAGGTGAGACTCAACTGGCCTGTAGTTCCCGGAGTCCTCCTTCCTCCCTTTATTGTCCATGGCAGTGACCTGACCTTTCCTCCAGTCATCCAGGACCTCACCTGACAGCCACGACTTTTCAAATATGATGGAGAGCAGCTCGGCAACCACCTCGGCCAGCTCCTTCAGAACCCTGGGATGCAGCCATCCGGTCCATAGACTTGTATACATTCAGTCTTGTGAGGAGGTCTTGGACTTGCTCTGCCCTCACAGTGGGGGGGATTTACTGCCCCGGTCCCCACCTAGAGTTTTAGGGATGCAGGGCTTAGGGACGTGATAAATATTAGAATCCTGGCTGCTAGTGAAGACCAAGGCAAAGAACTCATTCAGTACCTCAGCCTTCTCTTTGTCCATTGAAGCCAGTTCTCCTTTTACGTTTACCAAAGGAGCTACACTCATTTTGGCCTGCCTGTTCTGGCCAATGTACCCATAGAATGTCTAGTTCTAGGCCCATCACTGCAAGAAAGACATTGAGGCCCTGGAGTGGGTTCAAAGAAGGGCAACAAAGCTGGTGAGGGGTCTGGAGCACAGGGCTGATGAGGAGTGGCTGAAGGAGCTGGGAATGTTCAGCCTGGAGAAGAGGAGGCTCAGGTGAGACCTCATTGCTCTCTATGACTGCCTGAAGGGAGGTTGTAGTGAGCTGGGGGTTGGCCTCTTTTCTCATGTAATTGGTAATAGGACTAGAGGGAATGGCTTCAAGCTGCACCAGGGGAGATTTAGGCTGGACGTCAGGAAATACTGCTTTTCTGAAAGAGTGGTCAGGCACTGGAATGGGCTGCCCAGGGAAGTGGTGGAGTCACCGACCCTGGAGGTGTTCAAGGAACGTTTGGATTTTGTGTTGAGGGACACGGTTTGGTGAGAGCTATTGGGGATGGGTGGATGGTTGGACTGGGTGATCTTGAGGTCTTTTCCAACCTTGGTGATTCTATGATTCTGTGTTTTTCACATCCCTCACCAAGTTCAGTTCTGCCTGCGCCTTGGCTTTCCTGATCCCACATCTGCAAGTCTGGATGGCATCCCTGTATTCTTCCCAGGTGACACAGCCTTCTTTCCAGAGCTTGCATGCACCTTTCTTTGCCCTCAGTGTGCCCAGCAGGTCCTTGCTGAGCCATGTCGGTTTCCTATCTCCTCTGCCCGCTTTCTTATTCAGAGGGACAGAGAGCTCTCAGAAAGGCATCTTTGAAGAGTAGCCATCTTTCTTCAACATCTTTGTCCTCAAGGACAGACTCCGAGGGGCCAACAATTCCTTGAACAGCTTGAAGTTCACTCTTCCAAAGTTCAGGGTCCTGACCGCACTCTTTGCCAGGTTCACATTCCTTGAGATCACAAACTCGACCAGGGCGGCCACTGCAGGCTGCCTCCGGCCTTAACACCTTTAATGATCTCTACATTGGTGAACAGCAGGTCCAGCAACACTTCACCTCTGGTCAGTCTGTCCAATATCTGAACCAGAAAGTTATCAATCAGTGCTTTTTTAATGAATGCTTCATTAATAATGCTGATTTGTTTTCTTCCCTCACCCCTTAGTCTCTATTCCAAGCAATCCCGATTTCCACTCCTCACACCCCCTGGATCTGTTTCAATGTCTTTATAAGAATTAGAGGTAGATCCCCTTTGAAAGGAGTATTTGTATCACGTTCCTATGCCAGAGATGACTGTTGCTAAATCCTCTCATGAAGTTTGTGATATTACTGTTTCTCAGAGAAAAGGCTGCCAGATTGTTTTTTTCATGTGTCAAAACAATAGTTGCTTTTTTTTTGGCCTTGTTTCAGAAATTGAGCAAATGTTTCAGCCCAAACTTCAAATAATTCAGCCACAGGCAGACAGGGAGTGTGGTGTGTTTCAGCCCATGTGGTTAATGTTTGGCAAAAGCACAAGGAACAGAAAACATGGTCTTACAATGGAAAGTGTTAGGAAAACGTAGCTCCAGGCATCAGTATCAGCTCTGAATATAGTATTTATTTGAAACTGAAGTCAAAGCTTTCGTGCAGGAATTTTCATTAGTTTAACCAAATATCAAGGACCCTGAACTTCAGGACAGTGAACATCAGTCTGCTTAAGGAATTGTTGGATAAGATCAGCTGGGAAACTGTCCTTAGGGACAAAGGAACAGAACAGAGCTGGCAGCTCTGACTTTAAGGATACCTGAGAGCACAAGAGCTCTCCATACTCCAGCAGAGGAGATGGGAAACCAGCATGGCTGAGCAAGGACCTGCTGATCAGACTGGGAGATAAAAAAAAGTACAGGCAGTGGAAGCAGGGATGGTGGACTGGGAAGAACATAGGGATGCTGTGCAGATGTGCAGAGGTGGGATCAGGAAGGTTAAGGCATGGATGAAATTAGGCTTGGCAAGGGATGTGAAAAATAACAAGGGATTATTTAAATACATTGGTGATAAAAAACAGGCAAAGGAGAGTGTACCTCCTGTAATAAATGAGAAGGGAGGACTGGCTTCATCAGACGTGAAGAAGGCTGAGGTACCTAATGAGTTCTTTGTCTCAGTCTTCCCTGGCAGTCAGCCTTCCCACACCTCTTGTGTCTCTGACCTAGGTAAGGGTCAGGTGTTCAAAATCCCTTCCAATGTAACACTGGAGCAAGTCCGAGACCACCTCACGAGGTTGAATGTCTAGAAGTTTTTGGGATCTGATGACATCCATCTCACAGTCCTGAGGGAACTGGCTGATCTGGTTGCTGAGCTGCTCTCCATCATATTTGAAAAGTCATGGCTGTCAGGTGAGGTTCCCAGGGACTGGAAAAAGGGAGACATCAGACCACAGGCCAGTGAACCTCACATCTGTTCCTGGGAATACCATGGAGCAGATCTTCCTGGAAGAGATGTTAAGGCACACGTGAGATGAGGAGGTGATCCAGCGCAGCCAGCACAGCTTCACCAATGGTAGATTGTGCCTGGCCCATCTGGTGGCCTTCTGGATGGAGTGACAACTTTGGTAAACAAAGGAAGGGCAACTTCCTTTCACATCTGTCTAGACTCGTGCAAGGCCTTTGACATGGTCCCACACAACATCCTTATCTCTAAATTGGAGAGACACAGGCTTGAAGGCTGAACTATTAGGTGGATAAAGAATTGGTTGGAAGGTCATAGCCAGTGGATTGTGGTCAGAGGTTCTATATCCAAGTGGTGGGTGTTCACAAGTGGTGTTCCCTCACGGGTTTGTCCTGGGACCTGTGCACTTCAGTGACTATATCAGTGACACAGACAGTGGGATCGAGTGCATCCTCAGCAAGTTTGCTGATGATTTCAACTTGAGTAGTACAGTTGACATTGCAGAACGAAGGGATGCCATCCAGAGGGACATAGACAGTCTCAAAAAGTGAGCTCAGAAGAACCTAAGAAGTTTAACAAGGCCAAGTGCAAGGCACTGCACTTGAGTTGGGGCAATTCCAGATGTGCATACAGACTGGGAGAAGTCATTGAGCAGAGAATCAGAGTTCTGCAGAGAAGGAGTACTGTGTCCAAGCCTGGGGCCCCCAGCACAAGAAGGATGTGGAGCTGTTGGAGCAGGTCCAGAGAAGGGTCAGGAGAGTGCTCAGAAGGCTGGAGCACCAATCCTGTGGAGAAAAGTTGAAGGAATTGGGCTTGTTTAGCTTGGAGATGGGAAGGCTCTGGGGAGACCTCATTGCAGCCTTCCAGTACTTGAGCAGAGCCTATAAACAGGAGATAGACTGACCTTTTACATGGTCTGATAGTGGTAGGACAAGGAGGAATGGTTTTAAACTAAAAGAGAAGAAATTTTGATTAGACTTAGGAAAATATTCTTTACTCAGGATTGGTGAGGTCCTTACACTACTGCCCAGAGAAGCTGTGAATGCTCCATCCTGGAGGCATTTATGATAGTTTGGATGGGGTCCTGGGCAGTCTGATCTGGTGGGGGGCAGCCCTGCCCACAGCAGGGAGTTGGAGCTTGATCATCTTTAAGATCCCTTCCAACCTGAGCCATCCTATGATTCTATGAAAAGGAGACACACTTTCTCCAGTTATATCCTTCTCTGGATAAACCCTGGGAAATTTAAGTGTGAACTAAACAAGATGGAAAACCCTTGGAAGAAATTGCATTCCAAGGACACTGCAAGCCATGCACATTCTGTCCATATATTTCAGAGTTGTTCTTAGCACTGTCTTCTTTCTGAACTGAAACGCTGCTGGTCATGTACCTGCAACTGAAAATCTCTAAATATAATATGATCCAATCAAAATGAGTGGAGCAACAGCAATAGAGCTGTAGAGACCTGATCTCATTTAAACAAAGTCATCAACTCTCCATGTTCCACTCAGCACACAAACGTGTACAAGCTGACCCACGCACATACAGAGTGCAATATCGCCAACTAGTTCTGGAGTGGAGCACAGTGTGCCAATGTTTCCTCCATGCTGAAAGGCTGCAGTAGGCAAAGAGCCAAAGCAAGCATGCTTAAATTGCCATTTTACAGTGCTGTGGAGGGGGATGAAAAGGAAATGAGGAAGGTGAGGAATGTTCTGTGCACACACCACTTGCTCTGTTCAGTGGCTCCGCACATTGTAGGGAGCTCTGCCAGGGTTGACGCCATGGAAAGAAGTCCACGGCACTGGCCAAGTGGTACAGGAGTAGTGCTGCTTCTAGTGGGCTGCTTTGTCCCAGCCCACTCAACTCACAGCTGAACATGTGAAGCTTGGTTTGGAGTCAGTCCTCCATCCCACACCCAGAGTAGGTTCTTGTCTTTCCTGCCAGCAAGGCCTGAAAAACAGTTGCTGTTTCTATTCATGCACTTTTATGTGGTGTTAGCCAAAATCTGCCTTGAGGGATTTTTTCATAAAAACCACACACAAGCCATATGGTTGTGACTCACTATAGCCCTTAGCTGGCATCCCCATTACCAAGAACCATCCAAATGTTCTCTGCAAGTACAGCCCAGCTGGATCCTTTCAAACCCAGTGTGAAAAATACAAAGTCTTAGATCAGCTTCCAAAAACACTTTCTTCTTGCTGTGCCTTCCTCTGTTCCTTCACTAGCAGACACCTAGTGTGGTAGACTGCAGAAGGTGGCATTGACCTAACTGTCTCTTCAGGGACACAAGTTTAGCCTCATGTGATGATGATGTTCATAGCTGAAGTGTGAACAATGCACATGTGCAGCTCCTCCTTCTGGGAATTTGACTTAGATGACTTCATAGCTTTCTCACCTTGAAGGGAAAAGAATCTTCCCGCAGTAGCACTTTCCTCACTCCCTCAAGCAGCAGCAAAATTGGGGCTACTCCGAAGGAGAAGGTGAACAAGGAGCTGACAGTGACCACAGTACAGAGCAAGAGCACCCACCATATGCATTCCCACAGGATCCAGACAGGGTCCATTGACAGTCAAGGTGACGAGAAAGTTTCAGGGTCCATCCTGGAAGTCCACAGGGGAGAAGCAGGAGGTTGGGCCAAGAGACAGGACTGGAGATAAGGCTACAACATAGATGCAAGGTCCATCCAGAAGAAGGGGCTTGAGGTAGGGCTGAATGCAGATAAATCTACAACATAGCTCAAATATGGTTCAGCTTTGAGATTAAATGGATGTCTTAGTTGCAGCTGGGATGAAACTTTTCTTCAGAGTGTCTGGTATAATGGAATGTTTTAGTTCTACAAGAAAAACAACACTGATAACACATCTATGTTTACACTTGTTGCTAAGCAGTGCTGTACAGACTCAAGCACATTCCAATTTCCCAGAGAAGGGCTGAGGGTGCCCAAGGGGCTAGGAGGGGATAGAATCAGGACAGCTGACTTAAACTGGACAAAGGGATATTCCATACCATATGACAACATGCAGAAGGAGAGTTTTGAAGGGGATGGGAGTTCATCTTGATCTCTTCTGCATGCTGGAGGGCTAGCTGGGCATCAGCTGGTGGATGATGAGCAGTTGCTCGTGCATCACTTGTTATGTACATTCATATATATATATATATATATAAATTACTATTATCTCTCTACTTTTCTCTATGTTACTAAATAATTTTAATAGCTTTCTCTCAACCCACGAGTTCTACTTTTTTTTTTTCTTTCCAATTCTCTCCCTCATCCCACTGGGAAGCTGTAGGCACGCTCAGTGGTTTGGGTCTTCACCTGTGAACAACTGCAGAATCCTGAAAAGCCAGTAGAATATTTGGAAAAGGTCTGCTGTTGCCCTGGCAATTCTAGAGAGGCACAAATCACTGCAGTGTGCAGTGTGCTGGGGCCTGGAAGATGAGCCCTGTGGTTGTTCTCACCGCTGCTGCAGCTCCTATGGCTGCTCCAAGCACTGTGATGAGACCTATGGTTGTTCCAATTCCTGCAATGGACCCTGTGGCTGCTCCAGCCCTTGTGACAGACCCTGTGGCTGCTTCAACCCTTGCAATGGATCCTGCAGCTGCTCCAATCCCTACAGCAGGCCGCGAATTAAATGTTATTTAGATATATATCCTAACAGCTTCTTTTACTCTCCCCAGGTTGCTTTCTTCTCTCCCCAGGTCCCTTCTTCCACAGGAGGTAGACTTGTCAGAATGCTTTCTTGAGCTAAACAGTTATCAGGCTTACTAGTGAAGCAAGAGTTACCCAGCTACCCCTAGCAAATTAAATGTAGATGCACTCAATGCACATAAAGAATAGCTTGCACGTTCAAAGGTTTATCTACTTTTTTCTGTAATACTAACTATTCTACAATTATATGATGCCATGATCTATTAAAATATATAATCTCTCCTTGGCCTGTCCTGAAGGCACATGCTGAAGAAAAATAAGAAATCAATCCTTTAAACAATGGCTGCAGCCCAATGCTGGTGACCAGTGACGTTTAAAAGAGACGTCAGTGGGAACAGAAACAACATCCACACGTGAACGCTCAGATACTTACTTTTACAAATGTAAAAGCACACAAAACCTCTGAAATGAGACCACAGTGCTTCTTTTCAACTATATTCTGCCTTGCATCAAATGGTCTGAGTAGTCTAAAGCTCATCTTCAGTCTGGAACTTATTACATGCATTCAGATAAATCTGGGGGCTCCATGGGACTTTCTTCCTCATGGTTAGCATGAATACAGCAGTCATTTTCTGTTGCAAGTTTTGCTGTTCTGCTCTCTGCTTCCCCCATGGGCAACCAATAGCCAGTGCCTGGCAGTATCTGTGAGCCTTTATCAGAAACTCTTATGATCACAAAATCAGAGAATCACAGCATGGCCCAGAATCACAGAATGGGTTGGAAGGGACCTCAAGGATCATGAAGCTCCAACCCTCCTGCCACAGGCAGGGCCACCAACCTCCGCATTTAATACACAACTATTGAACAGTTACTGGTCTTCTGAAATGCCACAATTCTGAATTGACTCCATTAATAACTGGAATCTCCTCTCTAAGATCTTTCCTTGAAAACTGCCTAGCTTCAAATGAAGCACTAATAAAAGTGCTAACAGTTTCTAATCTGACATGCAAGTTTTCCTGAGTTTCTTTTGGTTTTTGTTTTTTTTTCCTCGTGACTTCACAACTACTTGATTTCAAATGTCTATCCTTAATCAAATATACTGAATTCCAGGAGATATACTCTATTTGATAACTTGCATGAGTGGAAAGCTTCCAAAGCTATGGGATAGTTAGACAGAGAGAAAGTCAAATGACAGGAAATTAAATGACTTTTTCCAAATGAGCTTAATAACTCACTTGAAACTCAAGTATCCCATTGGTTCCTCCTTCCTTCTCCTGGTCCTTCTGTATCAGTGTGCATCTGTAGGAGAGCCCCTTCCAGTGGTCCTGACACAGAGATCTGAGCTCTCTGTCTGCTCAGCATCTGAGCTGGTTTTCAGTTCTTCAGATCTTCAACTTTACCATGAGTCAAATCCAGTCCAGGAATTAAGGCTCATCTGTACATGTAAGAGAACGTGTGGGACTCAGTATGTCACACAAAGACAACCCTTACAAAAGCCATGAGGCCCATGAAGGAATGTGTAAGATAACCAAAGAAAAAACCTGGGAAAGGAACACGTCCGAGTCAATCTCACATCTAACATCTAATTCAGGGTTGCGGTCAGGCATCTCTGTGATGCCTGGGAAGTCTGGGCTTGTGTGCCTTTACTGTGCATTTTGGAAAGGTGGATTACATTCGAGATTCTGAAGAAGAAACAAGGTGCTTACCTCGTGCATAATCACAAGGCAATCACATGCCTGGCCCAAGAGTCTGGAACTTCAAAACAATCCATGTGCAGAAATAAGACTCAGCTGAAAGCACGGTGATGTGTCTCTGTCCTCACCAAATGCTGTCAGTTTATTCAGTTTATTCAGTTTATTCAGTTTATTCCAGAGGTTTCAGAGGAAGCAGGATCCAGATGAGGTGACACACTCCCTAGAGGTACCTGTTTCCCTTCTAGCTGTAAAAGGAAGGTGTATTGGCTGCCTAATGCACAGAGAGCTACTTTTGTAATGAACTCTGCACAGATAATCAACAACCCCTCCACCCATAGCCTAAAGTTACTGCATTCCACCTACCCAGAGCCTTTCACAGTGGTGATACCTACCCACGGAACTCTTTGCACACCTGTTTGGCACCACCACTCCTGAAGCTCCTGTTACCCTTTCTCTTGAAGGCCATCCTCAACCCACAGAGCATCAGCAAGCAGAAAGATTCCTACCAGGCAGTGGCTGAACAGCTGGGCTCTCCCTATACCCACATCACTTGGGCCAGGTCCCTAAACACAAGAGGGAGATGACAATTCTTCTGGGGAGGAGGATTCTCCTGCTGCTTTCTTGCAGCCATGTATGATTTCAGACCAGATGCTTGGGTCACAGCCACATTTCTTGGAACTTTTCCGGAAACCTAGTCTTGAGATACGAGACTGCCATCTAGTTTCTGAAGTGTGAGTAGCTCCAGTCGGTCAACCTGATGGTATTAAGAACTTGCTTCCCCACTCTTGTCTCAGCACTTTGCATGACTCATGTGCAATTCCCCTGCATGACTCATGTGCAATTCCCCTGCTATTCTGCTTGCCATTTTCCTTTGTCTTTGGGAATCTGCTTCAGGGATAGACCAATTATCCTCTGTCAATACTATGGGGGAAAAAAATAGAAACAGCTTCTACAACTTCCATGGTTTGCAAGAAACTGAAGAGCATTCTTCTTTCAGACTTACTTCACATCTGCAGCTTTCCAAGTTCTCTATGGCTCCTGTTCTCCTTGAGTTTGTACTCCAGTGCCTAGAAAACTTGCAGCAATTACACTTTCCATTGAGCTTGCTCTCAAATTAGTAGCTTTGATAGGTTCGTGTCCTTTGCCTCAGGACAGTGCTAGAAGCCATTACCATGAATATTCTAAACAGTCCAACCATATCTGGAGAGATGTTTTGTCTACCTTTGAGGTTTGTAGAAAATGGTAAAGAACCATTTAAACTGCCAGAAGCCTGCATACCTGAAGCACCAGTTGAAACTGCAGAAGGGTTAAAGAATGGCACATGATGAAGGCACCTAGAGTAGAAAGTCATCACCAGAATGTTGATTTCTAGTTCCCAGAACTGTCAAGGCAGGAAAACCAAGGACAGCCTACTACAAAGGATAGCCTGCTTACAGTAAGCCAGAAAAAGAACGAGTCAGTGATCAGTCCTTCCAACACGTGGAGAAGTGATGCTGCATTCCCCCCACTACTTCTTCCTCACTCCCGTCTTCCTTCTTCAGATTGCCTTGCAGGATCTCCCCTTTAGCAGGGATGGTTCTTGATGCTATGCCTACACAGAGATCCTTTACACCTCAGTAAATGAAATTTAAGGAGTATTAATAAATCAATTCTGCTTAAAGTTATATCACCTGTACGGTATCACTCTGAGCTTTGCTGCAGAGCTGTGCAAGGAGAAAGGCAGAGGCAGGATGCTCGGACACTCTTATGATGTGCTCAGTGCTCTCGGGACAGTTTTCTCAGACTGGAAGAGCAAGGACCTCAGTGAGAGTCATTGGTATCAGTCCTGACATTCACCCTGAAAGTGGTTCTGCAGGCTGAGCTCACAGGAGGAGTGGGCAGAGCCAGGCAGTAAAGAAAGGACACGTGACTGCTTGATGAAGTTGCAGTATCTAATGATAGCCACAGTACTCTTCTGTAGCTCTGTTAAGGACAGAGATCCCAGGACAGCTTTCCTCTCTGTAACCCCTGAAGCAGCACACTCAGCGGCAGTCCCTTGAGGTTTGAAACACAGATCCTGCCAGGCTGTGTAGGGGAGACAAAATGGCTCTTGGCTTCTTCAGCCTGTCCTTAAAATAGCAACCAAGCTGCTCCCACGCACATCCCCATAGAGCCTGAGCCTGGGAAGAGCAGTCATGGTTTCTGGATTTCTCTTTTGTCTATTACA
The DNA here is from genome assembly GCF_019238085.1 of Lagopus leucura. Taxonomy (NCBI): domain Eukaryota; kingdom Metazoa; phylum Chordata; class Aves; order Galliformes; family Phasianidae; genus Lagopus; species Lagopus leucura. The sequence continues at coordinate 139,505 of NW_024962308.1, read as the reverse complement.
TTCCCAAAGCCACTTTCTGGATAGGGTGAGGGCACTGCTGGCATACAGAGGGACTGCTGCTGTGGCTGAGAGAAGTACCCTGCAGGTCACCCACCCTGCCAGGCAGGGAAATCCAAACTGCCCTCGTGGTTCAGTTGTGCTCATCACCCATCTGACTGCTTGCATCATTGTTGGCTTTATGGGAGGACAGCAGACAGAACTCAGGGCCTCACCTTCACCTTTTCTTCCCAAATTCAAAAGTGCAGTGCTGTGATGGCAGATGAACCCCCTGAACCAGCAACCCCCAAGGGAGTCTGACCCTTAATTACAGGGATTTCAGACTCATAATGGCGGATGTTTAGAAACACTGGTGACAACATGCGTACGAAAGTCCTCAGGTCAGACTGAATGTTCAGCCTGAATGTCTTAATACCAAATTCACATTCAGAAATTGTCTACAAGCAGTTTTGTGCTGTAGTTATGTGTGAGCTTCCGCCAAAGCAAGAGTTTCAACCATGCACCTGAAAGAGGAGTGTTTCTAATAGGTGAACGAACTGGAACTTAGATAATGCACAAATCCTTGTCCAAAACAACAGTAATTCAGCTGAGCCCTAGGTTTTGGGTATCCTTCCTTAGTGACTTGACTCTGAGCCAATGTTTCCCTGCTTAATAAAAGCATTTCCCTTTTGAGGAAGGTTCTTTCCTCTCTGAGGCACCCAGAACAGATTTTGGAAGGTTACTCTTGAACCACAGTAGTATAGGACCTGATTATAATTAAGACACATAAAAAGTGGGGTGTATCAAAGGCTTAGGAACCGCACAGGCTTCCTTTTAGAATAGAAGGATATAGTTTCCCTATTTTCCCTTTTATGATTTCAGAACTGGTGCCGCAGTTTCACTCTTCTTCCAGATATGTGACTAGTCCTTACTCATTTCGTTTTTACCACATGAAAAGGAATAAATATTTTTCATGCAAGAGATTTTCAAGTTTCAGCCTTGACATAGGACTGGGAGTACTGGTAGAGGGAGGGATGTCCACTTCTGAGTAGAAATGACCTAGAGGAGGCATGGAGGAATAGTATGCGACGCTGGAAGGGAAAGAGATGTGTACAGCTAGAATTTTGCTTGTAAGTGCAACCAGAAATCACATTTCTATCTGATTATGATGATAAACAAGCAATTAAACACACTTGGTCACTCAACAATGCAGCTCTGCCCCATATTTTCCTGTTGAGTGTGGCTCAGTGTCATGATAGAGTTTAGAAACCAAATGGCATAGTGAGGGCAGAAACTTACGTCAGCAGATGTGGCTGGGGTGAGCAGAGAAGAAGTGGAGTTGTGTTAATGAGCCATCAGCTGTCACCTGCAATCTTTAGGTGGCAGATGGCAGTTCAGGGACAGACTCGGGGCAAGGATTCAGTATTCCTGAATAAAACATTCTGAATCAGACATGAAACAAGGGAGGAAACTAAAAGGCACAGAGTTACAGACAATCTAAGTGGGAAAAGGGAAAAAGGAAAGCAATTAACAAAATTTTCCTTATAGTCGTGGCAGCAAGTTGCTGTTCATTACCCTCCTAGGAGATACTATGCCCAGTAGCACTGCAGTCTACTGGTATGGTGTTGACCTCAAAAGAGATCTATTACTTCAAGAAATTAATGAAGGCACTGCTTTTACAGGACTAGCCATTGGTGGATTAAAAGAATAAAGGACCTACAAAGCTTGCAAATGTATATAATCTCTTCCTAATTAAGATATTCTTTAAATCTTAATATATTCTGCATTTCAGGTAATCTAAGACAGCTCTGCTCAAAGCACTCTGATTGCATTCTATCTAGGAGGGTATATAAAGGATTTCTCTTGCAATGTTTATGTTGCTTATTGTGCTTCATGAGTACAATAGGCCGGAGATCTGGATATAAGTCCCCAAACCAAATATCTTTCAGTGTGACCACAACACATGCTATGTATAAGCCAGTGCTTCCAGTGTAAGACAGGACAGTCATCATAAAGTAGCAGGTAAAACAGGGGCATAGTCAGAACAACTGTGTTGTCATTTCAGAAGGTGCTGTAAGTAAAACTAGGCTCTTGCTAGTGTAAATTGCAGGCTCCAGTGGCTCAGAGCAGTGAGATCTGAGATTTTTGTGTGAAGTTATTGCACTGTGTTATGCATTATATTATGGCATTATATTTTGTTGAGCTGTGCTCCTGCTGGTACAACTTTGTTGAGTAAATGCCCATTATTCTGTCCATTTCAATAGGGCTCAGAGAATATCGTCAGTGCTGAAGCTTTGCCAGCGCAGGCGTTTCTAGTGAGCACATGCAGGGGTGCCTGAGCAGAGCTAGAATTCATGCTCTTCAAAGGAAGGAGCTGCCAGCAGTGCAGTTATCTACTTTCTGTGCGGACATGAGGATTTATTTTCAATGACCTTGATCAGCTGATGACATAAAGGCTTTAAGAGTCCTAAGTCTGTTAGGCAGTGGTATTGGCTTGAGGAATCTCACCAGTCTAAAAGAATACTTCGAGAAGAAGGGGAGGTTTGGTGCAGTTAATAATTGTTAGACCTCCTCTTTTGAAGTATAAATCGTGTGAGCCGTAGTTATCTACTTTCTAATCATACACATATCACAAAACTATTTTGCAACACATCACAAATTATTTTATACTTTTAGTGAGCTTTTTGAGACGTTGAAAATCACAAAATTAGTCAGCACCACACGAGTGTTCTGGATATTGTTGTGGTTCAACCTGGCAGCTTGCACAAGTGGAATGATGGAGAGAACTGGAAACAAAATACAAATCTTCAGAAGGCGTATTCAAAAGGACAGTGATGTTAGCAACAGCATTTTGTCAGATTTCAGGTATCAATGACTGCATGCTCTCCTCATGCAGCTGCAGTTAGACACTGTCTCACAGCATATTCTCTTAAGAGAATTCTCTTAAGATCTGAAGAGCCATGGTATCTCCTGAAGACAGCCTCCCCATTTCTTCATAAAAGGTTGTATTTCAGGAGCAGACCAAGTAATCCCAGAGGTATGCCGTGTCCTGGTCTTGACTTATAGTGGATTTGGGATCTTCAGGATTGAGTGCTACAAGAAGAAGGTGGTAGGATGAGGTGTCGTGAGACAGTCGTGACTCCACGTGATTTGAATTTCAGTGTAAGGATCCAGTTTGTCCATGAAACAAACTGTAAGGCATTCCTTCCACAGTGCAGCACATTCTGAGTACGGTGTGTTCTGTGTAAGAAAGCTGTTCCATAATTTGAGGCAAAATTTTAAAAAGTCATTTAGAAATACTAGAAATTCTGTTTGAAGTTCTTTCAGGCCTCAACCGTATTTTGTGGTAGGATAATACAGGATTACTGAAAATTTCCACTGAGTTAAAATTTACTGAATTCATATTTACATGCCTTGTGTGGTAAAAGAATAAAAAAGTTGCATGAAACTAACAGCTATCAAGGATTATTGCTTCCAAAGCTTATCCAAGAGGAGGAGGAGGAGCTCTAAGGCAGTAATAAGAATATCGACCAGCTGTGTTGGAGGTGTGTCCCCCACAGACAGACTTCGGTTTTAGACTTTCCTAACTTCCACTGAATCTCTACAGAAAAAGAAAAAGAAAAAGAAAAAAGAAAAAGAAAAAGAAAAAGAAAAAGAAGAAAGAAAATAAAAAAGAAAGATAAATTGATCCATTTGCATTTTATATTCTTTCAAATTTAAATTCTCTGCTGTATTTCCTCAATTTTCAAGCCTGCTTTGAAGAAAAATGACAACACTGATGTGTCACACCCTGAAGTGATGAGAAGATACCTGCTTCACCAGCTTCAGTTTAACAGAATAGCTTGTATGTCCCTCTCTATATGATAAAGTTCTTTGCTTCCAAGCACACTGTCACAGACATACCACGCTGTGATACCACCTGTGATACACACTTCATTAAAAATTCAGCATGAGATTTTAGGCAGCTCTGAAAACATCAAAGCTATTACTGGTCTTCACAGAGGTGAATTTCACCTCTGTCCTCTCTTCTAATAGCATGTGAATTTACCCTGTCATTCCATAAAATCACAGAGAAAGCTTGAGAGAAGGGCTATTTCTTGTATGTTTGTGCAGCATGCCAGCATTGGGTGGAACTGCCCTCCTTTTTCTGCTTCCTGTTGCTGTTGTTTTTCAGTAGTCACAAGTTCTTCATTATTCAAAGTCTGTTGCCTGGTTTGGTTTGAGTCTTCTGGGCTCCAAAGATGATACTCTCCACAAAGATGCACTGGAATGGGCTGCCCAGGGAGGTGGTGGATTCACCGACCCTGGAGGTGTTCAAGGAACATTTGGATGTTGTGTTGAGCGACGTGGTTTAGTGAGAACTATTGGCGATAGGAGGACGGTTGGACTTGTAGGTCTTTTCGTCTTTTCCAACCTTAGCGATTCTGTGATTCTATGGCAATAATGGTATTTAGTTTCCTATTCTGGCTAAGGTAGATCCTTGCCAATGTGTGTAGCTTTAGGTGTAGCGCATTCACAAGGTGTTTTACCACCTCAGAATGAGCTCTGCATCTTCTGCAGGAGTTTGTTATTTCAGCGTTTTTCAAAACCTTTTATTTAGTCAGGTCATATGAGGTTCTGGGTAATGAATTTCCTTTGGAAATCTATCTGATGGTAGTATTGGGCCCCCAGACAAGAAATGGACAGTCTTCATAGTTACAAAATACAGGTAATTTTGTAACTTTACCACTTTCTTGTAATACAAAAACTAAACAAGATGAAGCTTGCAGGGACCAAGTTCAAAAAGAACAACTAGCTACTAGATGGTGGAAATCAAACGCATCCAAAGGAAAGTATAGAATTCTATGGAGATTAAATACATTGACAAACAAATAGAAACCACATTTGGTTTCAGAGTCAAAACAGGTAGGGAAGCAAAACACCAGGGGGAAGCATTATATATGACAGATCTGCACTTATTCTTTCCTGGATATCCAACACAGAAACCATCTTGGAGGCAGCCCCTGGACCACATGGCACTGATCTGGAGCAATGCAACTGCTCCTAAGGCCTTCTGAAGATACAATAACTTAAAGCACATGGTGAGCTCTCTCCAAGAGAGTCCTGTAAATCCCATCAGGTAGCTGCTGACATCTGTGGTTGTCTAACATCTTTGAAAGTCTGCCTCAGGGATACTTTCCTCCCAGTAAACACAGGAGATAAGCATGATGAACTAGAATGTAGTCAGAATGCATGAAGTTCACAAACCAAAAGTTTGTTCCTCATCACGCAGTTCTGTGCTGTAGTCACAAATGTTATGTTAAAGGCATTTGAACTTAAAAATAGGTTTTTTGATGGGTTATTTAGACAGCAATTGAAAACATCACAGTGTAACAGGTCTGTTTCATAAAGTACAACATGACCTACCTGAGGAGCTAATCGGACTTAGTGATGGTATATTGGCATTTATCTAGCAAATTAAGGCAGCTGCTCGTTAAGCACGTAATGTTTTGCTCTCTTGCTCCGACTGTAATTTCTATTATTATCATCTGTCTGGAAATTCTTATTTTAATACATGCAAAGAACTCAACAGTGCCACTTTTATCTCCTGAGACAAAACACATATCTTGGAATGATTCCTACATAGTTCATTGGAATTATGCTGTGAAGAGAACAATCCTCCTCAGTTTACTTAGGACAGAGCTGCTCTCAAGGCATCAGCTGCAGACAGTGCAGTGGGAAACTTCAGCTACCTAACAGGAAGTTCAGAAGCAACACTGTATTGATGTGGTTGCACAGAAGAAACGTCAGGCCAGGTTACTGAACACCCAGGAGTTCAACTTCATAGGACGCGATCCCTGCACAGCACAAAGCCAGCATAAAGGTTCCCAGACGACTTTCCACACTGCAGGAGGAAACAGGCAGAGCCAAGTCGTGCTGGAGAGGGCAGTGTGAATGCAGACACCACCTGAGGATTCTTGTGACTCCGATCCAAACGCAGGAAAGATGCTGCAAAACAGCTGTGGGAAGGGGCTCAGCAGCTGACAGGAGGATACTGATATAGGCTGGGCTTCAGTATTACTTAAAGGTCATGCTATCATAAAATTGTTCAACATTGCTTGCTGTTTGATTGCAGTCATAATAAATACATCAGTGAAGCATCACATTCTCGGTGCTACTGCCCATGGCATTGTAGAGATTCTGCCCTTGCTGGAATATAAAGTTAGCATCGTCTCTTAGGTTCACGTCAGGAAAGCAGTCTGCACAGCTCAACTGTCTGGATGTCCAAGGACAGTGCCTGTTCTTTGCCTACGCTGCAAGGAGAGAGACCATGAATGCACCCTTCCCATCTATTTATCTGTATTAATATTTCATTGTGAGATTTCTCACCACATTGGCTTTTACAGCTGATTTATTTTAAATAACTAAAGCTTATCTTCAGAGGCTTTCCTCCAGCAACACACAGCCTTAAACCTTCCCCTAATCTTTCCAGGCACAGCTGCTGAGCAGACTTTCCCATGTCAGCTGTGTGACACTTGAGAAGATTAAATTTAAAGTGGCAGTATTCCTTGTTTAGTAAAAAATACCATTCTCGGATGAAAAGGGAAGTCCCTGTATGCTTCCAGTACAAGTATTTGTTTCTGAAGTAAGCTGTCATGTCTTAACTGACCTGCTGTTCAGCCTGCATCCACCAAGAGCATTACTTCAATCAAAATGAGTTAAAACAGCTTTATTTCTGAAAAATGATTGTGTCAGGACCCACGCCATTGTCTTTGCAGTCTTGGAGAACAGAAATATGTAGAATTTATCCTCAAGAACAAGATTGAGCATGTTGCGATGCTCATAGAAAGGTGAACATAAGGTACTTTTAAAAAGAAATGTTGCCAATATTCCTGGAGCTGCTCAATGAAATGTTTGTACCAGGCATACTACAGTGACCATAAAGAATGCAACAGGACAGAAATGCTTGCTTTATATCCAAATTGCCACAAGCATATGTTTTTTTGGTTTGTTTTTTAAAGTGGCTGACAATAAATGCAGCTAAAGGAATGAGGTGCAGATAGGTGATAGATCTTGTTTGCACCATCTTGGCATCAGAGTTGTTTCCAGCTCACTGCTGCTTCATTCTGCATGGCAGTTAATGTGGACACCTGTCAGATTTCTCTGCTGGTCCTTTTGATTACAGTTTCCCTTCTACCCCTACTTGCTGCAGCTGATAGGTGGCAAAAATCAGGTACGTACACTGGAACACCATCAGGGCTTGGATTTCTTTGTTAAATTAAGACTGTGTGAGTAGAAAATCTTTTTTTTTTTTAATTTTCAGTGACCTCATGTCCTTGAGCTGGCTTAGCATGCCTCTGTATCAATGCCAGTGTTGGTGCAAGGAAAATATGAAGACCATGAAGTTTGGTGCAGGTTTATAACACACTGAAACAGGTCAGTTTCATTTGCTGTTGAACTGCACGGGACTGTACGTGCACTCATACATGTGTCCATCTGAGCCAGTTCAAGAAGCTAAACAAGAACTAACCCTGTGAAAAGGTCTTTCTTCTGCTGCATTAGTTAAAATTAATAAATAAATAAGATTAATGACAGTTTTCTGGTTGTTTAGCTGCTCAAACTGGCCCATCAGAAAGTAGAGAGAATGGCAGAACAGTGCCTGAGGGAATGCGAATGGCTGGAAGGATCAGGACAGCCTCTTTGGGTAGCAGTTAGTGTGCAGGTAGTTGTGCTGCAATGCAACTTCGACCACTGAAGAACCCGACGTGGAGTGTCTGAGATGGGATAACTCTCAGCCGTGATTCAGACCTCAGTCCTTCCCAGATGCAGCAACCCTGTGATTCCTTCATAAAGGTCTGTTCTCTCAGTCATGGTTTTACTTTCAGAGTGACACAAAATGATCTGAAATCTTCCATCCTCCCTCCTGACACATGACCTACCTGCAGGCAGAGCAGGCTGTGGGAGCAGCAGGTTCGTGGACTTCTCAAAGCACCCGAGGAAGGAATTTCTGTGCTCTTCTGAAACAGGACAGAGTCAGGACTTTATCACCCAGCCCTGGTCTTCCTTAAAATGGGGTTGAGAGGAACAACTGCCTCCATATCCACTGCGGGGAACAAGAGAAACTTCCCAAGAAGTCCCCCAGTGTGCAAGCAGCATTTCACACCTCGGGTCACCTCTCACTGCCACTCTCCCTGACTACCACAGCACTGCAAACATTATCAACACTTGAACTGCTGAAACAACCTCCCTCTGAGGTCTGAAAAGGTCACTGGAATGTGCAGAGGTAAACAGACTGAAAAGTAATCAAGGGCAAAAGAATTCAGTTTTGTTCCAAAACAGTGTAACATCACTGCGAGCTGCAATGTTTGGGATCATTGCAGAAGATTATGGCACTTCTATTAGAGCATTTGGGAGTCACTAAAAAGTGGAAGTGGACCCTGTTTACGTAACTTGTTACTTTATGAGGTGAGGAAGCACAGCCCTGTCTGCATTTGTGCATATGAAATCAAAGTGAGAGAGGCATTTTAACAGCAAGAAAAGGCTGGCATTTGGCTCATCACAGAGTCACTAACAAAAAGCACACGATCCATTCTGTGTTTGAGTTTTGGCAAAAGTGAAGCTTTATGATTGGAAAGATAAATGCATGATCAGCTGCCAGAACACTGGTATTGGAGAGCATTGCTCTGCGGCCACTCCAAACTCTCACAGCACAGTTAACACTAGCAAGTCCTCATGCATCTGGAGCTATGCTGCTGTGGGTTTCCACAGGTGCCTCTGTACCAGCAGATCTTCTGCACCTTTCTTTCACCTACACAAGCAGATATTCCTGTTTCTAAATCCCCTGAAAACCAGTGCAGGGAGGATTTCTAGGATTTTTCTCATCAAGGTTTCTTGTCATGCATCCCAGAATCCAGCCCCTACACATGGAGGTGAGGTGATGGGCAACAGTGAGCAAGTGCATGGTTCAGAAAGGAAGGTGCTTTCCTTTGGTGCCTCAGTCACTGCTACAAAGAGCACATCTGCACTTTGTATGGAAGATAGATAAATGCATTTACAAATCCTGAGAACAAACACAAACTTTATTGTCCCAAATGAAGCCCACAGCCAATTTCCTCCTTGCTTGGAACTGCTGTCTTATCTCTTTCAGCCTCCCTTGTTTGCTGTTGGCCATTCTCTGTTCCTTGATCTGTATTATTTTATTACTTTCTCCTACATAAATCTGCTGGAAAAAGGGAGGAACCCAGCCCACATAACCTCCTATGCCACCAGTCACAAACCATCAAAACCTAATTGTGCCTTTCAGTTATTTCCCCCGCAGTAATGCCCAGTGCTCCACTCTGTAGTATACCGTTTTGGCAGCATGTAATTTGCAACAGTTACTTTATTTATTGCCACGCTATTTTCCATGCCATAATCCATTCATATGCGTATAAATGGAGTTTGGTCATACCAAGAGATGGGTGTGCATGTGCTTTGGCTTTCCACATGAGGGTGCTGTGCACTCTGACGCAGACACATTCGGGTCTTCCTGCACATCATAACCAGAGATTGCAGGCAAAGTGACCTTCAGCCTGTCAGAGCCTTAGGAGAACGTGCTGAAAAGCATTTCAGAGGATGACTCTTTCATGGGCTGTAACTAGAGGACTTTTGGGACATCTGAACACAGTATTGTCCTTACTGAGCAGCTGGTGGGTGACTACTTTCTAACAACACGAGTTGTTGTTTTTAGCTCACAGATATAGAGTAATATAAATAATAACCTGAAGTGAGTTCAGCAGCCTATGTTCTAGAGCTATTTTTAAGTACCTCAAACCCTAATTGTTTCATGAAACAACTCAAAGACATCTGATATTTAGGGATGGTGTATGCTTCCTTGCATTAGACCCCTTTGGATGTATCAACATACATCCCCCTAAAACAACTGACACCTTTTAATGCTTTAAGGAACCACTCTCTTCCATCAGAATGAGAGGCACTCCTAGCCACAGTTCAAAGTCACTGTGATTTATATAAACAACAAGGCAAGCACGGGTCATGTCTCTGTGCTCCTGGTCAAGGCTACTCAACGAGGTTTTGTGTCCTGAACTGCTTTGCTGCATGGAAATGTTCAGGTTTGCGATGTGCTTTGCTGCTTCTATGCTGGTCATTGCTGTGATTACGCAGAAACTGCTGCTCCTGATAGTATGACTCATATTACACCTCCAAACTGAGGAAGTCAGCACTATCTGGGGGGGGGGGGGGGGACGGGTGGCTGTAGGGGAGGAACAGACTGAGCAAAGCCCCTTCCTTTGCTCCAGCAGTCTTAGATGCTTTTGTTTCACCCTCTGCACGCACTGAAATGAGCAGATTTATACTCATGGAAGGCCCAGTTCATATCCGTTCAAAGTCACTGGGAGTTTTTCACTGATGTCAGTGAGCTTTGAATCAGATTCAGAGAAGCTGGATTTATAAATACAGACACTGCAGGCTGAGCACTGTATTAAACTGGTTTTAGACAATCAGCTACAGGAATATTAATGCACGTAGGAGCATTGGGGTTCTGCCAAGGGAGTATGATAGAGCCAAAGATTCCTAAATTTATTATAACTTTAGGGCTGGAACTCTTTGTGTAAATATTCACCAGTTTGTTCGCCCAGATGCTAAAGCATTAATGGCAACCCAGTTACTACAGCAAACTATTTTCAAGCCATCAGTCTGTTACAAGCATGATTCTATCTTGCTTCACTGGAACTGAGCATGTGAAATACAATATGTAAGAGAGAAAACTGTAAGAAGTGACTATATTTGTTTTCAAATTGTTAACACTGCTATCAAGACAGGTATTTATAACAACGCTTGTCATATCCATCCTGGCTACAGCTTCAGAAAAGCCTGGAAATAACGAGTTGATGGAAAGCGTTTTAGTAAGATGAGGGAACAGTCTTAAGTGCTGCTAGAATGCATTACAGCACACTGGCAAACAACAGTACACATGATCTGTATTCCCTAGACTTGAAAGCAAGAATGATGGGGTGGAATTTTTTTTGGCCTATGTAATGCAGGAAGACAGAATAGATGACCCTTACCTTTTTTTTTTTTCTTTTTTCTTTTTTTCTGGCCTTAAAATCTACACAGCTGTATTGCAGTGATTCCAAAGTTGTAGTCCACTGTCTCAGCGTTTCCTCTTTGTTTTGACTTGTCCCATCAAGAAGCTGAAATAACATGTAGTACCCAAATCATTGGTTCTCCACATCAAGGGCAGCTGCAGTTCGCTCCTCCTTCACTCCTCCTTTTTTTCTGCATTTGTGAAGAAAATACTGGGTTCAACTAACCACCCTCACTGTTGGCAAGATTGGGAAGCAAGAGTCTCAGGATGAAGATTCCAACTGCACCTACATTTTTTCATTCAAACTCATGAAAACTCCGTATTAACTAGCAGTCTAATTCATTAGCCTTACATTTTCAGTTTGCCAGAGATAAATGGCACCATGCAAACACTGTCATACAGTGACAGAGAATATAAGGTGTCTGGTGTCTTTGTTCCTGGGGTATGCCATTCTGTTATTAGGGCTGCCATGGCACATACACCATTCTATACATGTCCTAGCACAGTTGTCCCTTCCAGCTGACTCCCGCTTCTCTTATTACGAAAAAATTATTGGAAAGAAGGGTCAGGCATTGGGAACAGGCTGCCCAGGGAGGTGATGGAATCACAACCACAAAGATGTTCAAGAAAAGGCACCTAGGGCCAATTAGGCTTTAGTGAGCATGATGATGATAGTTGGACTAGATGACCTTGGTGATCTTTTGCAACCTTAATGGTTCTCTGATATCTGTATGATTTGTCCTGGAAATACCAACGCAGTCTGGGTAAGGCAAAAAGACCACATTCTCCATTAATTATTGTAACACATGAGCCTTCCTATTAGAGCCCTCAGCCTCCTTAGCACATCACTCCTGGTAAAGCTCAGACTGCAGGGTCACCAGAAGCAGTCTGTCCTCACTTGTTGGTGCCCTCAAACCCTCTTCATAGAATCACTGAATGGTTTTGGTTGGAAGGGACCTCACATCCCCCCTAGCCCCACCTGTGCCATGGGCTGGGTGCCCCCAGCTCAGCCTGTCCAGGGCCCATCCACGACCTGGGTCAGCTGCGGGCAGTGCCGGGGCCTTGCTGCCCTCAGAGTAAAGAATTTCTTCCTTCCTCACACCTGACCTAAATCTCCCCTCCTTTTGTTCAGAACCCATTCCCCCTTGTCCTATCACTATCAGCATAAAAAGTAGCTCTCCCTCCTGTTTCTGTGCTCCTTTTGGGCACCAGAAGGCCATAGCGACGCCTCCCCCATCCCCAGCAGCCACTAAAGCCCTACAGTCTGCGGGCGACCCTTCCTCAGCCGCACGGTCCTCCGGGCCCCGCCCCGCGGACGCCGCCTCCTCCTCACGCCCGGGGCACGCACGGCCCGGACGCCGAGCGGGTCTCCGGAGAGACCGGGTCAGCGCAGCCCCGGGGGGAGAGGAGAGCGAGGCAGCGGCCCGGGGGAGGCGGAGGTGAGGGAGCGGGGAGAGGGAGCGAGCGCTGGCGGGGACGGAGCGGGGCTGCGCGGGGAGGCGGCGGGCCGGGGGCTGCGCGGAGTCATCGAGGTCGGGGAGCGGAGGGCGGAGGCTGCGGGGAGGGGAGGCGGTGACCGCGGAGGGGCTGCGGGAGCGGCGCGGGGCACCGCCGGGTCGTGCTGCGCAGCTGCCGGGCGGATCCGCGTCCCACCTGCTGCCGCGCCGTGGAGCGGGGCCGGTCGGCCTGGCTGGCGGTCGGGAGGAAAAGGGCGATCCGCCACACCGCTCTTCTGCACGGGGAGAGTTCTTTGCTCGCTGTCGGAGCGCAGCGAGGCAGAATGAGATCAGAACAGAGGGGAGGGGTGGCGTCGAGCTGTTCGCGGTGAGGAAGGTCGCAAAAGCCCTTCGGATGGGCGTCTGGGCGAGCGCTTCGCGTGGAAGAGCGGTGAAATTAAAGAAGCATTTTCTTTTCTTGCGAGCAATGACAGCTGCTCCCGAAAAAGAGGAGGCGCTATATTGCAGTTTCCACTTCTGGAATTATTTGAAGCAGTGGATTTTAGAGGCACTGGCGGTTGAATGAGAGAAAAATTAGGTGTCAGAGCGTGAGGTGAATGTTTCCAGATTGGGCATTGATGAATAATATGAGTTTAGGTTTCTGAATTTTAGCTAGCGAGGTTTGAAAATGTTTGCTGAGTTTGCTTACGCCACTGATCTGCAGCTGAAGGCAAGCCGTTCTTGTTTTGCAAGTTGATGGTGAAGTTGTGTTTGTAAGTTGTGCAAAAGTCAAATTGAAGATCTGTTGGAGGGGACAAATGTGGGACTTTGGCCCTCCGGAGGAGCCGGGCTGCCTCTGACTGACCAGGGACAACTGCAAGATGCGAAAATGTGCTGATGACTCATCTGTCTGCAAGCTCAGGTTTATCGAGGTATTCAGGAGAGATACAGAGCCTTGCCATCACAGAGGAGCCTTTTCTCCATTTCTGCTAAAAACAAAAACAAAACAAAACAAAAAAAAAAAAAAGTTTTTATATTGTTAACCCAAGGCTGTGTGCTGGAAGATTACAGACAGAACAGGCGGTCAGGTGCTCATGCCAGTAAAGAAGCTGGCAAAATTGAACCGTGCACCTGATATTAAGCCAGAATTTCTCACCGTCTGGAGTTAAGACAACTTGTTGAGGAATGCCTGTTCTGGATTATAAACTGTTACAAACTTGTGAAATTCGTATGAAATGTTAATTTTATTAATCTCATTCCCTTCATGTGTTAGAATTGAGGAGGTAGAAGAGAGGGATTTCTCTGTTTGATTGTTGTTTCCAGGCAGGAAAGGAGAGCAATATATACAGTGAAAAATGGTTATTATTGCATTATAATCCTCCTGAGCCCACAGAAACTAGGCTTATTTTTGCAGTCTGTCAGTCTGGTAATTCAAAGGGACTCCGCTTTTCTATTTACTTAAGTCAAGGATTGGGTTCCTGCTACAAACTGCATGATCACTGGCAGAAACTATTGCTATATTTTAGCTCTAAGCAAAATAAAAATGTTTCTTCCGGGTGGGTGCCCTTTCTGTTACTTTTTAGAGAGTGTCTATGGAGACTCTAACCCATGTAGAAACAAAGATGAATGGTGGTGCTTAGGGATATCTAAGCTATTCACTCTTTCTTCCCAAGTTTACATGGGGATGCTTCATAACATGTCTGAAATCAGAAGCTCAGTGGCTGTGTCCTTGTGATATCATCCTTGATATCATCATCGGAGACTTAACATTTCAGTTTAATACTCACTTTTCTTGCAGAAATAGAGCTGAGGAAAGCATCTTTTTAAAGCTCCCTTCTCCTCAACTTGAGGAAATTCTTTTTCTCCTCATGTGGTGACCAACTTGATTGAAGGCATTTTTATTCTGGTTCTAACCAGAATAATTTTTATCATTTTTAATCATTAAAAATAATTTAATCATTTTTATTCTGTAGTGTTCTGACAACCTTTTGAATCCAGAACTTAAGTAATGTTTGGCCAAAAGAAGGAGCAAGCTCTGAAGAGCCAATATCACAAAAGTAACCAGACTTTTATAGACCTGGTGCTGTCCAGTAAACATGGGACTTAATTTGTCAGTCATTCCTGCAATCAAGAGTTCTTCTGAATGACAACTGATTTGGATTTTTTTATTATATTCGTATGCCCTAATGGGGCCAAGAGAGAAAAAGATGTCAGAAAGGAACTTCTGATAGTTTTCTGTCCTTTGAGATAGATATCCCTGTTATTATAACTTGAGTTGTTTTTGTGTTTATGAACTCATAAGTGGTTTGAGTTGGAGGAGGCTTTTAGACATCGTCAAGTCCAACCACCCTGCCATGGCATCTTTTGCTGGAGCAGGGCCATGTCCAACCTGGCACTGAGCACTTACAAAATGTTATTCCACAGCTTCTTCGGACAACCTGTTCCAGTGCCTCACCACCCTCATTATGAACAATTTATTCCTTGTATCTAATCTAAATTTACCCTTTCGGCTTGAAACCATTGCCTCTTCTCCTGTCACTACATGCCATTGTAAAAAGATGCTGTTGGCATTCTGGGCCGCAAGAACACACTGCTGCCTCGCATCCAGCTTTTCATCCACCGGGATCCTGAAGTCCTGCTCCACAGGGCTTCTCTCCATCCATCCCCAAGTCTGTGCTGATGTTTGAGATTGCCCCAACCCAGGTGGCATCATTGCACTTGGCATCATTGATCTTTATGAGGTTCACGTGAACCCACTTCTTAAGCCTGTCAAGTTCCCTCTGGGTGGCATTTCTCCTGGATGGTATTTTGGCTGCACCGTTCAGGTTGGTGTCATCCTCAGAATTGCTGAGGGTGTGCTCGCTCCCACTTCTGTGTTGTTAATGAAGATATTAAACTACTGGGGCCTCTATGGGACATCACTTATCTCTGATCTCCACCCAGCTATCAAGCCATTGACCGCAACTCCTTGGCTGCAGCTATCCAGCCAATTCCTTATCCACTGAACAGTCCACCCTTCAAATCCACCTCTCTCTATTCAGAGACAAGGATGTTGTGTGGGGCCACGTTAAAGGCCTTACAGAACTTCAAGTAGATGACATTTGTCACTCTTCTCTTGTCCAGTGATGCATTCACTCCATCGTAGAAGGCCACCAGATTGGTCAGACGTGATTTACCCTTGGTGAAGCTGTGCTGGCTGTCTCAAATCACCTCCCTTGTTTTCCACTTGCCTTAATACAGCTTCCAGGAGGATCTGTTCCATGATTTTCTCAGGCACAGAGGTGAGGCTGACTGTTTTGTAATTCCTGAGGTCTTCCCTTGTAACCCTTTTAAAATAGGAGTGATTTTTTTCCTTTTCCAGTCACTGGGGCTTCACCTGTCAGTCATTAGTGGTTCACATGTTGATCTACAGTATCATGGATTTGAGAGCACTTGTAATATGTAAAGGAAGACCTGAAAATAAACTGTGATCTGTAGCAGGATATTTTGACAGCTCTCATTGTCGTACAGGTGGGGAACTACTTTTTTTTTCTACAGCTCCTTTGGTGTTGGTAACAGCACATTAACAGATGCCTTCAAGAGAGATCAAAGGGTGTTTTGTTGGAAAAATAGCTGATGCAAGTCTGATCGTTGTCTAAAGGTTTCTGAAAAGTTTCTGAATCCTCAGGCCCCAAGTTTTTAGTAGTACTACTTTGCAAGTAGAAGTGAAGACAGTCAGCAGTGCTAGAGCAGAAGCCTGAGTGTGTAGAAACTTGAAGACCTTAGTGAATGTTAGTATGTCAGTCTTCAAACAAGTTTTACCTGGATATTCACCTAAAAATCACTTTCTAGAATGAGCAAAAAGTAATAAACAGCATCCATGTCATGAGGATAATTCCAGCTCTGGTTAAGAGCTGTTCTCCTGGATGTAGATGTCACGTTGAGATTTGCCTCAAGGCAGCAGTTCGAAGATGAAGATGCATTCTTAATTCCTTTGACAAGTGTATTGTTTTTCTTACTAATTCTGTTGTACTGTTTTCTTTTTTTGTTTCTAATAATTTACAAAGCTTTGGAAGAACTGATTTCAGAGAAGCTTCTGCATATAAAGACTACACCTTTTTTGTATATTTGATGGTGAGAAGTTCTTATAAAAACAAAATAGTATCTGAAGACAAGAAAACTGGCAGTGTTTTCTAAATGTTTATTCTACATTATAACTCCAGTTTCTAAAGCACTCAGATTTCTTGCAATATCTTGCAATATCCATGCAAAGCTTTTTGAAATAAATCTACTTTCTGGCTCTTGAATTTAGACAGGTGTATGGGAACTGCTGAGTCACGGCCTGAACCTCTGATTAATCACCTGAGGTGAGCCTTGAGTCAGCCAGAGGAGCACAGGTGAAGGCAATTCACCTGTGCTGCCGGAAGGGGTGGAGCCCCTTAAATAAGGGGCTCCACTTAAGGTGGAGAACCTTAAATAGGTCCCTCCTGGACCTATTTAAGAGCTGGCTACCACAGGGGAAGGATCTCTTCTGGAGATCCTCCTCTTTTGGTATCTTCTAGTGAGCTCAACCCAAGGGTAAGCTCTTCTACTTATTCTCTTTTGCGATCCTTGTTTGCTTTTGCCTTACTCTTTTGATTATGTTGCAATTATAACATCTTGGTTATACAGACAGGTTCTTCATCTTCTCTCTAAAATGCATCTTTGATGCTATCATGTACTGTATATGTTTCTTTCAGATCAAAGATTGACTTCCCACACACTTCTATTAGAAATCCAGGAGAAACACAGAGCATTTTGTGTGTTGAGAAGCTGAAGGTCCATGCAAGTTAGTTGAATTTACTGTGGGCCATGTATGTAAAATACTTATGATTTCTTTTTCTTTTTTGTGTTGCAGATTCCTCTTCCAGAGGTCAATAAGGACTTGATGACATGAATCTGGAAATTTCCAGGTATGGTGTAACAGTTGAAGGTTTGGAGTTCAGGGGAGGTGTTTTCTGCAGCAGCTTGAGCTGCATTCCTGTAGAGAGAAATGAACTCTTCTACCCTGCCAGGCCACTTGTGCTTGTCTTCCCTACCTCTTGCTTCATCAAAACAAATGATTTTGAAGCTAGGTAGTGAAGAGCACAGATGAACTGGTACGAGGTGAAATTACCCCAAGCATAAAGAATAAGAATTCTAACTGAAATGATTTTCCCAGCCTTACTGCCCATGTGTCCTCTCGAGCCTCTGTGCTGAGGACAGAGATGTGGCACTGAAGTGGGTGTGCTGCTCAGGGATGGGTGGAGGTCAGGGCCCAGGTGAGTTGGCATTATTGGTTTACCCTGTCTGTATGTTACCAAAACCAGAGACAGCAGGGGAGTCCTTTCACTCTGGAAAGAGCAGCAGTTTCATTTCAAGGCTGGTGGATCTCTCCACTCATTAAAATCGTAGAACCATATAGGTTGGAAAAGAGCTTGAAGGTCATCAGGTCCATCCCTTAACCCAGCACTGCCAGGTCTACCACTAAGCCACGTTCATAAGCACTGCATCTCTGTGTGTTTTAAATACCCCCAGGAATGGTGACTGAACTATGAAGGCTGCTCCAAAAGTAATGCCTCCTATATTTATAATTATGCTGGCCCACGGCGTCAGAGGCAGATGTTGGTGGGATGGCAGTAGAGGTTGAACCTTCCAACCAATATCCTGTTACGTTTTGTTGCTGTGTGACAGATGGCAGCAGAGGGGCAGTCTGACAGGATGGGTCTGACGTGGAAGTGCAGATGAAGCAAAGGTGTGAACTTGCATTCCTCCATGTGGAAAAAATAGTACCCATTGACATTTGTTGACGCTTGCTGAATGTGGATGGAAACCAAACAGTTGATATGAGCGCAGTGGAAGTTGGACTGCTTGGGCAATATTTTCCTAGCAATGTCACCATCATAGCAGTTGTGAAACAGTGGGTCACCTCCACTTGTGCAAATTTTTATAAGTGCAGCATGCAAACTTGTTCATCACTGGTGAAAATGCATAGGCAATGTGGTGACTGTGTTGAAAAATAGTGCTTTTGTAGCTGAGAACGTGCTTTATCAATTGTGTGGTTGTGTTCTTTGTAGCTGCTTTATTTTCTGTGGAAATAAACAGGAGGCATTGCTTTTGAAGTGACCTGTATACTTCCCTGGAAAGCTGCTTCACAACCCCTTCAGTAAAAGTTTTTTTCCTGATATTCAACCTAAAGCTCCCCTGGTGCAAATCAAGGCCATTTCCTCTTGTTCCATCTCTTGCTGCCCGGGAGAAGAGACCAACACTCCTCCCCTCTCTTGAGTTAGCTGTAGAATTGGAAGAATCATTGAGAGAGTTGCAAAGGAAATATCTGCTTCCTCCCTCACTGTAGTTGCCCGTGCTTCAGTCTTTATTCAGGTGAAAGCAAAGTTAGAAGAGGGGAGAATATAGAATTTCAAAGGAATAACATTTGTAAGTTAAAAGAAATAGTCCATCTTGATTTTCTGTACTAGGGGCTCTAACTGGCATGTTTGTTCTCTGAAATACTGAAAACTGAGTGCATAATTCTAGATAGAGGTTTTTTGTTCTTTTTTAATTTGAACGCTTTGAGTGCATCCAAATGTTTCTGTGTCATAACAGGTTCACACTAAAATCCAATGTAAACAAGGGAGAGCAGTTTTGAGCTGACTCTGCTTCAGTTGTGAAAATGGAGCCTGTTGATAAGAACAAAATTGTAATGAGATTTCCAGTGTCAGGATGGTTTATTGTGGTCTGTGTCTTATCTCCTGCTTGCACTGCTGATGTCCATTCCAACTTTCTTCGCTGTAGCAAGAACACATGTATGTTCACCTGAGGGCAAAGGGGAAAGCAAAGGTTGTTATCTGATACAAGAACTTACTTAAAAATAGATTGTATAATTATTTCTTAATAGTAAAAAGAATTAATGCATTAATTGAGCATTGCATACACATCTGTAGTGTAACATGTCACAGTTGTAGAATTTATGCTGCTATTTGCATGGCAATGCAGTGCACTGCAGGCTGTGTTGTAAAAGTTCCAGCTAGCTCAGTCTCTGGATCTGGAGAACATCTGATGAACAAGTGTATAGAAAACACTGCCAAGAGCCAGGGCACTGCATCCTTTCCCAGCAGGAGATAAAGCATAGGGAGTGCAGTCTTGTTTCATTACGCAGCACCAGACAGTTCCAGGAGCTGTTACCTACCTGGGCTGATGTCTGTTGCAAGGCTGCCATTGAAGGGCTAAGCTGTGCAACCCAGTGTGCTCCACCGGCACATCACTGCTTTCTGAAGAGGAAGACAGAGCTACTCTCCCTGGTCCTCATGCCAGTGCCCTTGTTCCGTATCCTCAACTTCTGTTGTCTTTGAGGTAAAGGCTTTCATTTCATTGTGGGTCCCTGTTGTATGCATAAATTAGCCTTTAGGACATCTGCATCAAAATTTGATACTTAATTCCACTGGCATTTCATGGTAGGGTCTTCAAGCTAAAGAGAAATGAATCTGTTCTTCCCAGACTTGAAAACATACTGAAGGCTGTTTGTTCTGTTGAGGCTGATTTCTGTAGGTATTTGTGTTTGCTGCAGAGCACACCTCAGCATGGTTTGATCATAATTGCATACTGTGTTGAGGACCCAATGCATGTTCTCCATTCCTTTTAAAAATATGCTTTGGTTTTAGTTAATGCAAGAGTAGACTTAGTTTGAAAACATAGAATATATGGTCTAAGAATACCAACTGTGGTAATCCCATTAGTCTAAAGATTTAGGTTTTTTTGAAGCTGGTTATGAGTTTCTTTACTTTAAAAGTCAGTTCCAAAAATCAAAAGGCTCTTCAGATGTTTATGAGGTTGTTGTGCAGATGGCAACAGACACGAGTATGGCATATGCCTTCCAGCAGAACGAGCACCAGGGCTCTGCATCAAAACAAGACAAAAGAATCTTGAAGGAGGGAAACAGGCTCTGCTCAGGTTGTGTTTTGGTAATGTTTTTACCCACTGGGGGTACTGCCTGAGCTTTCTGGGGCAACTCCTTCCTTACTGTCCATCTGCCTTTGTGTGTATGTAAATGATCAACTAATTCTGGGGGATCTGAAAGATATGTCAGAGAACATTTGATATTTTCAAAGAAAAGACCAGAAGATTTTATCTATTTGGAGATGACACTGAAGTGAAACCATAAATTCAGAATTCCTGAAATAGTGATTGTTACAGGATTCTTCTTGTAAGGTTGTTTTCCCCCAGTAACGACATCGATTTGTGGTGAACTGAAGAAAGGAGAAAATGACCCTGAGGATCTGTATTTTAAAAATAAACCCTGAGCTCAGCCAGCAGCGCTCTGAGCCAGCAGTGCAGCCGAAGACGTTTGCTTTGTGCAGTGAGGCCACAATGTCTGTGGCTGTCACTCTGGCCTTGGCTCCGTTGGCTCATTCAGGCTCTGTATCCAGTACAGGTGTGATTGTCCCGGCGCAGGCAGGGCTGAACTGATGGCTACAGGGCAGATATGGCTAGAGGCAGATCCATGTATTTATTGTAGAGCGAATGCAGAATAGAAGAAATGTGGCATCTGGGTCATCTGTCACAGTCCCATCACGTCTGCAGTGTAGTACAGGGACTACTCAATAGAGAGAGGCAGAAGCTGTTGCTTATGGAGGAGCTGTTAATAACAGACAGAAGGCCACCCAGGCTGAATAGTGTAAGGAATCTCTGTGTGCATTTGTTGGGATTTCTCGTGGAAATGATCCCATCGTGCATCACATTCAGAAAGCTGGAATTGCTGGATGCACGGCGCGGTGCAGCTGCAACGTGAAGTAACGTGGTAAATAATTGGCCTGTGATGGTGTTTTGATGTAGGAGGTAAAGCACAGGGGTGCAGGTTCTCGTGATATTGGGTACTCTTTTAGAAAAAGAATGAAGAGGGAGAATCGCTGTTGAAAGAATTTGAGAGTTTTACATTCTGCATTTGAATTGTTGGTGCACTGATAGATACTGAAATACATATACATATTTTTAATAAGCATTATCACGTGTTAGATTGCATTACCGATTAAGAAGTGGTCACAGAGTGATCATTGGGAATGTTGGCGTTGATCTCAGATAAAATTGTAAGTTTTGTGTTTTGAAATTAAAGAAGAATAATAATAAAAATGTATTAAAAGCTTATCATTTAAAGAATCTTAATTTTAGGGTAATTAATGTTTCATTTTTTCTCTCTTGGGCTTTGAAGCTGCCTGGGAGTTTGTGGGAACACATAACCTGGGAAACTGATGGAACTGTTGATACTGAAATTCAGAGCCAGCTGGTAGAAAGTAATTAAAGCCTGTGTGTTCCCTGCGTGAAGGAGGAGAGTGGGGATTGTGTGAAAAGCCATGATCTGCACCCGTAGGTGTGCCAAGCTGTTATGTAATGAGGCTTCCTTCAGCCTCATGCAAACAAACTCATCTTGTGTGGAATGATTGATAAGCTCTTTTCTAGTCTATTTTGGCATTCAAGATGATCCAGTTCCACTCTGGTGTTTTAGCTTTGTTCCTTTGTCTTTCCATTTTCTTATTTATCACAACAGATTCTCTCATTTTGACCTAAGATTAGCGGTTTGGGAGTTCAGTGGTACCTCATGGAACAGAGCAGAAAGCCTAGCCAAGGCTGATTCCTGAGTAGAAACTACAAAGGGCCGTCAAACCTGAACCATGTGACTAATAAGGCACATTTATGCTTTGAGTGGGCTGAAAATCAGGTGACACGTTGGACAAGCACTGTGCTGTTACGTGAGCTTATGTGAAAAAGACTTTATTGAGAGTTGCGTGGTATTTTAATTCTGCCTTTCTCTTCCTCACTTGGAAATGGTATTATAATTTCAGTTTATACAGCAAGAGCATTTCCTAGCATTCATGATTGCATCAAAAAGTTTGAAGATGTGATTAAAGTATGGCCTAAGACTTGGAAATTTGAACCTACTCTCCACTACTTATTTTTCACAGGTTTTCACCTTAATAATTAGAATTAAACATTTTAAGGTCCAGAAACAGGAATATTGATAATCAGTTGAAAAATCAGTGGAAAAGATGTCAGGGGTACGTATGAAAGATATGGAAATGTAGTTCCTGTTTCTCCAGCATCTGAGCCTCCATGTGCTGGACCTCAGCTTAGAAGGCCAGAACTTTCCTTGGAAGATTTGGGGTTTTTTTTGAGAATTTCCTGCAATAATTGTTTTTCATGGTTAAAGTTTTCAGCCTTATTCAGTGTGGACTCTCACAGTGTGTGATTCCTTTTTTCTTCCTTTCTCCCTCCAAAATCTCTGCTTGTTTGTACAGTCTTTGGGGATACATAGCATTTCTGTTTAGAAGGCTTTTTGGCAGTTATTCACAGTCTCCTGACTCAGTTTAAAGGAAAAGGACTTCCTAAGATTTGCTTTGCCTAGCTCTGTTTGGTATTGATGAATTGAGAGAAAGGAGATGTGCGCTTAAGGTTGAAGTAAGCTTCCTTTTGATTTCTTTATGTGGTCTTACTGTCGCCTGAACCCAATGACTTGGTTTTCTTCCTCAGGTCAATCAATCTGCAGAGAGGCTGGAGGAAATGACAGGCATTAGAAATAATAATGAAGAAATTGCTAAGTAGCTGACCTGATTTTATACGTTCCTCCTCCTTGCATCTTACATTTATAAGCTTTCAAGGAACGCAGAGCTGATAATACATGCCTCTGTACTTTGAGGGGACATTCTAGCTGGTTCTTGGGATGCCTCCATCGGCTTACCTGGCTGCTAGCAGTGTCTGGTGTTCTTACTACGTAGCAGGAGTATGGTTTGTAGTCTTTTTCACAGTGATGGTAGAACATGATATTCTTGTTCAAAGTTTGCTACCTCATGGTCAAAAGGAACATTTCATTTCATAATAGAGGCATAGGAATCTGAAGATCTTCAGCTTTTGTCTGCTGTTTTTCACATGAGATAGCACTTTGTTTCTGAGACTTGTTGCTGCTGTGGTTTAACCCAAGTTTCTTCAGCCTTAATAGAGAAGCTTCTTTAAGGGTCTGAAGGAGGAGAACAGCCGTGATATTTCTATTTCTAAATGTGCTTACAAGGATGACAAGCAGGGGTAAACATGAAATTTTGATGGATCTCAAACACAGAATGGAAGTATGAAAAAGGTGGAAATGTGGCTGGCTGGGCAGGAGGAATAGAGAAGTATTGTCTAAGCTCGCAAGAATTGAGAAGGCAAAAGCTGAGCTTGAGTGAGGGATGTGAAGGGCTTCTGCAAGCAAATGGAAGGCTCAGAAAAATGTGAACCCACTATTCTAAGCACTCCTTACCAAAGACATGGAGAAACCAGAGGTACTTACTGCCTTTTTTGGCCTTGTTTTACACTAGTGCAATAAAAACTAGCACTATTTTTTTACTGAGTAAAATCAAAGGATCATACCCATCCCCCTCAGGAAGGGATGAACAGCTGTGTAATTTGCATTCTGAGGTGGCTGTCTGATGGCAACCTGAATGCTGTGCTGTCGACCTGGCAGTCTACCTGGGAGTTGAGCAGCCAGCAGTCAGAGCAGCAGCCAAGAAGGTGGTGAGCAGACCACAAGGTATGGAAGTTAGTGAGTAACTTATGCTGGGTAAGGAAGAGTTGTTCCTTGAAGATCTAGCTAATCAAGTTTGTCGTTTTGCTAGGCTTTGATTTGTAGCTTCCAGCATTTCTTTGGGGGGTTTTATGCTTTTTCTGGGATACTGGATATTAAAGAAACTTTTCTCTTTTGAACAGAGTAGCCCATGCTCAGCCCATGCTGAAGGGACAGGGCTGAAGTTGGTGAATAACTGGGAAGTCTAAGTAGGAAAGCAGCACAACCCAGCTCTGTGGGCTGAAAAGAGATGTTTTCCTGGTTGCAGAGGCAAACTCTGTGATTCTGCTTTTAAAACTAGGAGTGAAGAATCAAGCTTCTGCTGGACTAGTAGTGGAAGTAAACAAATAGTCACATTCCATTGAAAATGATGAATTGCAAAATGAATTTATTATTGTATGAGATGATTTGGTAGGAAATATCGACTGGTAGAATAAAGTGATAACATCTGGAAGCCAGGAAGCTGAGGATAAGCAGTCCCTGGTGGAGAGGCAACGCTGTATAAATCATTTCAAGTTTACAGCCAGCTTCCAGAGGGCAGGATGTGGAGAACAAAGTCTGGGTGAGGAGGGTGAGGCTGGGAGAACTTAGTGCTAAAAATACAGAATGGAAGAAGATTCTTTTTCATTGCTAGAATGGGTTGACAATGGGTTGACAAAGTCCTGTCTCACACAAAAACAAAGTGGAGATTATGCCATAACTTGAGGACAAGAATCACAAGAGAAAAAGATGAGAAAGCTGGGGAACAGAGGAGAAATAAAGCAGAACTAGCTGCAGAAAACAGTTGTCTGTGCCCAAGAATCCAGAATCCAGTACCAGAAGCCACTCATGTGATTGGAGGTTCTGTATTGGCTACAGCCAAAGTAAGCAGACCTACTATACACCTCCAGGAGAAGCTGAAAGAGGTGTATAGGGTGGTGTTTTTCTGAGGAAAGTTACTTTGACAAAATGAGAAGGCAAACCAAGAGACTGAAGGCTAAGAGACAACGGAGGGCTACTACAAGGAAAGCTTTTGAATGCTTTTTGCTATCAAAGGACATTCTTAGAAAGGCATTTTTCTTAACTGATAAATTTCAGCTGTGTTCCTTAGTCACTGTCTGTGGTTAAATTTGTGTGAAGGATAAGAAAGTCTTAAAATTGAAGTGGGGGAAAAACTAACACAGAAATAAGGAATGAGAGTGATACCAGGCAAAGGAAATATTGATAAGGTGAGATCAGAGGGCAGATATATCCCCAGGGATGAGGAGATGGAAATGAGCATATGGAAGCTGGGATGAAATTTGGAAAGGTTAATGCATTCCCTTCAAGTGACTGGAATTGGATAATCTCTGTCTTAGCCTTTGTTATGTTAAACTGAGCTTACTTTGTTAAAATTATTTATTTCTCTGTGAGAGAACTGCAGTACATTTCATGTTTGAACTTGCAACTCACACAGTTCTAACAAGCAGTTTTAGCTGCAGTGAAAGACATCAGGATTATGGGAGGTATGAATTAGGTCAGAAGCTGTCTAGGAAAGCTATTGCGAGGGAACTGATGAAGACAGTATCTGAATCATTGATTTCTTAGTTAAAGATTCAAGTGCATAACATACAGTGATAACCTTAAATCAAAAAATAAGGACAAGTGCAGGACTGGAATACAGTGGCTCTGAGAATTTAAAGTAACAGGGAACCTTTATAAATTTAAGTAGGACTCTGTTTCTACAACCTAACCATTAGGGTGTCCAACCTCTTGGCTTGCCTGGGCTGCACTGAGTGAACGGGAATTGTCTTGGACCAAGTGTATGTGTGCCACTCCAAAAGTAATGACTCCTGTTTATTTCCATGGAAACTACAACAGATACAAGGAGCACAGTAACGCTATTTGATACAGCAAGTTCTCATCTGCAAAACTCTGTTTCTCAATGTAGTGACCACCAGTAGCTGTGCATTCCAGCAGAGAACAAGAGGTGCATGCCATGCTTTTAACAGTCTGCACCTCTGTTGCTGTCACTGCTGCTGAAGCATGCCACCCCCCGCGGTGTGCTGCATCCACTGGTTGGTCTCTGTGAACGTTCAGCAGGTGTCAATGCATGTCAATGGGTGCTATTCTTTCTGCGTGAGGGAATTCGGCTCCACCCCCTTGCTCCATCTGCACTTGCACATCAGACCCATTTTGTCAGACTGCCCCTCTGCTGCCATCTGTCACACAGCAACAAAATGTAACGGATACTGGTGGGAAGGTTCACCCTCTACTGCCATCCCACCAACGTCTGCCTCTGATGTCATGGGCCAACTTGAGGAAATAGGAGGCACTACTTGTGGAGCAGCCTTCATAAAATACATTATATAGTTAATGTATTTAAGTAACAAAACTTTTTTTTTTTTTTTTAAATTAAAACATATTCAACAACAGCGACATAAAGCTAGTGGGATATTTGACCTTGTTTTTGTGAAAGTAATGCATCGGTTTGGGTCAGTGCAAGAGGCTGCAATGACTGAGGTCTTGAGGTGTTTGTTAGAGATTTCTGATAAAGTTTTACTCTTCCTCTGCTTCACCCTTGGAAACAGCTGCTCACAGATGTACGTACTGCCAAAAAGCGATGACATGAATAAGGCATGTCTGTGAAGGGAGGGAGATTTCTCCCTGCTAGGAGAGGGCTTATAAACATCTGATAAAGAGACAAGATTGAATTTTGGGTTGCAATTCCATACATTCTATTTGAAAATTGGCAAAAAATGTATTTATGTTAACTGAAAACAACCACAAGTAAACCAGAAAATTGATGATTTTTTGGGGCACTCTTGAATCTACTCTCAAATTATCAAGATTTGAGATGCATTTTTTGGTTTTAGTTATTTCAGATGTAGCCTCATGCAAAAAAAGAACAAAAAACAAACAAAAGTAAAACAAGAAAACACCACCAACAAAAAGAAAACACCAACAAACATAAAGCGGTTTGAACTCAGAAGCAATGTAACTGCATCCACATGGGGGTGTGATTCCACATTAATTAATAATTTCCCCTGTGGCACTTCTGTGCTGCTGGTGGTTAATTAAATCCTGGGAAAACTGGCTCCACCAGGAAGTCTGCTGCAGGAATACCTGAGCTGGTTCTGGCAGTGAGGTAGTTAGCATAATGATACACTTACGCTAATTAGGCTTGGCAGACTTGTGCCTGGCCCAGAGGCGCTTTGTGGATGTTTCTGTCTGTGGCATTATCCACACAACTCGGCTAATCCATCTTCGGACAATGGACCGCCTGTGGTGTGATGGAGAACTGGAAGGCCTTCCTAGGCCGAGTCAGAGGAATCAGATGAAGGGAAGGGTTGTGAAAGTGGGAACTAATAACATGCATTTATATTAAAAATGGTGATGTTAAAGGTAGACGCTTCCTCAGAAGTTTTGTTCACAGTGTAGCCATGAACGGAAGAATGTGTAAAGAGAGATTTTCTGTTTCTTCAGCTGTGGCTCATTATGTTAGGAGATAATTAGAAGTCACATACTTGTTTAGCTGGGACAAATGAAGGATGAGAGAAAAGTACTGCTTGTCTATGAACAGTAAGAACCTGTGCTGATACAAAAGCAAATGGCATTCGTGTTCTTAATTATAGTTAGATTGTACCCACTGAGGATGAAGTTTAGGAATGGTTTTCAATGTAAGTAATTGCTGCAAAAACCTCTAATATGGTACCCTTCTGTAAGAAGGTTGTTGCCTGTTGTAGCAAAAAGCAGAAAGTGGCTCAACGCAGGCTGGGATGTTCCTAAATCTAAATGTTTCCTCATGTGGACGAGAGGAGGAGGGAGGTTAGTGAGTTGCATATTGAAACTTGGAAAGGTGTTGGAAGTTCTCTGCTGTGGGGTAAGAATTGCAACAGCAGAGACCTGACTCACTGCCACATCTGTGTTCCCAGTGAGTGCTGTGCAGACGTTAAGACGAGCAAAATGGTTGAGGGAGGGAATGCTGATGAGTCAAAAAGCAAATTAAAAACTCCGGCATATTTTTGTATTTATTATTATGGACATTTATATTATTTATACATTGTAATTACCTAGTTCTTTAAGAAGACTTGTTTCTCTCTCTCTCACTCCTATTTCACATACGCAAAGTTATATGAGTATCATGCACTTGGTATTAATGCTTGGCCTGGGAATAGATTCTGCAGGTGAAGCAGCAGAATAGCTCTTTGAAGATGTAAGCAACAGTTACGCTGTCTGGGTAAACCTGCTTGGCTGTTTTAACTACGAGGCGAGGAGTAACCTTTCCAGCTGTTTCTCCAACCGTTCTGTTTTGAAAGTGAAACTACAGAAATATGTCCCTGAGGGGTTCAGGCATAGCAGTGTTACTAAGCTTCGGCTCAGTTTTCATGGAGCTCCGTTGTGCTGCTCTCTGCAGTGCTCTGATGCTGCAGCACATTCCATCTGCACAGCGGAGCCATTTCTGCAGTTTGCTGCAGCTCAAAGGAGAGGTTTATCACAAGTTAAAAAGCAAAAAATCAAGAGTGGCAAAATGTAGCAATGTCAGTGCACCAGTCCGGACAGTTGCTTCAGGACATTTTGTGTTGACTTCCAGGAGCCTTATCAGTGTATATGTAGGGTGCCTTCCCACAGTTACAGCCTGAGTTACAGCCTGAGCCTTCCTTTATGCCCCTTGGCATAATTGTGATACTTCACTATTTCTGATTTAATCTTCACATACGTATTTTACTACAAACTTACTGCTATTCCTTCAGCATCTAGCATGGTATTTGCTGTCTGTGAAATCCGGATGCTGCTCTGCTGCATGTCACATATAGGGAAGTGTTTGCAGTGCTGTTTTTTCCTTTGTTCCTGCTGAACTCTTCTCTGTGAAAGAAGTTGTCTTTTTGTGACTCTTGTATCAGAGCTGGAGAGATAGAGCTCCATCCTGAGTGTTATTACAAAGTTACCCAGGATGTTCTGAGAGTCCTAAAGAACTTTTCAAAAAGAAATGGACTGGTTTATGCTTTTCTGGGGATGCTCAAAGAGCATTTTAGAAACACCATTGTCTTCAGCTTTCCAGCTGCCTCAGCTTAAGAGCTCAGCCTGTCTGAATTGCAAAAAGGGAAATATGTTGCTTCATCCTTTATCCTTTTCTGTATTTGTGCTGTGTAAAGATAGCAGAGATAAATAAATCTTTCAGGAAGATGATCCCGACTGTGTTTTGCACATGGGAGTAGATTAGATAATGGCTGTTTACTTCCTTAGCACTTTGAGTCTATATTCCCCCGAAGTAAATGGGAAGACTCATTTCATATGCTCCCTGCAGAGAACTGTTAGCAATTAGTTTCTGTCCTCCATCAGACCCATGCTGCTATCAGATATGTGGAGCTCTGGAGGGAGGATTTGTGGTTGTGTGATTGCTATTACAGCAACTTTCCCTGACATACCTGTTATCTGCACTGTGGAGCAGCCCTGTAGCACTGAAAAAATGTATTCCGAAGAGCTGGGACAGGAAGAAAGTGTAATTTCTCCTTGTAGTTCTCTTTGGTATTCTTGGTGTCCTTTATAGTTACAGTATCTAATTGCAAGCTGGAGATCTTCTCAGGCTAAAGTATGGAGATGAATGTTGAGGATGAGAAGACCAATTCAAATTTCACAGTTTCATATCAGAGTGAAAAAACTCTCCATTGTATTGCTTCTCCCGACTACAGTTGAGATTTTTAACAGCTGAGAGGATTTACAAACGCTTTTGAAATCAGTGTCTTTCATGTCTTGTAGAGCTGTTTTTGGTTCAAACCCCTTGCTTAGGTTACCTTACTTTTCTGGTTGCTATTTGCTACCTATCTGAAGTGCATAAGCTATTTTGGAAAATGATCACCATGCTTCACAGTGACAGTATACTGAATTAATTGCTGGCTAAGTCCATACTCACCTTATTTGTTTCTACATACACAATTTCTGATCTGAAACTGTATGATTTTGTGCAGAAATCTGGGAGTCTTGAGGACATCCTGAAAACTTGGCTCTTTGGTTTAGTGCAATTGTGTGATCCATACAGAGCTGTACTGATGAACAGCATGCTTACTGAGTAGTCTGAAAGGATTTATCTTGCATGAAAGTATGTATGCTTCAACTCGCTTCTCTCTTTTTAATGCAGTGTGAGTCCTGTTACCACTCTGCTATGGTTCTGGTTTCAATTGCCTTTGCTGAATCACAACAGGCAAGGCAGAAGAAAAGGGGATAGCAGCAGATAGCAGATGTTCCCAATTAAAACATCAATTGTAGGAGAAATTAGGTGGCACTTTGCCCCAGAATCATTGAGTCTTAAAAGATCCTAGAATCTCAGAACCTGAGGGGCTGGAAGGGACCTCTGGAGATCCCCCAGTCTGGCTTCTCCAAAGCAGTTCACTACAGCAGCTGCATAGGAAAGTGTCTGGGGAATATCTCTAGAGAAGGAGACCCCACCACCTCTGTGGGCAGCATGTGCGAGGGCTCTGCCAGCCTCACGGTAAAGAAGTTCTTCCTCATGTTCGGATGAAACTCCCTGGGTTCCAGTTTTGCCCAGTGTCCCTTGTTCTGTCACCAGGCATGGCTGAACAGAGCCTGGCTCCATCCACTTAAACACCACTCTTCAGATATTGGTCAGCACTGGTCAGGTCCCTCCCAGCCTTCTCCAGGTGACCAGCCCCACGGCTCTCAGTTTCCCCACCAGGAGAAGCTCTGTGCCCCCCCGTCTCTGCAGCCCTCCACTGCGCTCTCTCCAGCAGTTCCCTGTCTTTTTTGAAGTGAGGAGCCCGGCACTGGGCGCAGTGCTCCAGCTGTGCTTCCCCAGAGCAGAGCAGAGGGGAGCAGCACCTCCCTTGCCCTGCTGGCCACGCTCTGTGCAATGCACCCCAGGGTCCCATTGGCTTCTTGGCCACCAGAGCACACTGCTGGTGCGTGGTCACCTCTTGGTTACCAGGACACCTAGGTCTTCTTGTACTGATGCGTGTAGTTATTCCTCCCCAGATGTAGGGCTCTGCACTTGCTGTTGTTGAACTTCCTAGGGTTCTTCTCTGCCCAGCTCTCCGGGAAGTCCAGGCCAGATTTGGCAGATGACTTAAAATCTGTTACATCTTGATTGTTAGGCTCTTAAAACAGATGTTATCTTCATTTTATGTGTCAGTGGTCTTTATCCAGACATTGCACTGATAGAAGAGGTAACAGAAAGAATGAATAACAGCCTGGAAATGGGAGTAAAACAGCAGTTCCCAGAGTCCCAAAAGCTGCGCCAGAAAGAAGAAAATGCTGTGATTATTGTCAAGCTGAAATCAGGCAAAGAATTGGGTTTTCTTTTCAGAGTTAGTGAAGTTGGGTGCTGGAGCAAGGATGAATATTATTCTTGTGGCCTTAACTGTTACTAAGTAGATTGCTGTGAAAATAATGCTTCCTATTTATTTCCTTGGAAACTGAAAGAGATAAAAGGGCACAATAACATTATTTGATAGAACAAATTCTCAGCTTCAAAACAAGACAATAGCCACCACCATTAGCTGTGCATTTTTGCCATCAACAAACAAGAGCTTCACGCTGTACTTGTCAAAATCTGCATGGCCATCTAGCACATGGCTTGTCTTTCATATCTCTGTTGCCACTGCTGAAATGCCTCACTTGTCCCTCACTGTGTCACATCCAGTGGTTGGTCCCCATAAGTATTCAGCAAGCATCCATGAATAAGAGCGGGTACCTTTTTTTCCACATGGAGGAATTCAGTTCCACTCCTTTGCTTCATGCACATTTCCATGTCAGATTCCATTTTGTCAGACTGTCCCTCTGCTGCCATCTGCCACATGGCAACAAAATTTAATGGGTGGGAAGGTTCAAACTCTACTGCCATCCCACCAACATCTGCCTCTGGTGTTGTGGGTTGACATCATAAATTAGGAGGCATTACTTTTGGAGCAGCCCTCATACTTTTGTATACAGTTCTACAGTATATCAGGCTCTTGATTTTTAGGAGTTATTTCTGTGCTGTCTATTTAGATATCAAATGCTGAAATGAGGAAATGCATGAAGAAGAATGCATTTTTAGTATGGTTTTTTTTCCTTTGTTGGAAAGGGAAAAGCATTTTCCCGCTTTGCATATCTTAAATGCTCAGAAAATCTGCATTCACTTTATGTCAAATATTCTTATATTTGCAATCAGCTTTGTCATCATGGTGAATTGACTGTGAATACTCCAGGAAAAATGAGAGTCAAATGTGAAGCAATGGGGTCCAGTTCTTCCCTGTTATGATGAGATCAAAAGGCACGTTGAGATGAATCACAGCACCGCAGCATTGCAGGGATTGCAAGTGACCTTAAGAGATCAATCGGTCCAATCCTTTGCTAAAGCAGTTCCCTACAGTAGGTGGCTCAGGTGGGCATCCAGATGGGTCTTGAATATCTCCATAGAAGGAGACTCCCCAGCAGTATGGGCAGCCTGTTCGTGTGCTGCATCACCCTTGCTATAAAGAAGTTCTTTCACATGTTAGTACAAACTTCCCATATTCAAGTTTTGGGCCATTACTCCTTGTCCTATTGCTGTGCACCACCAAGAAGAGCCTGACCTCATCCATTAGCCTCCCACCTTCCTTCGGACATTTATAAACACTGATCGGATATCCCCCTTAGTCTTTTCCCTAGGCTGAATAGCCCCGTGTTACTCAGCTTCTCCTCATATGGGAGATGCTCCTGGTCCTTTGTCATCTTTGTGGCCCTCCACTGGACTCCTTTGAAGAGATTCCTGTCTTTTTAGAACTTGGGAGCCCAGAACTGGACACATTAATCTGAATGTGGCCTCCCCAGGGCAGAGCAGAGGAAAGAACCACCTCCCTTGCCCTTCTGGCCATGCTCTTTTTATTGCACCCCAGGATCCCCTTAGCCTTCTGGTGGCTCACGGCCAACATGTTGTCCACCAGGACCCCCAGGTCCTGCTGTGCAGCGATCGCCTCCAGCAGGTCATCCTCTGACCTGTACAGATGCATGTGAGTATTCCTTCCCAAGAGCTGGACTCTACGCTTGCTCATGTTAAACATCATCGTTCCTCCCTGCTGATCTCTCCAATAATAAAGTCCAAATCAAGAAGAGAGTTTGTGCTTCAGACGGTATCCATCAGACTCTGCAAAATTCTGGAATAAGCCTGATCTTCATTTTAGCTAACAAAGCATCTGTTCTCGAATTGAAGATGTCTTCAAAGTCAAATTTATGATTCATTTTCAACCAGTTATGCACTTCTTGCAGAAATTGGGCCAGAGTTTGGTCCTCCTCTGGATCAGATGTTTTATGATAATCAGGTCTGACGCTCAAATTACATGCTTTTTCTGTTGGTTTCATAACAGGGCATTTCCTGTGTGCTCTTCAGATAATCTCAATGGGCATCTCATTCCATGCCTTCCCTCGTATTCCTTACCTACACAGAGTTTGTTTGACACATTCAGAACTTGTGTTCTCTGTATTGTTACCAGTTAGAATGAGCAGCCTCTATTTGAGGGCAAAACCACTCCTATTTGTGAATGAGCTAGAATTATCTAGCAATGGTATTTTCATGCTGAATGCTTCATTACACCCCCTTCACTGCCTTTTATGCTGTTAAACTCTCTGATCCTGTATGTAAATGACACTTTCAGTCATGGTCTTTAAAATTACACTGGGAATCCAGCTTACCACAGAAATTCTTACTTAGACATACTTTCCTCAATCATGTAAAGCAGAAGATAAGCTTCTCTTTTTTTTCTTCTTCCTTTTTTAAGGGCAAGCCTCAAAATAATAGTAATTAGAGTGCTCACACACACAGAGTGAAATTGCAGTGTGTAAATAGAAGCAAATAAATACAAAAGATCAAAGGCTAGATGGTACAGATATGTACATATTGAGGAGAAGACTAAAAGGTAAGGATATGTAGATATAGAGGGGTGCTGGTAGCCAGCCTGGGAGCCTATCTTCACCAAGCTGTCATTCCTGTAGAAGGGACTCTGTTTTGCCTGTGAAGTTGCAGCATTAGACTTAAAACTTCCTGATAGATCTTGCTGAGGATTACACCAGTGTTCTGTTGAATTTTGAGACACTTAATCCCATTTTAGCTTTCTTTTTTTTTTTCTCCTTCTTTTTCCTTGCCAGGAATCTGCAATCACTGAGCACCTGATAAAAATCTGTGAGTAGTTTATCAGTCCCTTGGGCACTGAGGTGTTCCACACCTGCCTTCATAGCCAGATGCTGCCTCAGCTAGGGTGTAATCCTTTCTCTGGCTCACATGCTTGTGCTGACAGGTTTGCTGTGTGCTAGGCATCCTCAGTGTACTCTGGTCTCTTTTCCTTCCAGGATGGCACACTCTCTGAATGAATGGCTATGGCAGCACGAGTTCTGGCTCCCCCCAGGAATTACATGGGAGGACATGAAGGAGTCTGAAGACATCCACTACCCTAAGCCTCGTGATCTCCTGCTCAGCATCCCTTTTGCCTTAATCCTGGTTGTCATTCGATGTGTCTTTGAAAGGTAAGTTCTTTAGTGATGTTTGGGGTGTTTTGGGGATGACAGCATCATTGCAGGTCCAAAACATGGCTCTGTTGTCTGGACCAGTGCACGATTGAAGAGAACCACAGAAACATCAGATCATAAATTCTGCTGAGCCAGATATTTCAGGTCTTACTTTGCAGCTGTATTTATTTTATTTACTATTTATTTACCAGATATTTCAGGTCTTACTTTGCAGCTGTATTTATTTACTGAAGAAGCATGTTGAATATAGAGCATTTACCCTTAAGGTCTAACTATAAGCAGTGTAACTTCCTACACTTGAAACAGGTAATCCCTAGTATTAGTTTGTGCTTGTGCTTCAGAATGCAGACATACTGTTTCTGTTGTACATTGCTGGCTATTTCTGGGTCAAGTGAAGTGGAATTAGTGTTTAGACTTCCTAAATACAGCTAAGTGCCCTCTATCTCAGAAAGTGGGGATCTGGGATATCTCACCGGACAGGGGAGCCTAAATAACATGCATTAACATAAGCTTGTGCCCTCAGAACCAGCACTGCATAGCCACATGAACATATGCATTTCAGTCACCACAGTTCAGGATTCAGGAGTGTAATTTCCTTCGGAGCACCATGCAGGGAGAATTGTGGCTGCTTTCTCCAGGTCAGGGCCTGCTGGAGCCACTTACAGTGCTGGGCTGCCAGAATCTCTCCTCCTCTTCCCCTGCTTTGTGGCTGCTTTTTGCAGTCTTCCAGTAACAACACAAGAGTTGCTGTGGTTTTAGAATCTTTTTGGCCGGAGCCATTTGGAAATTTTACTCTTCAGTGAAGAAAATTTGGGAATTATGGCAGAGGCACAGCTTGAAATCTCCCAGTGTTTGCCAGGTGGGTTTCATGAAGGTCCTCAACTGGTGCTGTTGATATAGGCAGTTTAGCCATTGTTTACTGTTGGTGTGATGTGATTTGTATGCAGATCAACTGAAAGTTACCATAGTGTCATCAACTGTCAGGGCTGCAGAGTAAATCCGCTTTCATGATTTTGAAAATTACTTAAAATAGTCTTTGCTAGACTGAAGAAATCCTATTCCTACCTGCTGTCTGAAGAGGCGTTCCTTTAAGGGACGATGGCTGCTCCAAAAATGTTGGCCCACAAGATGAGGAAAGGATGGTGGTGGGATGGCAATAGAGGTTGAACCTCCCCACCAACATCCCATTACGTTTTGCATTATGTGTGTGACAGATAGCAGGACAAGGGCAGTCTGATAGAATGGTGTCTGACATGGAAGTGGATGAAGCAGGGGGGGTAAATTGAATTCCTCCATGAGGAAAAAATGATACACACTGATGTTCATCAACATTTATGGAGACCAAACAGTGGATGTGAGCACAATGAGGGACAGGTGGTGCATTTCAGCAGTGGAGGCATTGAGGTGGGTCACCTCTGCCGTTGAAGATTTGTGTGAGTGCAACTTGCAGATATTGTTGGCAAAAAGGCACAGCTAATGGTGGTGACTGTGTTGAGAAACAGTGTTATGTAGCTGAGAACTTGCTCTATCAAATAGAGCTATTGTGCTGTCTGTAACTGTTGTAGTATCCATGGAAATAAATGGGAGGCATTACTTTTGGAGCAACCTACATAGTTTAGTCAAAGATGGTGGTGGTGGTTTTTAGGAAAAAAGTAAAAAAATTAAAATTAAAAATCAAAAAACAGTCTGCACAAGAAAATGGAAATAGACCTCCCTGTAGGCTAGTAACAGATTTCTTCTATGGATTTTCTGTGACACGAGCACATAATGGAAAAGTTCTTTGAAGTAGATTCTAAACTCTGTTGTGAGAATGTTTTTATGTAAAAGTACTGGCATTCAAGTAGAGTGTTATTAAAACCAAATGCATGAATGATTATTTAAAGAATCTTTTTATGATGATACTTGGAATTGTTTGTAAAGAATATGTTTAGGGTGCATTCCATAAATTCTGTTGTTTTTATCCTCCACTTACTTGAGGACATAGGTGTCTCACTTACCTCCACTCATGTTTGAACCAAGCTGCAACCATTAAAAGAGAAGTCAGTCACATTTCTTCCTTGCTGACCTGTAGTCTTCTTTAGGTAGGTGATGTCAGTTGGCCACTTAGACATGCTTGGAGAGTGAAGCTAGACATCAACCTCCATGTTCTGCATTGACCAGAATTGCCCCGTTCTGGGCTCATGAAGACAGAGGAGCCAGACTCTGCTCAGTGATGCCTAGTGGCAGGACAAGAAGAGGCACTGAACACAAACTAAAACACATGATATCCCATCTGAATATAAGAAAACACTTTTTTACTGCAAGGGTGGTCAGATATTGGGACAGGTCACACAGGAAGGGAACACTCTTCTTCTGTGGAGAAAATCAAAGCCCCGCTGCACGCTCAGCAGCCTGCTCTCACCACCTCAGCCTGAGCTGCAGAGCTGGACTGTGTGGTATCCTGAGGCCCCTTCCAGCTCTAACAGTTCAGTGCTTTTGTGACTTTGTATTCCTCTTCCTCCTGCCACATAGGTCCTAGTCTGCCTGAATATCTTTTGTCTCCTTTAAGATACCTCTGACCAGATAAAAAGAATTTTTTTCTTTCCTATCCAAACACTGCATCAGCTGGGAGGGTTTCCATGGGCCTAGGCCTGCTCATGCATTTTAAAGCTGTTTTAATTCACAAACTTCATTAAATAAAAGCTTCTTGCCACACCCTTTAAAAGATAATATCTCAAGCCCATTTTACAAGTCCAGGAAACCTGTAATCATGCCACTATCTTACCTATGCAAATTACAAGCTGATGTTCTGAGCCATATTCTTGTTTGTCCTAACTCTCTACAGGCATTTATTTCAGCAGGAAATTTTCACATTCTTAAATCATTACTGTTTCACAGTCAATTCATCCTGGAAAAGAAAGCCTCCTTTAGTGTGAATCAAGCCCACTGTCTCTCGGTTACATTGCACAGGTGGGCTAGGATGGTTTAAACTCATTGGCAGAGTTTGGAGAAAAGCAGGCTGAAAGGATGTGTAGTATTTCTCACTTTCCATGCAGATGGCTCTGACTCTGTAGCTTTGCGTGTTTGTGGATCAAAATGTGATTTTGGAGAACGTAAATAAGCTACAAGATTGGTTTAAATGGCTTTCCCTTGGCCTCTGTCAATTTATGCTACCCTTATGACTTGTAACTGTGCATCCGGTGTAAAGCATTTCTTTTGTTTGAGTATGCTCTCTGTTTCTGGTGGTTCCTGCTCTGGATTTCAGAAATGCTCTGTCAGAATTCCAAGAAAATTCTCAAGAGGCAAGAGAAGCCCAGAGGAGGTTCTGTGAGCCGTATTTCAGCAGCTGCATTGGATGCCTTGCTTGGCATTTCTTAATGGTACCATCTTATGGTTTTGGAGTTCATACCTTGGGAGTTTTTCTACCTGCTGCTACCTGGAGTGTTTTTTCTTTTCCTTTCCTTGGCATGTATGGGCTGAACTTGGACAAACTGTGACAAAAACATCCACCAACCAGTTGTTGAGTGGATTAGGTGGCGGCTGTGGGAAGTGGAGGAGCTGGGTGGGGCCTGGGAGAGCTGAGGACACTGTGAGTGCAACCCTGGAGGAAAAAACACTTTGTGAAGCAACTCCTCTCTGAGCTGCTGTGATCTGGGTAAGGTGGGAAAATAGGGGGTGTTCAGGGCTGGTGAGCAGCATACAGCTGTTTGTCTCCATGTGCCACAATACTGAGGCAGGTCAGAGAACCACAGAGTCATTGAGGTTGGGCAGACCAATAAGATCATCCTGTCCAACCAGCAACCCCCGCCGGTGACACTCGGCCATGGCACTCACTGCCACATCTCCATGTTTCTTGAAGACTTCCAGGATGGTGACTCCGCTGCCTCCCTGGGCAGCCTGTTCCAGTGCCTCACCATTTGTTCTGAGTGTACAAATAAATGAAAATTAATTTATTATAAATAAATGCTTCCTGATATCCAAGCTGCACCTCCCCTGGAGCAACTTCAGGCCATTTCCAGCTGCTGAGGGGGGTAAGTAGTTCTGTACTGACACAGGAGAGGAGCTAAAACTCGAGAACCTCTCCAGTTCCTCTGATTGTGCTTGTACATATGAAGTGTGTTCTGGACCCATAATTTGGAGCCAGATTTTAAACATTTGTGTGCCTTAACAGAACTTTTCCCTTGGTGGCGTCAAGTGGTACAACAAATGACAAAGTCAAGAAACAGCAACCTGGAAGATTCATTTTGGGCTTTAGGAAGAACTTCATTCCTGGGAGGATGGTGCAGGCCTGGGACATGTCACCTGAGACGTGGAGAATCTCTGTACTTGGTGTCCTCAAGACTTAGCTATGGTGTGTTTCCAAGACTTCATGTTGAAACCTCTATTGTCCTGATTAGATGTTAGCAATGGTCTCCCTTTGAGCAGGACATTGGACTGGAGAAATCCAGAGGTCTCTTTCAGCCAATGCTAGTTTATTGGGCACTGTGACATACTTATACCCATCTTTTTGTGATAATTGGCAGCCCAGCAGGCTCTGCTTTTTACAGATTTCTGCACAAGCTCAGATCTAGGTAGATGCTTGAGCCTTAGCACAATTCTGTATACTGGTGAATATATCATACATGTGAAAGTAGGATGCTGAGCTGGCAAGTGTCCTATGTCACTGCCTATTATATTGTCCTTTTCTGTGCTCCTGTCCATGTTTTCGTACAGGACACTGGTGCTCAAAGGTTGATTTTGAGTCTTTGTATCCCATACTCAAACTGTAGTGTCCCGACATCACTCATAATTTCCTGTAGTTGCATTTAAAGGCCAGGGTTTTAGATGCATCGTATTTGTTTCAGGTGTTTTGTATCTCCCTGCAGCTGTAGTTTAGAGCTGTCTCAGTGACTCTTTTCTTAACTATATGGGAAAAACTTGATGATTTTGGAGCTTATGACATTAACATTTCCTCAAGACCTTTGTGCTTCCTTTGCACAAAGGGGAAGATGAGTGCCTCTTAGCTAAATTTTGGATGATAAAAGAACTGTTCTAGTGAATGGTGAAAAAAGCTTTTAATAGGAGAAAATGATAGAATAAAACACAAACCTTACATTTTACAAAGCGATTCAATATTCTTGGTGATGTGGCAACATCAATTTTTAGGCACAAGTACAGACGCTGAAATTCTGAATTGTGAAACAATTTTCTGAAGGAAACTAGGAGCTAAAATAGGCTCAGAATTACACAGAGCTTTCTTCAGACCCACTGTAGGTGTTACTGATGTGAGAATACTTCAGTCTAAATTTGCTTTTTCTGTCCAT
The DNA here is from genome assembly GCF_019238085.1 of Lagopus leucura. NCBI lineage: Eukaryota > Metazoa > Chordata > Aves > Galliformes > Phasianidae > Lagopus > Lagopus leucura. Next base: position 99,710 of record NW_024962308.1, on the reverse strand, counting down.
TAGTTTCTACTTGGACTGGCAACTTGGGTGTATTCAGGTGCTACACAAATAACGATCATTAAACAGTACACATCAAAATCAAAGCATTCTGACTGAACAAAACCCCAAGGAGTCTCAGGTTTTTAGTTGTCACCAATACAAAAATACAAGACTCAAAAATTATTTTATACTTTAGAAATCTTCATGAAATCATAGAGCCATTGATTCTCATTCAAGTTAACTAAAATCAGCTTAAATAAATTATCTATACTATATAAGTGCATACCTGTTTGTGTGTATACAAGTGCACTTCATACGTTTGTATCAGTTTAATTTGGACTGTATAGCATTGGTAATAATTCAGCTCTCATTTAAATATAACTCCGTCAACTACATTGATGTCTTTAAAAGTGCTTATCATTGCCTGTTTGCAGAATGTCTTTACTGAGCAGTAGCAATTTGATCTTCCCAAGAGCAGTGTTCTTTTGTAGAGTGGGAGAAGTGTTATCATATAACTCCTAAGAGCAGGAAGGCAAAGAATTGCTGCTAGTGATGCTAGCAATTGCTGCTCTGCCCTGGGCAGGGGGATGGTAGCAGTATCATTCATGGTTGCCAGAACGAATGAAACAGGAAAGCATGTGAGCTGCTATTTTTGTGCAGAGTTGGATTGCACTGAAGATATTTCAGGAGGAGATTTCAAGCACTATTTCTGCATTATTAAAATGTTTCAAGTTGTTTCCAGCCTGTAATGGACATGGCTGGATATGGCGCATCCTACTGCTCATTTTGAATGGAAGCTTAGCTTTGCTTCTGCTTGTTGCTCTTTCTGTAGCCAAAATGTCACCAAGATTTTGTGGGTAGTGAGTATGAACCTCATTCAGTTCAATTCAGAGTTTGGAGATGTTGCAGAACAGACTTTTTTTTAGGCTGTCTCCTCCAGTTCTCATTTTCTACCCTTCCATAGGAAGGGTAGAATAAATTTACTCTGGGTTTTCTATCCTGAACTTTCTTACAGAATGTAGACACTTACAAGCCAGAAAGGTAATGCTAATGAAAATAACATTTGAGGTTCCTGAACACTTAGATCCTCACGGGTGTATTGCTGAGAGCCAGTTCAGAAGCAGTGGGGAACCAAGGGTGAAGGACACTGATGAATGTCTTCCTTAAAATAATTAAAATTAATTAAAATAATTAAATACTCAGTGGAGCTTTAAGCTCCAGAAGATGACCTCCTGGGAAACTGCAGTCCTGTTGGCCTCACCTCTGTTCCTGGGAAGGTGATGGAGTGGCTTTTTCTGGGTTCCATCTCCAAGCAAGTGGAAGAAAATAAGTTTGGCAGAAGTAGTCAACATTGTTTCACCATGCTTGACCAACCTGGTTGCCTTCTGTGGTACCATGACCAGCTGGGTAGATGAGGGGAGGGCAGTGAATGTTGTGTACCTTGACTTCAGCAAGGCTTTTGACACCATCTCATGTAACATCCTTGTAATGAAGCTTAAAAGGTGGGATAGATGAGTGGACAGTGAGATGGATTGAGAACTGGCTAACCGGCAGATCTCAGAGGGCTGTGATCAGCAGAACTGTCTGACAGTCTGGTTGGAGGCTGTAACCAGCGGTGTTCCCCAAGGGTCAGTGCTAGGCCTGGTCTTTCAGCGTCTTCATCAGCGACCTGGATGAAGGGATGTGCACCCTCAGCAAGTTTGCTGATGGTACAAAGCTGGGAGAAGCAGCTGACACAGCAGAAGGCCATGCTGTCATTCAAAGAGACCTGGGCAGGATGGAGGGGGCAGAGAGGAACCTTAGGAAGTTAAATGATAACAAGTACACAGACCTGCACCAGGGGAGGAATAAACTACATGCATCAGTACAGGTTAGGGGCTGCCCTGCTGGAAAAAAGCCCTGAAGAGAAGACCTAGGTGTCCTGGTAACCAAGAGGTGACCACGCACCAGCAGTGTGCTCTGGTGGCCAAGAAGCCAATGGGATCCTGAGGTGCATTGCACAGAGCATGGCCAGCAGGGCAAGGGAGGTGCTGCTCCCCTCTGCTCTGCTCTGGGGAAGCACAGCTGGAGCACTGCGCCCAGTGCCGGGCTCCTCACTTCAAAAAAGACAGGGAACTGCTGGAGAGAGCGCAGTGGAGGGCTGCAGAGACGGGGGGGGCACAGAGCTTCTCCTGGTGGGGAAACTGAGAGCCGTGGGGCTGGTCACCTGGAGAAGGCTGGGAGGGACCTGACCAGTGCTGACCAATATCTGAAGAGTGGTGTTTAAGTGGATGGAGCCAGGCTCTGTTCAGCCATGCCCAGTGAGTTCCATCCACACATGAAGAAGAATCATAGAATCACAAGGTTGGAAACGACCTACAAGATCATCTAGTCAAACTGTCTCCTCATCACCACTGCCACCATTAGCACTAAAACTAAAACTAGCACTAGAACTGCGAGGCTGGCAGAGCCCTGGCACATGCTGAACCAGAGCAGTTTTGGAGCTCCGTTTGGAGATAGTTGAAAATCTCCTGGATGCTCTCTTGTGTTCCTGCTGTAGGGAGCCTGCTTTAGCAAGGGGTTGGTGTGGGGGATCTCCAGAGGTCCCTTCCCTATGGTTCTGTGATTGAGAACAACTGGTTTGGGGTATTTTATCCCTTGGTTATGACATTCCTTGAAAGCCGGCAGAGAGTCTTCAAAAAGCAAAGGAAAGCAAAGGAGTTTGAATTCTGGAGCAAGGTTGCAAAGAGGCATGGGGAAAAGACAGCTCTGCTTCTCTTTTATGTGTTTAATACAGCTGGGTGCGTGAAAACTGATACTGGACAAACTATCTCAATTTACAAAATATTCAAAATTATTTCTTTGAAGATATCTTTTAATTATTATTATTTTAACTTCTGGTTTTTGTTGTTTGTTATTGTTGTTGTTGCTCCTGAGCGTTCAGTTGCTTGTACCATCTGTTAGAAATAAGTAGCTGAACTGACACCTTTGATATTCTTGTAAATCAAGTAGCACAGAGTGATTAAAGTACATTTTGTGAGAACTACTGTTATGGCTCAGTTCTGAAATAAAGAGCATTTGAACGCTGCATTGGAAAGAAAAAAAGAAATATCTCTTCACTCAGTGTCAGGGCTGCTGATTTCTATGAAGTGTAACCATCGAGGACTCCAGAAATAAGTGAGAGCATTAACTCCTTGCTATTCTGAATACAGTGAGGGAGTCAGACCTGCTAAAAATTAGCAGTTGAAAGTTACTGTGTTACACCCACAGCCATTAGGTTAGCATAGAGACTTGTGATGCATTGTAAGCCATTGAATGAGTTAGAGATAATGCATTTTGAATTACAAAATCTTGCAATTTGCAGAAGAGGAAGAGAAAGGAAGTTTCAGCTGTGGAGCTCTCTGTGTCTGCAGTGTCCTTCCTTAGGCTGCCTCTGTGCTTCAGCCGCAAGTTTGACATGGAAAGAGCCCCAGCAGAGCAAATTGTGGCTTCTGAAAGCCCCAGAGCTCCTTATCCCAGAGTCCAGTGGTTGGGAGACTGTATCCTACAGATTATTAATGCTTAACCAATTAGCCAACCAAGTTCTATTTAAAATTAGAGAAATCCTCACAAATGATTTTCCTGCTCCTTTCACTTCAGGATGCAGTGTAAAATGGTAAGTGATGTGCATTATCTCTCAGCTTAACTGGATCCTGGGATTCTGGCATCCTCTGACATTCCTGAAGGCCTGAAGATGTGATGAATTTGGTTATTGCTTTTTTTAAAAAAAGTTTATGAATGTGATGTATTTAGAGGTGTGCAGTACTTAGCTCGGGTCTGCTTTACATTTCCTTCATAGAATCATGGAATCACATGGTCGGAAACGACCTACAAGATCACCTAGTCCAACCGTCTCCTCATCACCATTGCCATCACTAGCACTTCAGACTTCTGCTCCAAGCTCCCATTTTATGCTCTAAATTACCATTTCCCTCAATTAAAAAAAAATATTTTGATTCCTTTGTGTATCTTTGTGACAGATTCATACGGAGTGAAACTGATGTCATATAAGCTGAAAAGTGAGTTTAATGAAAGGTTAAATGATGTTTCAAACAGAAAAACTGTAAGACAGATCTCTCAGTTCACATCTTGGCAGATGCTGGTTAAATGTACCTGGGGGAGTTCAAGCATTCTGAACATTAGTTTGCATTCTGTTGGAAGTGACACGTTCATCTTTGTTGGCTGCAACAGCTTCCTTAGCTGCAGATAAAAGGCTTAGAGATTTGCTCTCAAATCTTGTTCTAAATTCATGCTCCATCAACACCAGGCTCCAACAAATGCATCATAGTGAAGTCCAGATCAGTAATTAGGTCAGATGCTGCTCCCTCACAGTTAAAAATCAGCAGTGATCCCAGTTTTCATTTGAACCATCTCCTACTGGCTGGAAGCTTCTGGTTAGCTTCTAATCCAGCTTTCTGATTTATTTCCGATCAACTTGGCTTCATAAGACATCCAACTTCTTTAGCTTTGGCAACCTCACTGTAAGTACACATACAGAAAGAGTATTGATTGATGTGGTTGTATTTATGCATGAAGGTTGTGGTGTAAATTTCTGTAGAAACAAAGCCCCTTAGAAACTGCTGAGCCCCTCCCTTAAGATGCAAACCATGCCATTGATTGTATTATTACAGCAGGGTTTAATATTTGAGTTAAAACCATACAGAAAACATTGCACCAATTGTTCACTTTGGGAAAAGAATAGAAGAATAAAAGGATAAAGGTCAAATTTATGCAGTATCTGCTAATAAGTGCTCAGGTACAGTCAAGATGAGCGCAGTGTCACCTTTATATCAGAGTATAAAGCAACAGACCATTGTACAGCCCAGAGCTCTGGATTTCTACATGAGCTCAAGGGGCACATGGGGATATGGGTGACCCCATCCCCATTGCTGCTGGGTGAACATCCTTTCTCTTCTGAAGTGGGGAATTTGAATGCTGAGCCTCTTTCGTCATCAGACGGAGAATCCAGCTGATTTAAACACAGTGGGTGTTTGTCACCACTGCTGTTATCAGTGCCTGGAAGCATGAATTGGGCACGTGAGAAAGAGGAAACTTCTCTTCAAGCTGAAAAGCAGCTTCTGTCTTCCCATGTTCCTGTGATGCTAAATGATTTTGTTCTCCTTGCTGCAACAAGTTACACTGATGCTAGAAGACCAATAATAATTAATGCAGTTTGTGCAGAATTCAAGGTAAATACTGCAGCAAAGTGCTGTTTAACTAATGCTTCATTTAAATGCATATTCACACTCAAAGACGTTCTAGCTCATTCAGGTGCTGCCTATTTTGTTCCAGCTGTAACTGGAACTGTCTATTCACTTTCTGTGGTCCTGTGCTTTGAGTCGGCTTGATTTTCAAATGCAGAAATCAAAGGAGAACTTTCTTGCATTTTATTGGAGTTCAGACAGTCTCGCAGAAAGGCTGTGGCATCTCCTTGTAAGGAGGTATCAGTAGCTGCTCTGCCAGGAGTGCACTGAACCTTCTAACCTGGCTGTTGGGATTGGTTCATCTCCAAGAAAACCTTCCATCAGGATCACAGCTCACCCTTTTTCATTGCACTGAACTACAAGGGTGGTGATTCCTGTGCCAGCTCTCCGTGTAGAGACTGTGTGGATGGTTCCTGTTTTGACCTCTGTCCACCATCGTTTTCAGGGACTCGTTCCCATGGAATCTATATCCTGTAACATGCGCTTTTTATGCCCGCCGTGTGGTTTAAGGGCTAGGAAGTGAGTGTTGGTGCCCCCGAGGGCAGGCTGTGCCTCAAGAGTTCTGTACAAATTTTTTTGTCGCTCCTGGTCTGCATGAAGCCATGGCTTCATCTCTCCCTCTCCACGTTCTACTAACTGTTAAGCCAAAATAGTTGTGTTCTTCCTATCATAGTTCATGTGGAAATAGTTTGCTCTGCTTCTTCCTCTGCCAGATTGTCATGCAAGTATTGGTTTGTGTATTCCCAGAAAATGTTTGTGCATTTGTGCATCACATTATGTGGGTAAAGAGTCTTTGGGCCCTAATTACAAAGCGTATGTAGTGAGTACAGGGAATTCTTCTTTCAGTTTAGCAGCTGCTCTGTGCTTGATCTTCCAAAAATGATTCAATACAAGGGGCAATAAAATGGAACGTAGGAAATTCCATACAAACATGAGGAAAAAGCTTCTGTACTGTGAGGGTGACAGAGCACTGGAGCAACCTGCACAGAGAGGTGATGGAGTCTCCTTCTCTGGAGATATTCAAAGCCCACCTGGACTCAGTGGTCAGCAGGGGTCCCTTCCAACCCCTGCGATTCTGTGATTCTGTAGCAGGAGGTGCTTCAGATAGCAGTGTAGTTTATCTTTATCCATAGTGTTTGTGATTCCTGCACTGACACTGTGATATTTTTATACACGGAGACTGATAATTGGAGTATGTTCCTACACACAAACAAGAGTTTACAGATAACATATCTTGTTACTATAGGCAGAGAACAAATGCTGCGTCCTGAGCAAGTAAGAGCTGTTAAAATAAGCCTTACAAGAGGGAGAAGTTTGTTCCCTAACACTCTTAACATTTGCCCTAGAACTTCTCTGCCTTTTTGGGCAGCAGCTGCTGACTGCAGTGTGAGAAAACATGCAGCTAAGTTTGTTACTAGCAATCTCCCTTGACTGAACTCAGGATGAAGTCTTAGGAGACTTGCAGCTCACTGTCATAGCACAGCTCAGCCCAGTAGTGCTGGGTGAGCAGAAAGGCACTGAAGATCAGAGGGAAGGGAGACACAGCCTCAAGAAGGTGTCTAGCTTGGGAATCCTGAGAGATTATCTCAGTCAGAAGTTGCAGTTATAATGCAAGAATTACTGTCTCAGCATGGGACCTGCTCTATTTGAGAGTCAAACTGCATGCAGACGATTTAAGAACAGATCATTAATATGAATGACTACAACTGTTCTCCTTGCTTCACACAGTCTAATGCTTCCTTCAGGTGCCAAGATCCATAAATCTGCTGATTTCTGTGTGTCTTTGGTAACTACATGGAGCAATGAATTAGTGGCAGCTTCCAAGAACAGAAGGCACAATAAACTGCTCCGAGTTTGTGACTTGACATTGACTTTAGCCACTGTATTGCAGGGAGAACTGGAATAGTTCACTTCCTGAGTCCTTGTAACATTCCTTCTTCTCAAGATGAAGAAGGGGTGGGAGGAGGATTTGGCATCTAGTTGGCCTTTGACGAAGGGAGCTTCCCTGCTGATGCACACGATAAAGCAAAAAAATACCCCTCTGTCCTCTTGTGCAATAGCGGAAGAAGAACAAGCTTTGCAAGCTCTTTAGCCATTTAGGACAAATTTTATTGGCCTAAATTTTATATTAAGGCTTAGGACCAACATGTTAATTTACAGAGGATCAAATGCTAGGGAGTAAATGAAGAAATTTTAAACACAGTCTTACTCACAAATGAAACATATTCTTAACAAGTGCGCAAAAACAACAGTGTAACTCTGATTCCTATCCATATATGTATTTATATTACTTAGCTGTCATTGTAAGACTTTACAAATTTATTATTTTAATGAAATTAACATACACTTGTTTAGTACAGTAGACAGAATTTACCTGGAAATTCAATCAATATTTGAGCATTTTCCTCCAAATGGAATGGTATAAACCAGAAGGACTTGGGACAGATGTTCCAGAACACCCTCCTTGAGCCACGATACTCCACTGGCTGCTACTGTCTTATATCTTCTGAGTCAGAGGATAGAACTACACCAAAGTGCCCCACATTCTGGAGAAAGTCTTCACCACGAGCATACCTGTTACCTCCTAATTCATTGATTTACCTTTGTTCAGACTCCCCGAGTGCAGGGAAGAATGGGAGAAAAATAGCTTTATTTTAGTTTAGCTCCAGTTCCTTCCTCTACCTGCCTGCCTCTGGCATTCCTCAGGTCTATAGGGCTGGAGGAGGCTGGCTGTTATGCTGTTGAGATAGCTTTCTCTCCATGTAAGCCTGTTAATTCAGAAGTAACTGAGCATATTGCCAATGAAAGGTGAACAACTGCAGCCCACTGAGTATAACTCTTCTCCCAAGTAAGTAAATTTTGAATAATTTCTATGTCTATAAAAGAGGAAGTGCCTGTTGATGTGAACTGGTGCATTTCTCATGGGAGCAGAGCAGTAAATCAGGATTATTAACAAGAAAAATCATAAATTTTATCTCACTTTTTCAAATGTAGCTAATGCAGAAATTTCCATGGTGATAGCTGTGTGGAAGATGTGGAGGGGTCAAGATGGCAAGAAGTTATTGATGGGAGATAAAAGAGCATTAGAAAATGTCTTAAATCTGGACTGTTTTTAATGGCTCTTTAAACAGACTCCTGGTTCAGTCAGAATGGTTATGTCTCTTCTTTAGGAGGGTTGTGGCAGTTTATTACTCATGCTTTGTGCGTTATAAGAAAGAAATATTGTTCATCTGCAGAGAATATATGAACTCAGAACCAGGAAAAAAGATGGAAGAGAAAACCCTTTTCAAGCAGCTTATTTGAAAATGCGTTTATTTGCAGTTCATTTTCCACAAAGATTTTTGTTATTAATCAGAAATTGAAACGTACCTGAGAGCATCTTCCTCTTAGGTGCTCTGGGTTGGTTGGTTTTTTTTGGTGCAGAGGTACAAACTGGCTGTTCTGTACAACATAGCTGTGATGATAGCTTCTGGTAGAATTCTCCTGGAACCATGTAGAAGAGATGTCAAGAGCACAGAGAGCCAACGCAGTGTATGAGGCTTCAAGGAAATGTGCAATTCCAAGGGTAGAAGTTGCAGCAGTCACTGGCTGTTGGTGCTGGAAGATACTGGCAGAGTTGTTTGAAATTATCCTGTAGAAATTCTTAACCCTTAGACCCTTAGAAATTCTGTAACATTTGTGGAAAATAAACTCACAATAGCTAAATTATTTTGTTTCATACTAGCTGTGGAAGCCTCTGCAGGTGAGGGATTATGGATTTATGCCCTTCATTATTGATCCATTTAGTTTCAGTGTCAGCAGGTTTTGCACAAGACAGTTTGCTCATTGGTGATTACTGAATAAAATGCCTTAGTGTGAACTTTCTTTTGTAAACTTTGGAGGAGCTATCTTCACCTCAACCTGACTGAAGAGGAAACAGGTTTGAGTTGAGTCATGTCACTGACTGTGGCTTGCCTTACGTAGCTATGGAAACTGTCCAATATGGTCTTCAGGCTCTCTTCTTCCATATTTTAGCAAGCTGTGAAGATTCCATTGATGAGACGATCCCTGGCAATTGATACCATGGACCTGTGATGTTGAAATCAGTACAAGCACCATTCTCTTAGGGCTGTGCTTGGAACAAGATTAAACTTAGAAGTGAGTCAGAGCACGCATCCAACATGTACAAACATCCCTTTGGAGGAATTTCAGGGCTTGATTTCCCAATAATGTCCATAAAACTAGGATTGGTCCTATAATTGATGGTTAAATTCAGTACCTCAACAACAAAGTAATTGGAACTTTGGTTACTCACACCCTGTCTTCTTCAGCTGCAACTGGCTTGTTTTTGTTACAGTGAGATTTTATACTGTGGCCGCGACAAAACATTAAGAAAGAGAAAATAAGCATTAACCAAAATTAAGGATAATTTAAATAGCTTTTCAAACTTGTTGGCTGCCCTGACACCCAGCAGAAACATTCTCTTTCCCTTTAATCTGTCAGAAAAATTTCAGACCATTCTGTTTCCATGAGGGCCTATAGGAAGCTGCAGTAAGGTTCTTCTTAAACAACAGAAACTGATTACATCTTCATTTTCAGAGGAGCTTGAATCAACCTTCTTGGAAAGCTAAAGAGAAGGTAAAAAACAACAGCTGGCCATTCAGAGCTGGCCATGCAAAGAATGTTTGAAATCAACTGCTACACAAAGAAGCCAAATGTGCAAACCATTTTGTGTTTTATGGTTTGATGTAATACAAGCTGCAAAATTCTGTATGTAGTTGGGTTCTTCAGAAAATTGCTTCTGATACCTGTTTATTAATTGATGATACAGGTTTTTGAAAATTAAACTTCCAGAAGAACCCCCTGATAGGATTTTTGATCTATAATAGTCCCTGAGCACATGAACATTTGGAGTATAGTCTGTGTAGCTAGAAGAGGTAACCACAGGCAACCAGCAAATCACATACTGTTTTTAAGTAAAACACTTTTAAAATACCTGCATAGCGAATGTTCCACAGCTTGTTTGCTGCTGTGGAAAAGAAGAATTCTTGTTTGATATCTGAATCGTTTGGGATAACTTACCAGAGGAGCTGCCTGAACAGAATTAAGTCTGGCCAGGCAGGCAGGCTTGCGTCTCAGTACTTGCTGCATATTCATCAGCTCACAACCACTGTCAGCACTGATTTACAGTTGATAACTCAGTGACCATTCAAGTAAGCTTTAAGCACTCTGAGCAAAATAAAAGATCTCCAAAATGCAGAAATAAGGTTTCCCAGACATTTTGCACATTTCATGTTTAGAAACAGGAACATATACCCTTGGTGGAAGAGGATCAGGTCAGGGAACACTTAGATGCTTCACACCACATTATTACTTTGTGCCAAGGAATAGAAGAAGGTTTGTAGTGCAGAAGTTGAGTTGTTGAGCACAGGAAGTTTTGTCATCTCTTGGTACTTTTTCCTTGTTATACAGATGTTTTTCTTTGCATTGTTTCACTTTGAAAGAGTGAAGGTGCACAGGTAGCACAAGTCCTTGTGGTTAAATATGACGTTGCTGTGCCCTTTATTTTCTCACAGTTTGACTTGCCATAGGAAAAACTGAGGAACATTTTTCCAATGAAGACCAAGCGGTCTCCTGTTTCATCAGGAAGTCTTTTTCCATTAATTCTGCATGTCTCAGTCTGTCTTTTGATCCTGAGACAAGTCCTTAGTTCAAGTGAGTGCCCTTGTATGACCACATAAAAACTGAACAGCATTTCACAGAATCACAAAATCACAGAATATCAGAAATTGGAAGAGACTTCCAAAGATCATCTAGTCCAATCCCCCTGCCGGAGCAGGAGCACCTCGATTAGGCCACATGTCTGTGTGGGATGGGACCAGAGATGTCCTGAATGTCACCCAAATGTTCCCAGTGTTACTCCGATGTCCGTCCTCATGGGATGGGCCATGATGTCCCCAGGGTCACCTAGATGACCGCAGTGTCACCCTTGTGTCCTTATGGGGTCCCTTCATCCACAGGGTCACCCAGATGTCCACATGGGATGGGACTGAGGGGTCCCCACTATCGCCCAGATGTAAACGTGGGATGGGACACAGATGTCTCTGTAGGACCCCACTGTCACCTAGATTTAGGCCTTACCATCAGTGTGGCACTCTGCATAAGCTTCAGATAAGCCAAAAAGCAATGGCAGGGATCACAGCTGTCTCTGCAAGCACTGACAAAGCAGGACGTAGTATTTCCAAACTCATTCAATGTTGAACAGAGCTCAGACCTGCAGAATACAAGTCTTGCTGTTTCTGCTGCAAGGTTTTGTACTTGTCTTCCTCACCTGATTGATCTGATACTTGTACTGTGACTCGGAATTGTAGGAGGCAACTGTAGGAGGAAACCGTTATGTACGCACAATGTTTTACAGTGTTACAGCATTAGAAATCACTGTTCTGTTCTGGGCTGAACTTTTGTCTTTTCTTTTGCAGAGCCATAGCCCTGCCTCTCAGTGCCAAACTTGGTGTGAAAGACAAGTTGAGACCTAAAGCTCAGCCCATCTCCATTCTGGAAACATTCTACACTGTGAATTGTAGGAACCCTAAAGAGGTGAGTCCTTTTTTCCTTTGCTTTCCTCTAGATTTAGCCCCTGTCTATTTGCCTAAATGAAATCACGTTTGGAATCTTGCATTTGAACACTCAGCAGACCATAAGGAAACACTGTAGCACTGGCCTCCTGACAGCAGTGTACCGCAAAGATCATCCTGCAGATGCTGTAAGTCATCAGTTCTGCTTCTGAACATGTGGGAATAACAGCTTTCCAGGGACAGCACTCAAAAGAATTGAATCTCAGACTTGTTTGGACAGGAGACTTCTCTCCAAACACCTGTTTGCTCTTGTTTGCCTTGTACGTGGCTTTTCTTCGTGTATTAGCAAATTGCTGTCATATCAGCTCACTTGAACTGACTTTCCCTTGCAGCTTAGCACATGTGGATTGCATGATTCTTTTAGTTCTAGGAGGCAAATTGTTCTGTTGCTATACAATCCACAGTTTTTTTGATTGATCTTTCAGGAATCCAATTAAAATCTTGTCTCTCATCAGAGACACAATAAGGACCATCAGAATACGGCAAGCACAAGTAGTAGATAGTTTTCCCATGAGAGAGAAAAAGGGTGATCTTGGCAGGATAATTTGGAATTATAATGGCTGTGGCTGAGGAAAAAAAGCATTGGCAGAACTGCAGATATTCTGTATTGGGATTTAACCTTGTCAGTTAAGTCCCTGGATGTAACTCTGTGTTGTAGGTAAGGGAATTACTGTGGTGAGTTCAAATATCAAATTGATGGCTAGCAAAAGCTCCCCACACCACTATCTCACTCTCTCTCATCAGAAGAATGAGAGGAGAAAATGAGAGAGAAAAGGACTCAAGGGTTGAGATGAGAACAGGGAGAGCGCTCACTAATTACAATCACAAGCAAAACAGAGTCAGCATAGAGAGATTAATATAATTCATTGCCTATTAGTAACGGCACAGAGCAGAGAGAACCAAAAGCAAACTAAAATACCTTTACTCAAACACTCCTCTACCTGCTCCCCCCAAGCAGCACAGGGAGACAGGGAATGGAGCTGTGGTCAGTCCATGATGCTCTATCTCTACTGCTCCACCTTGGTCACTATCTGCCCCTGCTCCATGTCGGCCCCTCCCATGAATGCCATCCTTCCTGAACTGACCCTGCATGGCCTTCCACAGACTGCAGCTTTCCAAGCACTGCTCCAACATGGGGCCCCATGAGTGGCAGCTTGTCCAGCCTCCCTCAAACTTATCACCACGGGTGGCAGCTCCGGCCCAGAGCTGCTCCTGCTGGGTTCCGTGGGCTGCAGTCTCCTCCAGTCCACATCTACTGCTGCACCGTGGGCTCCTCCATGGCTGTATGTGGAGATCTGCTCCATGCAGTGCCCGTGGGCTGAAGGGGGATAATGTGATCCACCATGACCTCTCCTGGGCTTCAGGGATCTTCTACTCTGCTTCTGGAGCTCGTCCTGCTCTCCTTCTGTGCCTACTTCGGTGACTGCAGAGCTGCTCATCTCTGTTCCTCTTCCGTCTCTTTCAGTAACAGCAGTTTTTCCCTTTCTTCAGTGTGTGTAACAAGCATCGCTCACAGCTGAGCTCTGGCAGTAGCAGGTCCCTTTTGGAGCAGCTGGATCTGGATCTAATCCGACGAGGGGCAGCTGCTGGGCTATGCTCACAGAGGCCACCTCTGCTAACAAAACCTTGCTGTGTAAACCCAATTGCAACATTACCTTTCATCTCCTTTTTGCAGGCTGTCTTGGCCTTGAAGCAAAAGCTAATAGCCACTACCAAGGAGTAGGGATTCCAGTCCCACTGGACAGTCCTAGTGCAAACAAGTTAATGCCTTGTCATGGCTGTTTCAGCATGTTTCATATGGCAGTGGGGCATATGGAGCCCCAGGACATTCAGCAGCAGCTTGAAAGTAAAATAATAGAGGCTAAAGTAAGAATGCAGGCATTCATCTGGATTGTGCAGCCAGCCTCTTTCCCTAGCAATGGGAAGGAATGTTCTCAGGATCACTTGCCATGGTCTCCGACCTTCTCTGTGCCTGTCTGAGAAATTTGCACATTTCTCAGTAGAGCTACTCCTGTTGCAGAGATCTAACTCAAGGCCTGTCTCTGCAGGCAGACTTTCTATACAGCTGTTACTGCACCCCAGTGCACTGAAGGAGCAGAAATCTACACTTCTGTCCTAGGAAATCTGGGATATCAGAGTGTATCTGGCTGTGAGACTTCTGATCTCTGTGAGACTTTCAGTGGTGAGTGGAGACAGGACAAGGGGAAATGGCCAGAAACTGGAGCATAGGAAGTTCCGCACAAACATGCGCAAGAACTTCTTTACAGTGAGGGTGACGGAGCACTGGAACAGGCTGCCCAGGGAGGTGGTGGAGTCTCCTTCTCTGGAGATGTTCAAGACCTGCCTGGATGCCTACCTGTGCTACCTGGTGTAGGGAACCTGCTTTGGCAGGGGGGTTGGACTCGATGATCTCAGGAGGTCCCTTCCAACCCCTACAATTCTGTGATTCTGTGATATCAGTGTGTCACAGAGCAAAACTCTGCAACCGGCCAATGCCCTACTCTCATTCACCACTTGCATCTCAGCCAGTCTTTTGGCTTCCTTCCCCTCCTGTGAGCTCTCAGAATCCTGCTTATATGGCAGCTTTTATAAGATGTAATTTTGCTGTTCTCAGCAGCCCTCACCTGGAGAGGGATATCACTTCATGGAGCAATTGGAAAATTGAAATCACAGTCATCTGTGTGACTCCACCCCAAGAGCACTAGGTAAAAGTAGAAAGAAATATATTTGACAATGGTAGTGGACACAGATCTTTACAGCACTCTCAGGGTATGTAAAGCACTGTATGTGAGACCTTTAAGGTGAGTGCATTCATTGAAAGCCTATTGCTTTACTAAGCTATCCTTGATGACACTTTCAGAAGGAATATAGAAAATGATGAACAACTTCTGTGTCGCGCAGCAAACTCTTTAGGAGCCCAAGGGCAAGAAGGAAGGTAATTGCAGTATTTCTGTGAGTAATCCATTGAATTTACCACAAAAGGAGAATAACTGGTAGGAAAATGATGTTGCTCATTACACTGGTCATGTTGTTCTCTGATACTGGATAGGAATGCTGAAAGACTTGACAAGATCCAGTGTAGAACTTTAAAAGTTATTTAAGCTTCAGTAAAACCTTATTGGAGTGACAGATTTAAGGGACTTGGACACTAAAGACAAATGAAATAATTCCAGAAGAAACACCTGTGAGAAGAGACCACAGTTTGAAACTCTAAACCTGAGACTTTGTCATAAAAATTAAAATGTAAGGTTTTAACATTTAGCATTAATAACCATTTGCTTGCAAGCAGAAGTGAAAGACTTTCTGTTACCTGAAATCTCTCTGCTAGGAATGGACAGCTTGCTGAAAGATGCCTTAGCTTGAACACACCTGGGCTTGCCCAGAACTTCGGCGATGTTCTGTGATGGCCCAGACCAGACAGCCCTGGAGCCTTCTGACCCTCAAACCTGAATCTGAACCCCACCTCCTCACCTGTTTTCCAGGGTGAGCTGATCAGTTTAGCCAAACAATGTGACCTGCCAGTGAGAAAGGTGGAGAGGTGGTTCCGACGCCGGAGGAACACCGACCGACCGAGCCTGTCGAAGAAGTTCTGTGAGGCCTGGTGAGCAGGAGCACAAGCTGTGAGCTGCAGGGCCTCTTGCTGGCTCTGAGCTTGGCAAGCATCTTGCTGCCTCCAGCCTGCCTGCACTCATCCACAGAGAGCTTCCTGAACCTTCTCTGCCCCACTTGATTCTTCTGTGGCTCTGCTGCTGCTTACCAGTTCCTGAATTGTTCCTTGCTTCTCCCCTTTATTTTCATCCCCAAGATTCCTTTTACTCCTATCTCACTTCATGCTTTATAGGATGCCTGTTTTTGACTTCGCAAGACTGACACTCTGCTTTGAAACATAATATCTGAGAAATTCAATATTGTTTTGCTTCATATTGCTTCCTGCTGCTTTGCTACTGCTTCTATGATGCCAGAGCAGCCTACCATTGCCTCTCTGTTTCCCTCCCATTTGCTTCACTGCAAGCTGATAAATGGAGAAGGCTCAGGGGAGAGCTCATTGCAGCCTTCCAATACTTGAAGAGAGCGTATAAACAGGAGGGGGAATGGCTGTTTACGAGGGTGGATAGTGATAGGAGAAGGAGGAATGGTTTTAAACTGAGACAGGAGAGGTTTAGGTTGGATATTAGGATGAACTTTTTCATGCAGAGGATGGTAACACACTGGAACAGGTTGTCCAAGGAGGTTGTGGATGCCCCATCCCTGGAGACATTCAAGCTCAGGCTGGATGTGGCCCTGGTGGTAGCCCAGTCTGGTGGTTGGTGACCTTGCACATAGCAGGGGGGGTTGAAACTAGATGATCATTGTAGTCCTTTTCAACCCAGGCCATTCTATGATTCTATCATGATTCTGCTGCATCTTTCCTGCAGCTATTTTCCACAGTGCTACTTTCAAAAGTCACAGACACTGGGCTAGACTGCATTTTGTTGGCAGCTGACTCTCAACTTCCCTGAAAGCCAGAAAGTACAATCCTTTTATAATGTCAGGAAAGAGAGCTTGTACAAAAGATTTTCGTGGGAGACACAAGCAGGTCTGGCAAAGGAGGACTATAATTGGACTTCTCACTTTTTAGTTACTTCAACTAATGCAGATTGAAGTGGTAGCACAGCAATAGTCCCAACAGACTTGTGGTGGCTGCATGCTTGCATGTTCACTGCTGCCCTTGGAGGTGCTGGTTAGCTGGCCGGGGGCAGCCTGTTGCACAGCTAAGGTCAGAAGCTGTGCAAGTCTTGGAGCTCCATGACTGTCCATCCTTGTCCCCATGCTTAGACAGGCTTTCTAGGCTGGGATTTCCTCCTTGCCAGAATCTAGATGAATTATCATCAAGGCCATTTTACAGCAAAAAATCAGACTGTAAAGCCCTTTAGAAAACTGTTCTACACTGATGCCCATATGTATAACCAAGATGTTATAATTGCAATATAATCAAAAGAGTAAGGCAAAAGCAAACAAGGATCGCAAAAGAGAATAAGTAGAAGAGCTTACCCTTGGGTTGAGCTCACTAGAAGATACCAAAAGAGGAGGATCTCCAGAAGAGATCCTTCCCCTCTGGTAGCCAGCTCTTAAATAGGTCCAGGAGGGGTGGAGCCTGGCTCCACCCCTTCCGGCAGCACAGGTGAATTGCCTTCACCTGTGCTCCTCTGGCTGACTCAAGGCTCACCTCAGGTGATTAATCAGAGGTTCAGGCCGTAACTCAGCAGTTCCCATACACCATACCCCCGTGAGCATGCCCCAGCTATTCCCCAGTCTGTGTCTTTGTGATTCTGTCTCAGGACCCCACTTGATCCTCATGCTTGTGCAAAGGCTATGAAAATCTCAACCTAAGGTTGTTACAGATGTTAAGATCTGAGAGGTTATGCTCTGTAATAGTACGTGGTAGACCATCACTCAGCAATTGGTTCTACCAATTATATAAAGTTATACTATATATAATTGGAACTATATAACTATAATATAAGCTATAATAAACTATGTAACATTCCTGTATGTTGGGTTTGGTGGGAGAAGAAGTGAACCTAGAATACAGAATTGTGGGTAGAGGAATGCCAAGAATGTTTTGGTAAAACTTTAGAAATTAGCCCTCTTAGAAATGTTAGCTTTGGCTCAGCTTTCCACAAGGGAGGAGAACTCTCCTGAGCTTGGGTGAAATGTCAAACTGCTGAGTGCTTGATCTGCTTCATTTGTGGAGAACGAGGTTCTTACAGGAAGGCCACAGAGATGAAGGAGAAAATAAATACCTAGTGACATTCGTCTAACTAAAAGTGTATCTGTAGGGTAGGCATCACCTCTGAGCTGATGACAATCCATTTACTATTCAGACTCTAATTCAGAACTCCTATCTAACCCCCTAATGGAGAAAACAAAACAAAAAGGGTGCATATTATTTATTTACAGCATTCCCGATCATTACAGTTAGAAAGATTTACTGCACTGTGGACAAAGAGTTGTAAAACAAACATGCTTAATCTGCTTCTATCAAGATGAAATCCAAGCTCTCCCTGCACTCAGCTGCCTTGCAGTAAATAGTACCAGTGAACGCTAAACAGTAAATAGGTTTCTAACTGAGCCCACTGACTATAATGTCTTTCTGCCTGCCCTCTGTTGCTGTTTGCAGTCTACACAAAGAATGCCCTTCCAACATGAAATAGTAGCTTATGTCTTTCTTGGAGTCCTGAGTGTTTCATGGACGAATGGAGTCTTTCAAAACATAAAGCTGCTTCCAATTTGTTACAGAGATGCTTGGTAATTTAAGAGCTGTTATAGGCAGTTTTACCCGTTTGCAGATTTTCTGTGTTTAGTCTGTTAGCTGCTTGTTTGTTCTGCTGGGATAAAATTTCCCTCATTCCTTACTGTATGTGTAAATATGCACCATGACACATCACTTTCCACTGAACTTCTATTTTATACATATTTTATATGTACATCTCTGTGGGTTTAATGTGGCTAACTCATTAGCAACTCTCACTGAGACCAAACATGACAACAGCCATTTGCTTTACATGACAAAGAACTTAGCATACCTAATCTTCAAAAGCCTAAGGAGGAGATTGGCACTGTTGGAATTTTACACATGCATCTGGTTGGGCTGGGAAGGGTTGGTATGATTATCTGGGCCATTTCCAGGTAATCATCCAGAAAATGATTATCTGGAAAAAGATAATCACCTAGATCATTATCTGGGTGATTTCAACAGCCTTTGTGGCGCCTGTTGAATGTGCTAACAATATACAGAATCTGTTAGGATCTGGGCAAACCTTGAACATTTTGATGTTTTTGCTTGCTTTAATGGCATCATGTGTGAGTGGGATTAATACACAGAATTGTACCTTCGTGGTTAATGGGTTACTGACATCCTTCTTTCTTTCTTTGTAGCTGGAGGTTTGCGTTTTACATCGTTTCTTTCTTCACTGGGCTGGCTGTACTGTATGATGTGAGTATAGAAGCAGTGCCACCTTCTGTCCTATCTGGGAAGTGCCTCAAGAATGGCAGTTTTTGGTGCCAAACCTTTGCTTTCAAACCTTATAGAGATTTTCCCATCAGATATGTCCTCTGCACAGCACACTGTTGAGCTCACAAGAACAAGGAACCACGCGTACCTTAAGAACTCTAAGGCAAAACCAGGAGATTTCATCTTCCTCTGACACAGCCGTAGATCATTACAATTGTGAGACAGTGTAGGTGTGAGAGATGGAACATTTATCTGGGACAGAAGCTGCATGGCTTGTTTGTGTGTTGTGTCCAGTACTGGGTTCGTACTCTTATTTCTTTTGGAGGGTGGGCTGCAGTTCAAAAATTTTATGTATGTGTTTTCCTTAGCCAAGAGGTGAGGTGAAGTTCATGTGTCTGCCTTTTCTCTGATCTGATAAATAGTGATTCCTCTTTATACAGATAGACTAGCTTCAACAAGAGAAGGCTGGGACTTAAATGTTATGGGTTGAATCACTGAGGCAGAGGAGGTAGTGGAAATCATGCCACACACTCTCATCCTGAGTGTGGTCACTGTGCTGGGACGAGGGGCACCTTCCTCCTCTGAGTGTGGGATAAAGTTTCCCCTGGCCCTTGTGCTGAACCCAGTTTCCTCGGTGAGCTTTGTAAAAGTGTTCTCCCCTGAGACCTTCTGGAGTGGAGAAATCTGCAGATCCTAAGACATGGGTACAGACTGTGCTGAAGCTGCTCATTATAATAACTGAAGAACTGTGAAACTCAGAAACTTTCAAGGCAGAATGCAAGGTACCTGATGAGTATGAGGTAGGATGAGCTAACACAGGAATGAAGGTATCTAAACCTATACTGTTTTGTAGTTCTTTACATCAAAATAGAAGGCTGTTCTGTGAAGCCAGCTGTGAAAGCTTGGAATGAACGACCTGCTCAGCATAGCTCAAGATCCCTGTTGTGACAGAAGGAACAAAATCTTGTTCTGCATGTCACCTGCCCATTCTAGGAATGAGACCACCTGCACTTTTCCTGAAAATCTTTTCTTCATTCATTAGATATCTTCCACACACACACACAAAACTTCTGTGAAACTTTATTGTTTGTCTAGAAAAAGAAAAACAAGAAAATTTGAAGCTTAAATTCTATAGTATTAGCTTTCAGCTGGCTGCATGACCCTCTGCCACATGAGTTAGTGTATTAGAGTTAGTATATCAGCAAGTAACAGTATAACTTTATCTCACAGATTACCAGAAAAGAGATTTATTTGCTGTTGGTATAGGAATGATAGACTTCAGAGATGTGAGATTCCTTTCTGGGTCCCAGTTGTTTCAGGGTGTTTACTTCAACGTCTCTGATACTGCATCACACATCTCTGGTTCCTTACTTGTATTTGCTGTGAATCCCACCTTCCACCCAGAAGGAGGCTGTATCTACTCCTACTTACCACTGCCTCTAATTTGCAGTACTTCCTCCTTCTCTTCTGCATTCTAATGGATTTTCAGGTTCCTCAGGTTGTGAACCTCAACGACACATACAGTGGGAGGGGCAATTCCTCTCAGTTCCCACCTTCCAAATCATCCGATTAAGAGCTGTGTGTAGAACAGTCACCAGTAAAGATAAGGCAAAAGAGCTGTTGAATACCCCAGTTTCTCCTTGTCTGTTGTAAGCAGCCTGCCTGTGTTGCTCTCTAGGGGGCTATGCCCTCCTGGGCTTTTCTTTTCTGGTAGATGTACCTATAGGAGCCTTTCTTGTTCTTCTGTTGCATTGCTAAGTCCTGTTCCAGTTGGGCCTTCCTGACCCCATCCCCTCACAGCCCAGCAACGTCCCTATACTCCTCGCAGATTACCTGTCCCTGTTTCCACTGCCTGTGCATTTTCTTCTTGCTCTTCAGTGTGACCAGCAGGTCCCAGCTCAGCCATGCTGGTCTCTTGCATTCCTTTCCTGACATCCTACACCTGGGGATGCTCTTGTGCCCTAAGTAAGGCTTCCCTAAAGATCTGCCAGCTCTGCTCCACTTCCTTGTCCTCAAGAGCTGATTCTGAAGGGGTTTGTTGACTAACTCCATGAAGAGCTAGAATGTGGCATTCCTAAAATTAAGTTTCCTGATTTTATTCTTTGTCCAATATCAATCAAGACTGTGAGCTCCACTGTTGCATGGTCACTGCAGCCAAGCAGCCTCCAATTCTGATGTTACCAATCAGTTCACTCCAGTTAGTGAACAATAGGTCTGGCATTGCATCCCTCCTGATAGAGCTGTCTGTTATGTGGCTCAGGAAGTTGTCCTTGATGCATTCCAGGAGCCTCCTGGATTGCCTACAGCTCACTGTGCTACTTTTCCCGCAGATGTCCAGGTGGTTGAGGTCCCCCAGCAGGATGAGAGTCTGCAGTCTCCTGTAGCTGGAGGAAGAAGGCTTCATCAACAGGCTCCACTTGCTCAGGCAGCCTGTAGTAGATGCCAGTCACAAGGCTCCCTTTGTTGCCTCAGTCTGTAACTCTCACCCAAAGGCTATTGACTTGCTTATGGTCATTCTTCAGGGACAGCTCTTCACACTCTATTCCTTCCTATATGTAGGGGGCAATGTGTCCTACCCTCCTTCCTCGCCTGTCCCTTCTGAACAGCTTGTAGCTGTCAGTAGCCACATTCCACTAGTAGGAATTATCCCTCTGGTTTCAATGACAACAACTACATCATGATTTTCCAGTGGCATGGTGGCTTCCAACTTCTGTTTTGTTTCCCAAGCTGCATGCATTGGTATAGAGGCAGTTTAGCGGCAGTTGGTGTTGTCACCTTGGAGAACAGCTCCTTAATTCCTTTGAATTTTTTACCCTGAGTCTCCTTCTTGCCTTCATCATCATAAGATGCAGCAGGTTAAGGGCCTCCGCTAGCACCTTGTCCTGCTAACTGAGCTATGTCATCCCACACCTTGTCGTGGGCAGGCTTGCTGTCACCCCTTTCTCCCTTCAAACCTAGTGTAAAGCCATGTCAAACTACAAGCTTTAAACTTCAGTTTTCTTTGAAGTGTAAACAAAGCAGTATCTTTTCAGAGGTTTGTTACTTAGCAGCCTGCAGCATGATCCTTGCCATTTGAAGGAAAAACATGTTCCTGGCAGGGGTGTGTGGCCTGCAATACTTAACAATACTTAACAGCTTACCACCTCTTTTTGTAATACCATGAAGCAAATCTGTGATAGCCAACAAGTAAGAGATTTAGGTAGCTTATAAGAAAAAACTTTCTCTGGCTTCCTGTCATTCATGTTGCATTTTCTTTCCAGAAGCCTTGGCTTTGGGACCATAGAGAGTGCTGGACAGGTTACCCACAACAGGTAAGTCATCTAGGAGTGAAAATTGCTGTTATAAATTGTGTATTGTCTCTGTATCTCTTTTCAACATCAGATTATATTACAGATAAAAGAGAGAGCACTGAATAAAATTCAGATTGATGAGCCTTAAGAATTCAAAACCAGGTCCTTGTCAGTAGATAACATCTTAATATCTGTCTTAATCCAAACACAATAGAGGAGAAGTCAGTATAGCAGAAGGAGACTTACAGAAGGAAAGGAAAGTGAGACTTTGGACCAGGTAAGCGAAGAACTGAAAAATAAGCGTGCTCCTTGTTTACTTAATGGAGGAGACTGAGGCTTAGGACACTTTGCCAAAGGAGGAGAAAACTTCAGTGGAGAGCATACAGAGCAGAGGACATGCTCTGAGAGGTGTAATCCTTCCACTACACCAAAGAATCATGTCCACAGTGCTCCCCATGAGCTTGTTTCCCAGAGGAACTGGCACCATGGCCAGTAGCAACACAGCATCATTTCCTTTAATTTTGTAGGATGTTATTTTACAGTTCTCCAATGTATATTCTGTGTTTGTTTGTTTTTTCCCACAACAGCACTGTGAGAAGCTGTCCAGAGGGCTGGAGATCTCCAGCATCTCCTATCAGCTAAAGGATCACAAAAAAACAAATATATTCTTGCCCATCTGCCTCCCCAGCTATTCATACTTCATAAGTTGACAAGTTAGGATGGGGCTTCACCCACTGCGCACGAACCACTGACTGTTCCACCTTTTTTCTTTATGTTTTTATGACTGTTATATAGCAGCAGCCTTCTTAAATACAGGCTTGATTAGCATTATGAATCAATTAGTGAGACACCTGGGTATCATTTCATTCCTTCTCCAAGACTGAACCATTTTTGGTTTGCTGCAGGACTGTGTCCTTGTCAGTGAAAGGCAAGAATCGTTGGTCGTCACAGAGCTGACAAAGCCTTTGCAAGCTAAACGAATCCCACAGGCTTCATCTGGGAAATATTTTCAGAGTATTGTGGCAAAACTAGAGGAGTCTGAACTCATGTCAGAGCTAAGAGCAAAGGGAAAAGGGAGCACTTTCCACTGTGTAAGTGACCGAGTGCTGGAACCCCCACATATGATTCTATGATTCTAACCCTCTGCCCAGAGGGCTCTAATTAACTGAATGCAGTGCTGCTCTGCTCTGGGTGGCCCTGCTTGAGCAGGGGTTGGTCCAGGTGGCCTCCAGATGGGCCATCCTCAGCCATTCTGTGATTCTGTGAAAAATAGTTCAGTATCTTTAGTTAAGTTACTTCTTCCTGAGCAGATGAAATCTGCCTTTTATGTCAGATACCAAAGGAGTGTGTTGCCCTACAAGGGAAACCAACTGGGAGAAAAGGTTGACAGCAGCAGTCAGTGTCAAGAGGAAAAGCACAAGAGCGGATGCAGATGGGATCAGCTGAGTGCTCAGGTCACCAGGCAAGTCTGCAGGTAGAGGATAAGTCTAAAATGGAGTGTGTGGATCCAGGAGAGTAAAGTACATCAGCACACACAATGTACCTCTAGCATAGTTCAAGCAAGAACAGACACAAAGGTTGGAATTGAAACACAGCTCCTGAGCCGAGAGAGGAGGGCCCCGATGAGGTACTGACTGCTCTTTCTCACACAGCTCATTCACAGCTCTTGTGATTTGAGGGGAAACAGATGGGCCCTCTGAGAAACTGATCTTGACCACAGGCAGCTAAACCCCCTCAGAGGAATCCTTTGCAGAGTCTGCTGGTATGCTCAGAGTTCTGACAGTGCAATTCAGAGCTCAGTGAAGGAGGCAAAAAGGCTGCTATTGACTTGGTAGACTTTGATTCCCTTCAGCATTTGCTCATTGCAATCCAAAGGCTGTGAAGTGTTTCTGGCAGGATAATAATTTCCACTGGTATCGTGCAGGGAGTTCCCATGCATAGGGTTTTACAATGCAAGAACATCCTGGGTGAGAAATAAGTTCTTCATTAATTGAAGGAAAGGTTGAAGTACAGTTTGATTCCAGAAGCAAGACAAAGTGAGACAAGCCCTGCTTGTGCTGCAGGGCTGCTTGGTCTGGCAGTCAGAGTTAGAGCAATTGAATGTCCATTGAGATTTGCTAACCTGTAAAGGGAAATACAGTGCGTAGGGTTAAGCACAGAAGCAATGATGGGGCATATGAGTGAGGAGTGAGGTACTATCTTTCAGACCAAGCCTCCAAATATCTTTTGTCACCCAAAGGCAGAAATTTTAAGGGTGAATTTGTGCAAACAGGTGGTGTATGAATAGGACTCTACGGATCCTCATTTTCTCTTCTGTACATTTGCAGTACATGTATTTTCCAGAAAAATTTAAACCCTCATAACAGAACCCTTTCTAACAGCTGTAATAAATAGAAAAGACCAAAACCAGATCTGGTAACATTCCACTGGAAAAGAGTAGGAAGGGTCAAGAACATACCTGTGTCCTAACAGGAACAAAGAATATTCTAAATATAATTTCTGTTAAACAAACCATGCTCTGTGGTACAGACAAGGGCAAAAGAAGCATCTGTTCTCCCAAATCTCTTCTCCCAAAATGAATGCCTTCTGATCCAGAGCTCCCAACAGAAAAATTACTGCTTAATTTGCACACACCTTGCTAATTGCGTTGGAGCTTTTAGTCTTCCACATGTAAAACCCCAGAAAAAATTACTCAGAAGAATGTAGATGAGTGTTCACGCTGTATGATCTCCTGTTCACACACAGGAGCACTGTACCTTTGCCGGATAATTTGATTAGACTGAAAAATCTGTGACAGAGTCCAAGAGATCTGAAGCGTCTCCCTGAACGCTGTCAAAGGGAATGATTTATTCAAGTCCTAATCTGCTCCACTGCAGTGAAACAGTATATAGAGTTTGCTAAGGTCTGCAGTGACAGCTCAGGAATTCACACAGTGCTGAAGAGAGCAAAGACTTTCTGCAACTTCCCCCAGTTCCCCAATATTCCTCATGGTAATGCAAAGTAGAGTGTCCCCTGCTGTTTGTTTCTACCTCAGCACAGCTGATGTTTGTTTAGTGACTAGATTGTTCTGTTGATTTTTGTCCCCCCTGATGCTGCAGGAACCAGATCTTTTCATGGTGGTGATCTCATGGGTTGTTTTTTCTTTTGGTTTGTTTTTTTTTTTTTGCATAGAGAGGAGCTGTGGTTTCCATCTCTCTCTCTGCTTTATCTGATGGGTATATCACTGTCTCTCCCTTGGTGTTGCAGCCTCTCCAGCCCTCTCTGTTCTGGTACTACATGCTGGAGCTTTCCTTCTACTGCTCACTGGTCTTCACCTTGCCCTTTGATGTGAAGAGGAAGGTGAGTGACAGCACCAGGGAAGAGTCAAGCATAAAGAGAATGCAAGCTTAAAGCTCGGGAGAGTGTTCAAGAGTGTGTAGCACCTACAGTGCCGGTCTGATGTTCTGTGGCACTCTGGCCTTGCACATTGCCAGGAGTTTCCATTCCCAGTCACTCACTTCCCTTTCCTCTGGGAGGTGGGGAATGCAAACCCTGGCATGGGAAGGTGTGAGCTGCCACATGGGATGCGATAGACACACGAGAGGGATGGGATGCCATCCAGAGGGACCTAGACAGACTTGAGCAGTGGGTGTGGGAGAACCTCACGAGGTTCAACAAAGTTAAGTGCAAGGCCTCGTACCCAGGTCAAGGCAACCCCCACTGCCAATACGAGCTGGGGATATAAGGATAGAGCACAGTCCTGCCAAAAAGTACTTGGGGGTACTGGTGAACAGGAAGCTGGGCGTGAGCCAGCAATGTGCCCAGAAAGCCAACCGTATCCTGGGCTGCATCAAAAGCAGTGTGGTCTGCAGGGTGAGGGGGGTTCCCCTGCCCCTCTGCTCAGTACTGTAGATTTGCCTAGAGCACTGTGTCCAGGTGGGGAGGATTCAGTACAGGAGAGACATGGAGCTGTTGGAGCGCATCCAGAGGGGGGCCACAAAAATGATCCCAGGGCCAGAGCACCTCTCCTATGAGGACATGCTGAGAGCTCGGGCTGTGCAGCCTGGAGAAGGAAAGGCTCTGAGGAGATCTGAAGCGGCCTTTCAGTATCTAAAGAAAAACTACAGGAAAGAAGGGGACAGATTCTTTAGCAGAGTGTATGGTCATGGAACAACGGGAAATGGTTTCAAACTAAAAGAGGGGAGATTTAGATTGGATATAAGGAAAATGTCTTTAACAGTGAGGGTGACGAGGCACTGGCACAGGTTGCCCATGGATGTGGTAGATGTCTGTCATTGGAGATGCTCAGAATCAGGCTGGACAAGACTGAGCAACCTGATATCTAGCTGTGGATGTCCTTGTTTACTGCAGGGGAGATGGACTAGATGACCTTCAGAGGTCCCTTCCAACTCCAAGGTTTCTATGATTCTATTATTCTGAGACATTACAGTGAGAGGTTTTTTGAGAGATTTTATCGCTTCCTGCAGGAGACATGCTCTAACTGAGACAGAAGGTACACCGTGTGTTTTATTTCTCCTGTCCCCTTTTTCTTCAGGACTTCAAGGAGCAGATAGTCCATCATGCTGCAACCATCTTCCTGATCAGTTTCTCATATTGTGCCAATTACATCCGCATTGGGACACTGGTGATGGTGATTCATGATGCTTCTGATTGCTTCCTAGAGGTGAGCTCCAAGGTTATTTGCCAGGTAAAACCTAGCTGGCAGCGATGCTCCTCAGCCAAATGCTGTCTTTTGATCTAATGCAGTAAGGGCCAAGCATTATTCCACTGATAACTCATTGCTGATCTCTTGACCTAGCTTAAGGTGCCCTACAGAGGAGAGATGATTACCTGCGTGTGGATAGTATTATATCTGGTTTATTAGCTTCTTGGAGCATGTGCAGATGCAGTGTCTAGGCCTGCTTTGTTTTGTTGTTCTTTCTCCTTCCAGCCAACTAAGATATTCAATTACATGAAGTGGAAAAAAACCTGTGACAGCCTCTTTATGATCTTCTCAGCTGTCTTCCTCATCAGCCGCCTGGTCATTTTCCCCTACACGTGAGTCTGCTGCAGTCAAGGAAAATAAAAAAACTGCCTTCTCAGAGGCAGGATAATTCAGCTGTGGACTGAATCTTTTGCTACAGCCTTTGCTTTTCAATCCTTGAGCTCATGTCTCTGATATCTGTGTAGATTACAGTGTCATATGGCTGTTGCACCTGCCTTGGGGTAAACAAGGGTGGTCTGCTTTGCAGTTTGTAGAGGAGTCGTAAAGACCCGATGTATACTGCAGAAGAGTCCTTGTCTTTTGGCTCTACTCTGTTTCCAGTGGGAAACTCACATGTTATATGGAAGAAGGAAATGACTGACCTGAAACTTCCTCTATGACAAAGAGCTTTTGGGGGCTTACAGCCCTGCTAAGAACATGAGTACCCTTCAGTGCAATTCTTTCTCTCTTGCAGAGTGCTCTATAACACCTACTACTACTCCATGGAGATATTCCAGCCCTTCTTTGGATACTACTTTGTGAATGCTCTCCTGATAACTCTACAGTTGCTTCACATCTTCTGGTCCTGCCTCATTATTCATATGGTCTACAAGTTCATGCTCCAGGGCACGGTAGGAATCAGCTTGTAGTCCCTTGTGCATCACACGGGGAGGGAGGGTGCCCTAAAGCTACTTGGGAACATAGAAGTTTATTTGGGATTGATTCTTTCTTGTACTAATGTAATTACATATGTAGACTCCTATCCATCTGGCAAAAGGGGCACTCAGTAGGCGTAATCCATTCGAGATCGCAGCTAGGTATTGCCTGTTTGTCTCTATCAGTCATAGAGCAGTGTTCCATGCCTGAGATGCAGCTGCATAAACTTTAGTGAAATGCATCCCATTCTTTCTGACTACAGCATGTGGCATCTGCTGTGAAACTAAACTGCTGCTCAGCATGAAATTCTTCTCAGAATCAAAGACATGACCTCAAGTCATCAGGTTGGCCATCTGCCAAGGACACAGTCTAGGAGAAACGAGTTCGTGCTCTGTGGGAGTTGACCTCATACCCTGGGATGAGTTGTTTTCTTACCCTCCAACTGGGGAATTCTATAACTTCCTGAAGGGAGGCTGTAGTGAGCTGGGGGTCGGCCTCTTCTCTCGTGTCATAGGAGAGAGTCTCGTGTCATGTCATGATAGGACCAGAGGGAATGGTTTCAAGCTACGGCAGGGGCGATTCAGGCTGGACATGAGGAAGTATTACTTTTCAGAAAGGGTGGTCAGGCACTGGAATGGATGCCCAGGGAGGTGGTGGAGTTACCGACCCTGGGGGTGTTCAAGGAAAGGCTGGATGTTGTGTTGAGGGACATGGTTCAGTGGGAGCTGTTGGTAAGAGGTGAACGGTTGGACTGGATGAGCTTTTAGGTCTTTTCCAACCTTGGTGATTCTGTGATTCTATGATTCTATGAATTCTGTCTTAGGGGAACTAAGAACAAGCATGAATAACTTATCTTCATCCATATTGTCCAGAGCTTCCTCATCAGCCTTCCCTTAAGGTAGCACAGAGCAAATTACTTACAAATTAAAACAAGAAACTTCACACGCTGCAGAAAATGAAGAGGTGACTGAAGAGGCCTTTCTGCTGTTTTCCTAATTCTCATGTGGGGTGAAATGCCACTACAGTTATTACAGTGTTAAATGATGAGGTAATAAGTGGCCTTATTAGAAATAAATGAGCTATCAGGAAGGCTGGAGCACATTCAGATTTTTTCATGTTTTATCTGTAAGTGTTGTGGCTTAACCCTGGCAGGCATCTGAATGCCACACAGCTACTCATTACTCACCACCGGTGGGATGGGAGACAATCAGAAAGGGAAAAATATTAGAACTGTTGGGTTGAGATAAAGACAGTTGATCAGGCAAAGCAAAACAAGGAATTCATTCACTGCTTCCCATGGACTTCATGCACTGCTTCCCACTTCAAGGAAAGCAGGGCTTATCTTGCATAATGCTTTCTTGGGAGAGCAAACACCATCACTCTGCACATGCCCTTCTTCCTCCTTTACCCCAGCTTTTATTGCTGATGTTATACAGCATGGAATATCCCTTTGGCCAGTTTGAGTCCACTGTCCACAGCCCCTTGTGCCCACCCAGCTGACCCCTGTAATTTTCCTCCATGGCTCCAGGTTTATCTGCATCACCTTTACATATGGTGTTCTCTAATCCTCAGTAATTAGGGTTCAGCCAAATCCTGACGTAACAGGTTTCACTTCCTCATAAAGGCAACCACCTTTTTAGTTCATGCAGCTGTCTAGTTAGTTCCTCTGGGGACCTTGCTAGGTGTAAGGCCTCAGCCACATTCTGCATTTCTGAATTAAAAAAAACACTTAGAAGAGTACTACCGATTACTAATTGCACTTATGCTGCAGATCAGTGCTCTTTGTGCATAGCTCCTCAACTGCCAATTCCAGAATGACATAGATTGCTCACAAAAAGTGGCATCTCCTATTCTTATTGCTCTTCCGGGCAATATGAATTCACTGCAAGTTCAGATTCTTATTCCTAACTGCTCTGGGGATTGGAGATCTTTAAAAAAGGCTTCAGACTTCAGTCTGCTTAATGTGATCCAAGAAATATATCCAGAAGAACATACGTAGAAAATTGAGGCCATAGAGTATGTCCATCAATGGACACGGTCTTAACGAAGCTTGCAGCTCTCAGTTCACTTCCCACCAAAGAGCATGGACACTTTGAATGGGTTCCCAATTTTGGCATCTTGTATGGCAGAGTAAAAGCAGCCTGAGAAGCCAATGAATGTTAGGTTGCTTTCTCTAATCTGTCATTTTATCACTTTATTTATCACTTTATTTAGGCAAGGAAATAAATATTTACAAAAGTGGACTGCAGATCTCTTGATAGCAAGGGAAAAAAAAAACTGAATATAAATCTGAATGCAGAGTTGAGTAGCTCTGTGATGTGGGACGTGCTGCTCCAGCTGGATGCACTTCAGTCTATAGGGCCTGATGGATTCATCCCAGGGTACTCCAAGAGTTTTCTCAAGTATTTTTCAACAGTCTTAGGAGTCTGGAGAGGTCCCAGTAAACTGGAAGTTGGCAAACATTCTCCCAGTTTTCAAGAAAGGCGAGAAAAAAGATCATGCTAATTATAGGCCTGTCAAATTGACTTCAGTGGCTGGGAAGAAAACAGCCTGCGCTCACTGATCACAGCCAACACAGGTTCATGAGAGGAAGGTCCTGTTTAACGCGCTTAACAAGGATCCCACCTCACTGACCAAGGGGAGCCAGCTAGTGTGATCTTTTTGGATGTCCTCAAAGCTTTCAGTACTCTTTCAGATGGTATCCTTCAGGACAAAATATCTAGCGTACAGCTAGACCAAACAATAATGTGATGGGTAAAAAGTTGGCTGATGGGTTGTGCTCACAGAGTTATGATAAATGGGGCTACATCAGGCTGGCAGCCAGCAATAGAACTCCATTCTAGAGCTTGTCCTTTTTACTGGACACACTGGATACAGGATACAGGACTTGAAATTGGAGAAGCTGTTGACCTCCTCAAGGGTGAAGAGACCTTGCACAGTCCTTGACAAATGGCAGGGCTGGGCAATTCCCAGCATCATAAAGTCCAGCCAGAGCAAGGGCCAAATCCTGCCCCTGGGTGTGCAGCCCCTGGCCATGGCTACAATAGGGAGATCAGAGGCCAGACAGCAGCCTGCAGAACAGGACCTGGGGATTCTGGTCAAGAGCAAGTTGGGTCTGAGGCAGCAGCGTGCCCTGGAGACCAAAGGCCCCACAGCCCTGAGCTGCTGGAGTTCAGGGAGCATTGGGACACCATCAGGGTTTGGGTTTTGGTGGTGCTGTGGAGCCAGAGCTGGACTCAGGGATCCTGTGGGTCCCTTCCCACTCAGGCGGTGCTGTGATCCTGTGATTCTGAGTGCTGGACTTGCAGCACCCATTTTCGTGTCCCCTTTGGAAAACGTAAGATTTTGATGCATGGCCTTTCCCCTCCCTTCTTCTGCACGGTGATGCCCAAAGCAGCAGCGTGGATCTCTTCACTCTGACACGGCTGTCCTCACTCCTGGGCAGTTGTGATTTGGGGCTGCTTCAACCTGTTTGTATAATGAATATCAGGGTCACAGTTAAGATTTAATTGGGACAGAAATGAAACTGTTTGCAAAGGTGAGCTAAAGCTAAAAGCACACTGCAGAAATGCATGCTGCAGGCAGGTGGCTGAAGGAGCAGTGTGGCTCAGCTAGCACTGCTTTTTGTACACTTCTGCATTTGAACTGTTTCTCATTTACATTTTTTGTAGATGGAAAAGGACATGAGAAGTGAAACAGAAGAGAGTGATGTGGATGAAGAAAGAGAAAACATGATGGAAAAAGAGAAAAATGGGATTGCACGTTTCAGCAATGTCACGAGCAGCAATGACATCCAGAGGAATGGGCCTGAGCCACTGAACAGCAGAGCCCATCTCACCAATGGCCACGTCAAGGAAAGATAGCCCTCTTTGTGTCTGTCATGAATCCGGTCCACCATCTTTAGAAGCAGTTTTGCTTGTTGTATAGATATAAAAGATTGCAATTGCAGTATCATAACTAAATTTGTTTTTATTGTAAACAGAATTGTGTACAGTTAGTGATATCTGAGGGGAGTTTTTGGTCTTTCTTCAACGTAAGTTTTCTGTAGGTTGTAGCCTTGAGGCAAATAGAAGGGGATCCAAGTGGTTTGACTTGAATTAGACAATATCACAGCAGGTGTTAAACATGTTGATCTTGAAAAACACTCAGAACAGTGGATGATGTTGGACAATGTCACCTCTTAACTGCCTAATGCTGTTTGATAGGAATCTATTTGGAATGGCCTCTGGAAGCAAAGCCCACTGCCACTAATGACTATGGACAGCAAGTGTGAAACTCTAAACCTTAACACAGGGACACTTCCTTCAAGAGCAGAGGTGCCCCATACGTACTCGTAACATTGAAACTGTGTATAGTGGTATAAAAGCTTTGGAAAGATACAGGAGAAAACATTTTCGTACAGGAAATGCTGCTGTGTGCCATGTGACTGGTTTTGTAATGTATGGATCTCAGTCCCTTCTCTTGTCAGCACTGTTGCCTCAAAGGGGGGGAACTCCAAAGGCTGTAATGAAGAGAGTTCCCACCCCAGTCGTGGTTGTAGGGGCTAGAAAATCCAAGCAGTTGTGTCTCAGCTGTCAGATAATGAATCCCATCTTGGAAAGTACCAATTTCAGGAGAAGAGAGGGGACAAGGAAATTGATATTCTAGAAGACAACACCGATCAAGTGCTCATGTTTTTATGTAGGATGATTGGCACAGTGGGAGATATTTGCAGTCAGCTTGTGGTAAGAAGGGAATGGAACACCCCTGTTCTCAGAGGGAGAAGAATCAGAGAAGATCTGCTGAACTTCATGGCACAATGCTTTAATTTAGGCTTCTAATTCTGGGGCCGCTGCCTAGATGTGTTGGGAGTTTAAAGCAGTAGGCAGTGAAGTCATGATGCAATTCTGATTCATTCCTTTAGACGTTTTGTATCTTATATCCTGTGTAGTTTTAGACTTTTGATTCTGTAATGCCTTAGGAGAGTTAAATAGGTATGGCACAGATTTCTGTCTTATAGATCTATTAAACTATGAAACCACATTACTAACAGATTTGCTGTTACAATAGCAGGGACTTAGCCTGCGCAGGCCATGCAGACGCTTCCCTGTCTGTGCCTGGCAAGGCCCAATGCTAACTGATGGACACGGACCAAGGAAATGCCCAATTCTAGGAGGTGATGCACATTTATAAAGTTAAGAGGCAAATGACAGTCTAGTAGGATGAGGGTTTTCAGCAGCTCACCAAGTTCACCTGAAATATGACTGGGGAAGCTTTGATTTTAGCCTTTGGTCTTAGGTTTCAATCAAAATATATTGGATAACTTCAGAGGGAAAAGTGGTTCCAGCACAGGTGATTGATTCCAGGGCAGTGACATACTCAGAGCAGAGCATCTCTTCCTGCATCATCATTTCATGCGGATCATTAAATCCATGTTTGTTGAAGATAGCTTCTCTCTGGATGTTGGGGTAATTTAGAGTTCAGAGTACAATTTCTGTATACGGTCATGTTTCTGTAATCCACATGTGCAATCTTGCCACTCCTCTGCAGGCGGTGAGCTCAGGAGGAATGGTTATGTATCATTTTGTACTACTGAATGTAACAGTTCTTTGTAAATTACTTTTGAACGGTTTGGCTCTCTGGGCTCTTTTCTACTTCTTGGACTCTCAGGAGGTGACCAGGCTGGTTGGTGACACGTCTGGGTGCTGTTGCCAGGGCTGTTGAACACTCAGCGTGCATGGAGGTGATGCTGCAGAGCATTCAGCCGTATCAGGCCGGCCAGAAAAGAGCAGCAGCTGCC
This sequence comes from Lagopus leucura, assembly GCF_019238085.1. Taxonomy (NCBI): domain Eukaryota; kingdom Metazoa; phylum Chordata; class Aves; order Galliformes; family Phasianidae; genus Lagopus; species Lagopus leucura. The sequence continues at coordinate 66,212 of NW_024962308.1, read as the reverse complement.
TCCTTTGTGTCCTGCTTGGTGAAGCTTCATTTGGCCCTGAAGCAGTTTGGGGCACCCCTGTGTTAAATCTAGAGGCAGTCCAGGTGACGTGACAGTGACAGAGCAATGGGAGTCCACAGCCTGGAGGGTGATTTGGAGCTGTGGGGACGTGGGAAGGGAAATGCATCTGGAGTCTTCTTTGTCGTGAGGTTTCAGAAGGGTAGCAAGGATTGATGCTGTAAAATCTCAACACATCTGAAGAGCAGAATGCTCTGTCCAGGCTCATTGTAAGGCTGATCTGATCACTGTGAAAGGATGCATCAAGGATTTGGGAGGGCTCTTGGGGGCTGAATTAGGACACTTCAACTGAGTAACTGAGCATGGCAGTGGTGAATCAGAATTTTTCTTGCCATCAAATTGCTATGGCTCAGCGAAGCTCTGTGTGCTGTTTTCTCCCCACAGTGGCTCCACATTCGCTCTATGTCTGCTCTGGTGTCAGGAAGTTTGTGAGTGCTGCATTAGTATTTCTGAATTCATTGCATCAACTCCCTTTATCACCACCCATGGACGCAGTTCCTCTTGGAGCATCACAGACCTCAAAACTGAGAAGCTGCTGTAAAAACCTGCAGCAAAACTCCATGTCACGTCTGCTAAAATAACCCAGCAGAGCGAATGGAGCTCCGGCTGCAACAGCAGAATCTCTTTGCAATTGATCCTTATCAGCCCTGTGTGCAACAAAGGAGTGCACCGCACCATGTGTGCGCCAAGCAGTGTCATCAAGCTGCAGGGGAGATGGAATGTCCAGCTCCAGGTGAGCTGTGAGAAAGAGAACCTCTCCTGGTGTCTTTAGGCAGCTGTGCAGTGCTGAGCTGGAGACTGGAACAGCTGGGCCCCAGGGCTGGCAGCTGGCACCGAGCTGCTGGCTCCAGTGGGCACTGCTTGGGGTTGTGTTTTTAAAGCACGCACTGGAAACATGGGAGAAGTGCATCCACTGTGTTTCTTGATTCAGACACGTATGCCCAAGGGAGCCTTTACTGGATGACTGCGCTTCAAACAACATTGCTTTTCTCATCTGCACATGTGCAACAGACAGTGCCTGCAGGCAGGGGCGTCCCTAAGAAGCAGCAGAAAGCTGAAGTCATGTCTAAACAAGGAAAGGACTCGTAAGCTTGGCAGATTGATCTGGACATACCAGGAAATACACTGAGAAACAAAGGGCAGCAGTAATCTGCTCTGAAAAACACTGGGAAAACTATAGGAGACTTAAAATAAAAGGGCTGAGAAGGGATCAGGCTGGAGCTGCCTGTTGCTGCCTGCATAAGGCTTCCCTACTTGGAAGCAGGCAGTGTCCACATCAGCTGTCTTCTTGCTGAGGCTGCATCCCACCAAATGATGGGCATGAAGGGGTTCTATAAGAAACAGCAATGGAATAACAGCAAACCTTCAGCCTGGGTGGTATTCACCCAAGAGCCAAGAGGGAGCTGACACAATAAAGAGTTCAGTTACCAACTGAGCAGGGTCGCTGTTGTTTCAAACCATGGTGGTGTCAGAAACTGATGGAAGTCCCAGGTGGAAATGCGAGGAGCTGCTTACATTTGGCCCGAGCAGATTGGCACAACGTACCATGAGTTACTGGAAACGTGTGTGAACATTACGTTGTGGGAGAGCTCCCATGTGTTGTGTGTGAGGAAATCATGTCTTTCTCTGCCAGAGTTCTCCCAAAGAGTCAACAAGTTTATGCAGAGGAGAGAACCTGCTGGTAGTGCTTTGCAAAGGTGTTCAGAAAGACTCCTGGGCTGAGGTCTGAAGAAACTCACCTTCAGAGGTGAAAAAATTGTAGTTAGGCTTTCAGAGCAGGCACTAAGTCCCACTGCTGGAAAAATTGGACAGAGAGAGCTGGTGCTAAGCTCCAAACCTGGGTTTACATATTTCTGCATGGAGTTTTAGGATGGCCAAAGTGATGCGGGAGGTCAGCAGTGCAAGCACAGCAGATGCAGTTCTTTCCCAAAGAGAGGCGGTCTCTGGGGAAGCACCGACCCCGAGGGGCAGAAGCAGCCCCTGCCCCCACATGGAGACAGAAAGAGTCAGGGAGGCGAGGCGCTGCTTTCCCCATCTGTTCTGCAGGAGGACCTGATTTCAGTGGCCAAGCAAAGCGGCCTGCCAGTCAGAACAGTGCAGAGCTGGTTCCGGCAGCGGCGGGCCCAGGACCATCCCAGGCTTACGAAGAGATTCTGTGAGGCGAGGTAGGTGGGTCAGCGTGGGGATGGGAGCCTCCAACAGCGAGCTGCATGGCAGCACACGTCCTGCCCTTAGCTCTGAATGCAGTCAGGTGGAGTGACAGAGCCACTGAGCAGTGCCCCCAGCTTCACCCTTCCTCCCCTCCCACTTCTGCATTTTAAAACAATAAAGTTGACTCAACAGTATCCACTGATCAGGTTTAAATCTCAGGTGCTGGAGGGATTTTCAGCAGTAATACCATTGGCAAACACCTTTTTAAGAAGATTTTTATATGAAATGACAAATTTTAAATACTCTTACCAGCTCGTGGACTGTTGGACATAACAGTGTGACAACCAGCCACTGGGCATGGACAGAGAGAGGTGACAACAGAAAAGCAACAGAAATCACTGAAAACTTCACCAAATTTCTTTTCCTCAAACTTTCCACTCTCATATGAGATACTAATGCATATCTCAGTAGAATATGGAATCAGAAAAGACAGAGGAGCCACCAAGTGTCCAAATGAAAAGGATCAGGTTGTTGGATCTCAGCTTGAGGCTTTAAACTGTATGTACAAAGAGGCTCCAATCAGGCACAAGATCCTCTGTTCCTTGTTCTCTGAAAACATTTCTCAGTGCTTGAATCCTGTTCCCACATCACAAAAGGAGGCAGGTAGAGGCACCTCGGGAGTGATGCTGATTCCCACTTAGTGCTGGCAGCATACGTCTGGGATTTGGGCACAGTAGAACCCAGGTGAGCTGTGGGTATCCCACTGCCTTACCAGCACATTGCTGCACATGCAAACAGAGCTGAGCTGCTGCAAATCTGTGTCCAAACAGAACCGCTGTGGGCTTCTCGGCTGGTGGGAGAGCACCTGGGAGGGTGGGATCCCACATCCATCTGCCCACACCTATTCCTTCTCCAGCTGTTTCTGCTCTCAAGCCCTTGTGCCTAACTACACCCATTTGCTGCTTTCCAGTCGGGTGCTGGATGTGATGGCAAAGCCTGGGGAGGCATCCAAGCTCCAGAGGGAGTTATAATTACAGAATCACAGAATCACAGAATGGCCAGGGTTAGAAGGGACCTCAAGGATCATGAAGCTCCAACCCTCCTGCCACATGCAGGGCCACAAAACTCCCCATTTAATACTAGACCAGATTGACCAGGGCCCCATCCAGCCTGGCCTTGAACACCTCCAGGGATGGACGGGGCATCCACAGCCTCTCTGGGCAGCTGTTCCAGCACCTCACCACTCTCTCTGTAAAGAATTTCCCCCTAACATCCTACCTCAATTTTCCCTCCCTCAACATCAAATCATTTCCCCTTGTCCTGCAGTTATCTATCGTTTCAGAGTTGATTCCCCTCCTGTTTGTAGGCTCCCTTTAGGCGCTGAAAGGCTGCAATGAGGTCACCCCACAGCCTTCTTTTCTGAAGGCTGAACAAACCCAGCTCTCTCAGTCTGTCTTTGTAGGGGAGCTGTTCCAGCCCCTGATCATCTTCATGGCTCTCCCCTGGACCCTCTCCAACAGCTCCCTGTCTTTTTTGTACTGGGGGTTCCAGACCTGGACACAGTGCTGCAGATGGAGCCTCACAAGAGCAGAGTAGAGGGGGACAATCACCTCCCTGTCCCTGCTGGCCAGCCTTCTTCTGATGGAGCACAGGATACCATTTGCATTCCAAGCCACAAGAGCACACTGCTGGCTCATGTTTTGTTTTTCATCTATCAAGACTCCCAGGTCCCTCTCTCTCAAGGTCCCAGGTCCCCTGCTCTCAAGGAGCTCCTTCCAGTCTGTAAGGATGCCTGGGATTCCTCCAGCCCAATGCCAAACTCTGCATTTTGCTGTGTTGAACCTCATCAGGTTCACCCAGGCCCACCTTTCCAGCCTGTCACTCCATCACCAAAGGCCTCCAGCTGGCCCTGCGCCAGCACCCGACTTCGTGACAGCCCACGTGGTTCAACCAGAGAACCCAACTGTGCCAGTATCCATAGCCCTTATTAAAAAGAGCAAAATGAGGCCGTGAAAATCAGCTCCTTTAGTAAGAAAGGAAATACGTTCTAAGAGGGGGGTAGAAGAAGAGGATGAGAATGAAGCCAGGCCATGACAAGAACGGCAGGAGGAAGAGGCCGAACTCATAAAGGAGACGAGAACCATTTGACTCCTGAGCACGAGTGAGCTGACAGATATGTGAAAAGACTTCAGCTGTCATGCAGGGGAGCACTCTGACACTGGGAGAACGGGGCCGCAAGCCTGGACTAGGCGGGCAGCAAAGGCAGGCATCTGGGATCCCTTTCACGGGCAGGGGGCATTGGCAAAGCCCTTGGAAATGAGGCACGAGCCTTCCCCTCGTGGAGGTGACTCTCCGTAAGGGCCGAGAGGGAAAGGAGTCCCTTCAAAGAAGATCTGGTATGTTACCCAGGCAAGCGGTCCACCGTGGGGAAAGGTGTGCCTGAGGGCACCAGCTCTTCTGGAGGTGATGCGTAATGCTGAAAAAAGAGGGGAGATACAGACTGGCTGTTGGCCGGCAATTGCTGATTCTGAGGGTGGGGACGCACTGGAACAGTTGCCCAGGGCTGCCGCCATCTTGCTTGGGAGCCTGGGACGCATTCCGCCCCGAGGGGGTAACCGTGATGTCACAGTGGTGGCAGGGAGCGGCCATTGTGACCCGCGGGGCTGGGAGCAGAGCAAAGGCTGCCGGGCTCAGAGCGTGGTCAGTGCGGCCTGGTGAGGTGCAGAGAGAGCAGGGACTCTTCAAGTGCTCACCGTTGACGCGCAACATGTCCAGTAGGAAGCGGAAGGCCCCCGACTCCGGGGAGCAAGGTGAGAGCAAAGCATCCCTGCACGCAGCTCCCCGCCACCGGGCAGAGGGGTGCTGGGGGTCTGCCAGCGGCAGAGAGGGAAGGAAGGGGCAGGAGCAAGGAGCACGGCCCTGGGGACTGCCCTCAGGGACACCTGGCCCCGCAAGGTGCTCACTGCTGCCCGCCTTTGCTCTCTCCTCTCCAGTGTGCATGCTGTGTCGCCGGGCGGATGTCGACCCGAACATCTGCGGGCGCACCTTTGCCGAGAGCGACCTTTGCGTGCATGAGTTCTGCTTGGTGAGTTCCAACCCTCAAGGGCTCCTGCCAGCTTCCTGCCAGGGATGCTCCCTTCCTGTCTGTCCTAACGAGATCCTGCTCTGCTCTTTCCCACAGCTTTTTTCTTTGAAGAAGAACACATTCTTTGAAGAAAGCGACCCCTGGGAGGAAACGCTGCGCCTCCCCGTTGGGACCATCAGATGCAGAATCAAGCAGGCGGACCAGAAGGTGAGCTTTGTGCCAGGAGAGGCTCACGCCAGCTTAGTCTGCACCCAGAGAAAGCAATGGCAGCCCTTCCAGCGGGCTCCAGGGCAAAGTCCTGCCATAGCAGACGAGCCTTCTCTGCCAGGCGGCTCTGCAGAGTGGAGCCCAGCAGCTTCCGCAGCCTGTGCCCTGCCCAGAGGTGTGGGGCCGGCCGTGGAGGCCCTGAGCCTGCTGCTGATTGGGGCTGCCTTGTTCCTTTCAGCAATGCTTTGTTTGTGGCGAGAGAGGAGCCGCCATCAGCTGCGCAGAGAGAGGCTGTGCACGCAGCTTCCACCTGCCCTGCGCCGCGGACGGTGAATGCGTCACCCAGTTCTTTGGGCAGCACAGGTAAGGGCTGTCAGCAGCAGCCAAGCCAGGGAGGAACCCACAGCGACAGCTCCCAGCAGCCTGCCAGAGACGGGGCCTGGGGCTCCTGCCTGCTGCTCTGCCCTCCTGGCAGTGCTTCTCACCGTACCCATCACTTGCATCATCCCCCAGGTCCTTCTGCTGCGAGCACCGCCCGCGACAGGCAGCGGAGGCAGCTCCACCCCAAGGCACTGACTGCGTCATCTGCCTGGAGCCCCTGGAGGACAGCACGTCCTACCAGACCCTGTGGTGCCCAGCGTGCAAGCACACCTGGTTCCACCGCCGCTGTGTCCAGGTAGAAGCCCTCCCCTCACCCTGCGGCCACGGCCCGCGCTCAGCAGCACCGGGCCCCGCTCACACTCACGCTGCTTCTGCTTCTCCGGCAGGGGCAGGCCACGAATGCCGGCACCATGAGCTTCCAGTGCCCCATTTGTCAAGACACGGAGCAATTCCGTGCAGAAATGTCCACTCTGGGGATCCAAGTCCCAGTCAGGTTGGTGTCCTTCTCCCCAGCGCTGCAGATGGGAAGGCGCAAGCGCTGGGCCTGCCCAGGGACTGTCCCGGCAGGCCTGGCCCTTTGCTGTCTCACCAGCACAGGCCTCAGCTTCACGGAGAAGCTGGAAATGGGGTTGCCTTGGATGAACGGGGATACTCCGGATCACACATGGCAGGGAACCGGGGACTCATCGCATTCCCTCCCTTCTCTTGTAGGAGACCGTCTTGGTGGGATGACAACACCTACCCATCACTTCTGCGGAGGCACAGGCGCTGCGATGTCAGCAAGTGCCTTTACCCAGGAGGCAGGGAGCAGGCAGAGGTGAATGGGTGAGTTACCTCAGCAGCCCCCTGGGCTTCTGCAGGGGATCTCCCCCTCAACACCGGATGGGGAACCAGGGCTGAGCACCGCAGATGTGCCGGCCGCTGCCTGGCTTGGCTCACTTTGTCCTCACAGCCACAACCCGTTTGCTTCCCCAGGCCCTGGCAGCTGCTGCTCTGCAGCTCCTGTGCTGCAGAAGGGACCCACCGACGATGCTCCTACCTGAGCAACAGAGTTAGCAGCTGGGAGTGTGACAGCTGTGCTGGCATAGGCACCGGTAAGATGCAAACAGCTGTGGCTCCCTAGGCAGGGGCCGGGCAACGCCTGGCAGTGGGTGCTGCTCAGGGCGGCCCTGCCAGGCTCTCTCTGCCCCAGGAAGGAGGGCAGCCCGTTGCGACTCAAGGCTGCAGCTTCATCCCAAAGATCACCTTCCTGCTTTCCTTTACAGCCTCCAGCAGCAACACGGAGCGCGCCGGACCCAGCACCAACACGGAGCGCGCTGGCCCCAGCACTTCCAGCCAAGGGGCTCCGGAGCCTCCCCGTGGCTCCCAGGGACCGGAGAACATCAGCTCCGGCTCCAGCAGCCAGGCAGCATCGGGCCCCTCACACCGGTCCCAGCTGCCTGAGAACAGCCGCCTGCCCAGTGAGCCTGGGACACGGCAGAGGGCAATCGGCCCACGCCTCCCTGAGGATCAGGAGGCATCTCTGCGGCGCCGAGGACGCCGCGGGAGCGGCCGTGCAACAGCCCCGCGCACCAGCAGCAGCTCCCGCAGGTCCACCCCATGGAGGGCACCGCGGCCCTCCAGCGACTCCCCGGTGGCTGCACCCAGAAGGAGCCCCAGGCAGCAGGGGATGGGCCGGGCACGAAGCCGCTCCCCGCTTCAAGATCGGGCCTCACGTTCCCAGAGCCGGCCCAGAAGAAGCCGTGGCAGCAGACAAACGCCACGCCGAGCTGCACAGAGCAGCACCCTCTGCTCAGCCGCCCCAGTGACATCGAGGCCCTCGGGGGGTTCCCCGCTGCCTGGACACAGAAGACCCTCCAGGCAGCTAGGGAGGGCCCACACATGAAGCCCTTCCGCAGCGGGATGTCAGGCTGCGACTTCCCACACAGACCCCAGCACGCCGCAGCAGCCAAACCCAACAGCAGCGGCCAGCCTAGGCACAAAGCTGCTCCCAGGTCCATCTGCAGAACCACATCCCCACAGCCAGACCTCAGTCTGCACAGGAGCAGCCGGGTGCCAATGACACCTGCTCAACTTGGTCAACATCAGCCAAGACGACAAATCCCACACTCATTTACATCAGCTTGCTCAACTTGGTCAACATCAGCCAGGACGACAAATCCACGCTCATTTACATCAGCTTGCTCAACTTGGTCAACATCAGCCAAGACAATAAATCCCACCCCCACCCCCATCAGCTTCATTCTTCTCGTCTTTTCCTGGGGTGGGCAGAGTTCAGACCTCGACCACAGGGTTGCCTTCTCCCCAGCAGAATGGCTCAGGTTGGAGGGGCCCTTAAATATCATCCGGCTCTAACCCCCTTGCCGTGAGCAGGTTCATGCACCACCAGATCAGGATGCCCAGGATCCCATCCACCCTGGCCTCAAAGGACTCCAGCGACGGGGTGTCCTGAACCCCTCAGGGCGGAACTCACTGTTCCAGTGCCTCGCCACTCCCTGAGGAAACAGTTTCTTTCTAACACCTCATCTCTCTCTATCCTCTTTTAGTTTCATGCCATTCCCCCTTGTCCTGTCACTATCAGAACGCATGAAAAAGTCAGTCCTCCTCCAGCTTGGCAGGACCCTTAAAAGTACGAGAAGGCTGCAACGAGGTCTCCTCAGAGCCTTCTGTTCTGAAAGCAAAGTGAACCCCACTCCCACACCCTGCCTTCTGAGGTGCGGTGCTCCAGGCCTTGTCTCCTCTTTGCGGCCCTCCTCCGGCCCCCCCCTCCCACCGCTCCACACCCCTCCTGTGCTTGGCACCCCAGGCTTGGGCGCAGTACTCCAGATGGATGCCCTCGCAAGGGCACAGCAGAGACGGACAATCACTGCCCTGCCCTGCTGGACACCTTCCTCAGGCCTTCCGGGCTGCAGGCACGCGCTGCTGGCTCATCTCCGGCTTTTTGGCCATTACGACCCCCAGGTCCTTCTCCACAGGGCTTTCACAGGGCTCCGCTGTCTTCTCCTCCCAGTCTCCACCCGTATCTGCGACTGCCTCAACCCAATCGCAACACCTTGCACTGGGCCTTGTTAAACCTCACGAGATGCTCACGTGCCCTGTATTCCAGCCTGGGTCCAGGTCCCTCTGGATAGCGTCTCTGCCTTCTGCTGTGCCAAGCGCACCGTCAGCTCGGTGCCGTCAGCTGGGGGTGCACTCAATCCCACCGTCTGTGTCCTTGATAAAAATGCTCACGAGCATCAGTCCCCAGACGGACCCCTGGGTGCCCGGCCTCCACCTGGACACAGAGCCGCTGGCAGCAATCCTCGGGCACAACATCCAAACAACCTGCATCCACCTGTCTGTCCAACACTCAAATGCACATCTCTCCACTTCAGACATTAGGAGGTGCTGTGGGACCACGTCAGAGGCCTTGCACGAGTCCAGGCAGAAGACATCAGTCGCCCTTCCTTTGTCCATCACATGTCCATCACTTTGGCCATCACTCCATCACCAAAGGCCTCCAGATGGCTCAGGCACAGCCGCCCTTGCTGAAGCCGTGCTGGCTGTCTTAGGTCGCCTCCCCATCTCGTGTGTGCCTTCACATCTCCTCCAGGAGGATCCACCCCGCCATGTTCCCAGGCCCACAGATGAGGCACAGCGGCCTTCAGGCCCAGCTGGCTTCTGGCCCAGCCGCACTGAGGCACGAGGTCTCAAGTCAGGATGGATCAAGGCTCTGCTGGCAGGGCAGCCCAATTCTGGGGGTGTTTCATGGCTTGGGGTTGCCACTGTTCTGTATCGTTCATTCATTAGCAGCAAACCATTTCCATTTGTAGTATCTTTTAAAGCGTTGGGGGGAAAAAAAAAGGAGAGAAACAAAGCGTAAAACTGGTGGGATATCTGACTTCTTTTTTCGTGAAGGTAGTGCGTCAATGCCTCGTCTGATGTCAATGGTTGCAATTTTTCGTGAGGTCTTAATGCGTTTGTCAGATTTCTGATGAAACTTTACTCTTGCCATGCAATTGTTTACAAGCGTGCTGACTGCCAAAACGCGACGACGTGAATAAGGCTTGACTGCAAAGCGAGGGATATTTCTGTCTGTTAAAAGAGGTCTGACAGAAGTCCAGTCAGGAGACATGGTTAGATTTTGGAGTCGAATATCTGGTTGGAACTCCAGGCATTCCATTTGAAAACTGGCAGGTAATGCATTTGTATCAACTTAAAATGGGATCACCCACATAAAGGGATGATTTTTTGGCAAAATTGAAACCGGTTTCCAAATTCCTTTATCAAAAGAGAAAGCATGGCTGCACATTCTTTGCTGTTCAGAGCACTGCGTGGGGCCGGGGCTGGGCTGCACTGCTGGCTGTGCGGAGCTGCGCATTGGGTACACCTGCTCTGGGTCCCAGAGAGAGCTCCAACACACAAAGTAAAGCAATACGGTGCCCAACTCTCTTGCAAAATACTACTTTAGGATTCAGCATTCACCAAGAAAGAGCAAACCTAGCTTTTACAACAGCTCACACAAATTACCCAGACACCCTGTGAGACAGAAAGCATGAAGATTCATGGAGGCAATCAGCTTTTTCTGGGTGGAGTTTCAAGCACGCAGCCCAGCCTGGAGCACAGCCCCAGGTGCCCCTTTTCCGTTTGTAATCCTGCAGGAGTAGATCACCTGCTGGGGCACAGAGCATCATCTGGACAGTTTCCACTGACAGAAGTAGAGCATCATACTGGGGCAGAAAAAGAAAAAAAAAAAGAAAAGAGCATAGCTATATTAAAATACTTTGAACTGAACTTTTCACCCTGCAGGATGAGCTCACTTCAGGACTCACATCGTGAGAGGTTTGGAAAAAAATATTCAAACATCCTGATTTGTGTTTCCAGTGCTACGGATTAAAAGCTGCAGAAATGCCTTCTCCTCCACCATCCATCAACTCTGATCCTGGGACAGAGACCCACAAACTCCTCAGGGTTGGAAGGGTCCTCTGAGGGCCATCCGGACCAACCCCCTTGCAGCGCACAGGGACACCGCAACTGGGTCAGGTCTCCAGGGACAGAGCACCCAGCGCACCTCTGTGCGACCTGTGCCAGTGCCTCACCACCTCTCTGCAGAAGATTTCGTCCCTATAGCCAACCTAAACCTCCCCTCTTGGAGCTTGCAGCCATTTCCCTCTCGGAGCTGGAAACCACACTGACACTTTGGTCAGTTTTGGAGCAGAAAATGAGATGAGATGTAGATAGACAGATAACTCGTTGTTTTTCTTCCTTGATTTACTATTATGACCTCGCTGACCGACTGCACGCCGCACGCCCAGCACTGCCGCCAGCTCCAAGCACCACCAGCCCGCCGGGCCGCCAGCGCAGCGCCCTTACACCAACGAGCCGCCGCTTCCGCTCTTCTCGGCACATGCGCAGCACCAGCAGGAGGACCCGCTACCATCGAGTTGGAGGGCTGGAGGCACAGAGCAGTCAGAGCAAAGAGGCACCACTTCCGGGTTTCCGGAAGCGTCAGTGTCTGGAGGATCGCTTCGTATTACCGCAGGGACGGGCGGTACGGAGCGGAGAGAGCAGAGCGACGCGTCGTGCCGCTCCGGGACGGCTCTGTGGTGCTCTGCGGGACCGTGCGGGCCCCGGGGGGCCCAGAGTGCTCCCAGAGCTCGTCTGACCCCCCGCTGCCCCTAAAACCGCCGCGGCGGCGGTCCCGACTGCAATTCTGCGCTCCGGTCAAGCGGTGGCAGCAGAGACCGAGAAAAGAGCGGCGCGGGGCGTGGGTACCGGCGATGGGAGCGGAGAGAGCCTGGGGCTTGGCTCTGCTCGGGTAAATGCGTCCATTCCAACTGCATTCAGGCTCGGCTAGCTCTGAGTTCTGCCAAAGTGGTTGGCATTTGTCATTGCTGAGCGCACAAGAGGTTCGACCAAAGGTGACGATGCCCGAAAGGCAGAAGGATGGAGAAAAGCGTGGCCACATCCCTGGCACGGAGCCGAGCCCGTAGCTGGAGAAGGGGGTTGTTCTGCCGGATGTGGACTGGGAGCGGTTCTGTGCCACGGCCCGAATCTGCCCTTCTTTGGCTCCGGTCGGGCCAGGAGCTGCTGCGCGGTGCCGCACACCGTGCGTGTGCCGTAACCCCACGCTGCTCCGTGTGCACGGTGGTTGTGGAGGGCCGTGGTTGTGGGGGGGACCCGAGACCGCCTTCAGCCGGGCGACTGACTCCTGGCTTCTCCGCTGTACTTGGTACAACCTGTGTTTGTTGTGCACCTTTCACAAGCGTGTGACAGTACAGTGTTTGCTCTGATGCCTTCACAAGGCTGTCACAACCGTGACTCCTGTCTCCAGTTAGCCTGCCCACAGGTCCACCTGTGAACCAGACAGAAAGAGGGCGAGAATTCACAGTGTTACAGTTCTGTATGGCGTTGTCACAGTCTGAGCCACAAAGAAACACGTCGCTTCCTTCACACGCCTACAGAGTATTGAGAGTGAGACATAAATATGTGCGTATACATGCATACAGAGCGTCTGATCCTTCACCAATCATAATGGAACTTCTTTTCACCAGCTGCGTATTCACATAGGTTTCACCTTTATAAATGTCCACAGTCCATAAATGCCTCATGAAGCTCATGCAGACTGAGACGTGCTTGATCGTTTTTCCAAATCATTTCACTGATGGGCTCCGCCACAAGCTCACCTGAAGCGCAACGGTGCCCAAGCCCAGTGAAAAGTGTTGAAAAGCAGCAAGGGGCTGGAGATGGAGAAGGGTGAAAGAAGAGCTCGGGTGATGTTTGCACAAAGAACAGAACGTGGAGAGGAACAGCATCCCCAGGTCTTCAAACTGACAGAAGTGTTGAGATTGTTTCACTCCCTTCTTCAAGAGTGGATGTGCAGTCGGGTTCATGCCAGCTGACCAGAAAGACACCAAACCTCTATTCATCAGGGGAAGAGAAGGGTTAGGATGAGCCTGGAAATTATCAACTACTTGGTGTACCATCCAGTCCCGGGACAATTCTAGAAGCTATCACCCAAAAAGTCTTTCTCAAAAGGTGAAATTTCCTAATGATTTTTGAAGTAGAAGTCACTCTAAGAGGAAATCAGATACAGTTGCACATACAGCACACAGTCCAAATGCGCAGAAATTTCTGTGCAAACTGTGCAAAACAAAATGGTAACAAACTCGTGAATGCCTCAGAACAAAAACTGTGCTGCCATGCTCCTGCGAAAGGTGCAGAACAAACATGTTGTGCGTGAGTACAATGGAGAAGTCCGGAGTTTGTTGTCTTGCTTAAGGCGGTCTCGGTTCGATCCCCAGCCCCCCACACAACCACCACGCAATGGGAGAAGCATGACTGGTATGGCATGCACACGGTACATGGCACCAGGCACACTCCACGCCATCTGGAAACTGCTCCTGAGCCAATTGGAAGGGCCCATCCTATGGCATAAAATGCATTGCCGACTCCACAGTAGGACCGTCATCCCGGACTTTGGGAGAGCAGGATCTCCTCAGTGGGCCTGCTTGGAGGTATCCCATGGACGGGAGCTTTGGCAAGTAGGCCCGAGAGAGCGGCTTGACACTTAAACACCACTTCCTCCAAGCTCAAGATGGATGCACCCCTGAGAGCAAGAAAGCAGGGAAAAGTGGCAGGAGAACTGCTGGATAAGCAAGGGGCTCATGGATGGACTCAAAGGGAAGAGGAGCGTACACAGCACGTGGAAGAAGGGCATTTCTACTTGGAAAGAATGTATGAGCGTTGTCAGGGCCTGCAAGGATGCAATGAGGAAGGCTAAGGCACCCTTGGGATTAAATCCAGGAAAGGCGGTCGAGGAGAACAACAAGGGCTTTTGTGAGAATGTTGGTAGTAAAACTAAGACTGGAACACATGCGGGTCTGCCACTGAATGCCTTGGTAACAGGAGACAAAGAGAAGGCAGAGGTACTGAATGCCTTCTTTGCTTCCATCTTTACTACTAAGATTGCCCCTCTGAAATCTCTGAAATATTTTTTCCAATTATCTCATGGTGGGAGTTCTTAAGTGAGCTCGTACTACCTGTAGAAAAGATCAGTTACTTTATTTTAATGTATTAAAAGTATTTTATGTTTATGTAACTTAACATGAAATTTATAATATTCCACCATTTTTACGCTTCGTTTCTCTCCTTTTTTTTCCCCCCAACGCTTTAAAAAATACTACAAATGGAAATGGTTTGCTGCTAATGAATGAACGATACAGAACAGTGGCAACCCCAAGCCATGAAACACCCCCAGAATTGGGCTGCCCTGCCAGCAGAGCCTTGATCCATCCTGACTTGAGACCTCGTGCCTCAGTGCGGCTGGGCCAGAAGCCAGCTGGGCCTGAAGGCCGCTGTGCCTCATCTGTGGGCCTGGGAACATGGCGGGGTGGATCCTCCTGGAGGAGATGTGAAGGCACACACGAGATGGGGAGGCGACCTAAGACAGCCAGCACGGCTTCAGCAAGGGCGGCTGTGCCTGAGCCATCTGGAGGCCTTTGGTGATGGAGTGATGGCCAAAGTGATGGACATGTGATGGACAAAGGAAGGGCGACTGATGTCTTCTGCCTGGACTCGTGCAAGGCCTCTGACGTGGTCCCACAGCACCTCCTAATGTCTGAAGTGGAGAGATGTGCATTTGAGTGTTGGACAGACAGGTGGATGCAGGTTGTTTGGATGTTGTGCCCGAGGATTGCTGCCAGCGGCTCTGTGTCCAGGTGGAGGCCGGGCACCCAGGGGTCCGTCTGGGGACTGATGCTCGTGAGCATTTTTATCAAGGACACAGACGGTGGGATTGAGTGCACCCCCAGCTGACGGCACCGAGCTGACGGTGCGCTTGGCACAGCAGAAGGCAGAGACGCTATCCAGAGGGACCTGGACCCAGGCTGGAATACAGGGCACGTGAGCATCTCGTGAGGTTTAACAAGGCCCAGTGCAAGGTGTTGCGATTGGGTTGAGGCAGTCGCAGATACGGGTGGAGACTGGGAGGAGAAGACAGCGGAGCCCTGTGAAAGCCCTGTGGAGAAGGACCTGGGGGTCGTAATGGCCAAAAAGCCGGAGATGAGCCAGCAGCGCGTGCCTGCAGCCCGGAAGGCCTGAGGAAGGTGTCCAGCAGGGCAGGGCAGTGATTGTCCGTCTCTGCTGTGCCCTTGCGAGGGCATCCATCTGGAGTACTGCGCCCAAGCCTGGGGTGCCAAGCACAGGAGGGGTGTGGAGCGGTGGGAGGGGGGGGCCGGAGGAGGGCCGCAAAGAGGAGACAAGGCCTGGAGCACCGCACCTCAGAAGGCAGGGTGTGGGAGTGGGGTTCACTTTGCTTTCAGAACAGAAGGCTCTGAGGAGACCTCGTTGCAGCCTTCTCGTACTTTTAAGGGTCCTGCCAAGCTGGAGGAGGACTGACTTTTTCATGCGTTCTGATAGTGACAGGACAAGGGGGAATGGCATGAAACTAAAAGAGGATAGAGAGAGATGAGGTGTTAGAAAGAAACTGTTTCCTCAGGGAGTGGCGAGGCACTGGAACAGTGAGTTCCGCCCTGAGGGGTTCAGGACACCCCGTCGCTGGAGTCCTTTGAGGCCAGGGTGGATGGGATCCTGGGCATCCTGATCTGGTGGTGCATGAACCTGCTCACGGCAAGGGGGTTAGAGCCGGATGATATTTAAGGGCCCCTCCAACCTGAGCCATTCTGCTGGGGAGAAGGCAACCCTGTGGTCGAGGTCTGAACTCTGCCCACCCCAGGAAAAGACGAGAAGAATGAAGCTGATGGGGGTGGGGGTGGGATTTATTGTCTTGGCTGATGTTGACCAAGTTGAGCAAGCTGATGTAAATGAGCGTGGATTTGTCGTCCTGGCTGATGTTGACCAAGTTGAGCAAGCTGATGTAAATGAGTGTGGGATTTGTCGTCTTGGCTGATGTTGACCAAGTTGAGCAGGTGTCATTGGCACCCGGCTGCTCCTGTGCAGACTGAGGTCTGGCTGTGGGGATGTGGTTCTGCAGATGGACCTGGGAGCAGCTTTGTGCCTAGGCTGGCCGCTGCTGTTGGGTTTGGCTGCTGCGGCGTGCTGGGGTCTGTGTGGGAAGTCGCAGCCTGACATCCCGCTGCGGAAGGGCTTCATGTGTGGGCCCTCCCTAGCTGCCTGGAGGGTCTTCTGTGTCCAGGCAGCGGGGAACCCCCCGAGGGCCTCGATGTCACTGGGGCGGCTGAGCAGAGGGTGCTGCTCTGTGCAGCTCGGCGTGGCGTTTGTCTGCTGCCACGGCTTCTTCTGGGCCGGCTCTGGGAACGTGAGGCCCGATCTTGAAGCGGGGAGCGGCTTCGTGCCCGGCCCATCCCCTGCTGCCTGGGGCTCCTTCTGGGTGCAGCCACCGGGGAGTCGCTGGAGGGCCGCGGTGCCCTCCATGGGGTGGACCTGCGGGAGCTGCTGCTGGTGCGCGGGGCTGTTGCACGGCCGCTCCCGCGGCGTCCTCGGCGCCGCAGAGATGCCTCCTGATCCTCAGGGAGGCGTGGGCCGATTGCCCTCTGCCGTGTCCCAGGCTCACTGGGCAGGCGGCTGTTCTCAGGCAGCTGGGACCGGTGTGAGGGGCCCGATGCTGCCTGGCTGCTGGAGCCGGAGCTGATGTTCTCCGGTCCCTGGGAGCCACGGGGAGGCTCCGGAGCCCCTTGGCTGGAAGTGCTGGGGCCAGCGCGCTCCGTGTTGGTGCTGGGTCCGGCGCGCTCCGTGTTGCTGCTGGAGGCTGTAAAGGAAAGCAGGAAGGTGATCTTTGGGATGAAGCTGCAGCCTTGAGTCGCAACGGGCTGCCCTCCTTCCTGGGGCAGAGAGAGCCTGGCAGGGCCGCCCTGAGCAGCACCCACTGCCAGGCGTTGCCCGGCCCCTGCCTAGGGAGCCACAGCTGTTTGCATCTTACCGGTGCCTATGCCAGCACAGCTGTCACACTCCCAGCTGCTAACTCTGTTGCTCAGGTAGGAGCATCGTCGGTGGGTCCCTTCTGCAGCACAGGAGCTGCAGAGCAGCAGCTGCCAGGGCCTGGGGAAGCAAACGGGTTGTGGCTGTGAGGACAAAGTGAGCCAAGCCAGGCAGCGGCCGGCACATCTGCGGTGCTCAGCCCTGGTTCCCCATCCGGTGTTGAGGGGGAGATCCCCTGCAGAAGCCCAGGGGGCTGCTGAGGTAACTCACCCATTCACCTCTGCCTGCTCCCTGCCTCCTGGGTAAAGGCACTTGCTGACATCGCAGCGCCTGTGCCTCCGCAGAAGTGATGGGTAGGTGTTGTCATCCCACCAAGACGGTCTCCTACAAGAGAAGGGAGGGAATGCGATGAGTCCCCGGTTCCCTGCCATGTGTGATCCGGAGTATCCCCGTTCATCCAAGGCAACCCCATTTCCAGCTTCTCCGTGAAGCTGAGGCCTGTGCTGGTGAGACAGCAAAGGGCCAGGCCTGCCGGGACAGTCCCTGGGCAGGCCCAGCGCTTGCGCCTTCCCATCTGCAGCGCTGGGGAGAAGGACACCAACCTGACTGGGACTTGGATCCCCAGAGTGGACATTTCTGCACGGAATTGCTCCGTGTCTTGACAAATGGGGCACTGGAAGCTCATGGTGCCGGCATTCGTGGCCTGCCCCTGCCGGAGAAGCAGAAGCAGCGTGAGTGTGAGCGGGGCCCGGTGCTGCTGAGCGCGGGCCGTGGCCGCAGGGTGAGGGGAGGGCTTCTACCTGGACACAGCGGCGGTGGAACCAGGTGTGCTTGCACGCTGGGCACCACAGGGTCTGGTAGGACGTGCTGTCCTCCAGGGGCTCCAGGCAGATGACGCAGTCAGTGCCTTGGGGTGGAGCTGCCTCCGCTGCCTGTCGCGGGCGGTGCTCGCAGCAGAAGGACCTGGGGGATGATGCAAGTGATGGGTACGGTGAGAAGCACTGCCAGGAGGGCAGAGCAGCAGGCAGGAGCCCCAGGCCCCGTCTCTGGCAGGCTGCTGGGAGCTGTCGCTGTGGGTTCCTCCCTGGCTTGGCTGCTGCTGACAGCCCTTACCTGTGCTGCCCAAAGAACTGGGTGACGCATTCACCGTCCGCGGCGCAGGGCAGGTGGAAGCTGCGTGCACAGCCTCTCTCTGCGCAGCTGATGGCGGCTCCTCTCTCGCCACAAACAAAGCATTGCTGAAAGGAACAAGGCAGCCCCAATCAGCAGCAGGCTCAGGGCCTCCACGGCCGGCCCCACACCTCTGGGCAGGGCACAGGCTGCGGAAGCTGCTGGGCTCCACTCTGCAGAGCCGCCTGGCAGAGAAGGCTCGTCTGCTATGGCAGGACTTTGCCCTGGAGCCCGCTGGAAGGGCTGCCATTGCTTTCTCTGGGTGCAGACTAAGCTGGCGTGAGCCTCTCCTGGCACAAAGCTCACCTTCTGGTCCGCCTGCTTGATTCTGCATCTGATGGTCCCAACGGGGAGGCGCAGCGTTTCCTCCCAGGGGTCGCTTTCTTCAAAGAATGTGTTCTTCTTCAAAGAAAAAAGCTGTGGGAAAGAGCAGAGCAGGATCTCGTTAGGACAGACAGGAAGGGAGCATCCCTGGCAGGAAGCTGGCAGGAGCCCTTGAGGGTTGGAACTCACCAAGCAGAACTCATGCACGCAAAGGTCGCTCTCAGCAAAGGTGCGCCCGCAGATGTTCGGGTCGACATCCGCCCGGCGACACAGCATGCACACTGGAGAGGAGAGAGCAAAGGCGGGCAGCAGTGAGCACCTTGCGGGGCCAGGTGTCCCTGAGGGCAGTCCCCAGGGCCGTGCTCCTTGCTCCTGCCCCTTCCTTCCCTCTCTGCCGCTGGCAGACCCCCAGCACCCCTCTGCCCGGCGGCGGGGAGCTGCGTGCAGGGATGCTTTGCTCTCACCTTGCTCCCCGGAGTCGGGGGCCTTCCGCTTCCTACTGGACATGTTGCGCGTCAACGGTGAGCACTTGAAGAGTCCCTGCTCTCTGCACCTCACCAGGCCGCACTGACCACGCTCTGAGCCCGGCAGCCTTTGCTCTGCTCCCAGCCCCGCGGGTCACAATGGCCGCTCCCTGCCACCACTGTGACATCACGGTTACCCCCTCGGGGCGGAATGCGTCCCAGGCTCCCAAGCAAGATGGCGGCAGCCCTGGGCAACTGTTCCAGTGCGTCCCCACCCTCAGAATCAGCAATTGCCGGCCAACAGCCAGTCTGTATCTCCCCTCTTTTTTCAGCATTACGCATCACCTCCAGAAGAGCTGGTGCCCTCAGGCACACCTTTCCCCACGGTGGACCGCTTGCCTGGGTAACATACCAGATCTTCTTTGAAGGGACTCCTTTCCCTCTCGGCCCTTACGGAGAGTCACCTCCACGAGGGGAAGGCTCGTGCCTCATTTCCAAGGGCTTTGCCAATGCCCCCTGCCCGTGAAAGGGATCCCAGATGCCTGCCTTTGCTGCCCGCCTAGTCCAGGCTTGCGGCCCCGTTCTCCCAGTGTCAGAGTGCTCCCCTGCATGACAGCTGAAGTCTTTTCACATATCTGTCAGCTCACTCGTGCTCAGGAGTCAAATGGTTCTCGTCTCCTTTATGAGTTCGGCCTCTTCCTCCTGCCGTTCTTGTCATGGCCTGGCTTCATTCTCATCCTCTTCTTCTACCCCCCTCTTAGAACGTATTTCCTTTCATACTAAAGGAGCTGATTTTCACGGCCTCATTTTGCTCTTTTTAATAAGGGCTATGGATACTGGCACAGTTGGGTTCTCTGGTTGAACCACATGGGCTGTCACGAAGTCGGGTGCTGGCGCAGGGCCTGTCTCATGGCTTGGAGCAGACGCAGGGCCCTTCGTAGTGGGCCAAACTGTTATGAGATCCCCAGCTCATGCGTTTCTTCTCCAGACTGAAGAGTCCTAGGTCTCTCAGCCTTTTCTCGTGAGGAAGATGCTCCAGGCCCCTCCATCATCTCTTCGTCATCAGCCAGTTCCCAGTCCATCTCACTGCTCACTCATCGGTGCGATGACTGGTGCGAAGCTGGCTGTCCTCCAGCATCCAGGCAGCTCTCCTGTTCTCCAAGGCCTCTCCAAGATCATAGAGAGCAGTTCAGCAATTACCTCCACCAGCTCTCTCAGCACACGTGGGTGCATCCCCACAGGGCCCATGAATTTGCGAGCACTGATTTTGCCTGCACGCTTCCTGTTCAGATCCTCCTCAAGCAGGAGGAAGTCTTTAATTCCCCAGACTCTCTCTCTTACCGCCAGGGCCTGGGATTTAGGAGGGGCAATCTTAGTAGTAAAGATGGAAGCAAAGAAGGCATTCAGTACCTCTGCCTTCTCTTTGTCCCCTGTTACCAAGGCATTCAGTGGCAGACCGCATGTGTTCCAGTCTTAGTTTTACTACCAACATTCTCACAAAAGCCCTTGTTGTTCTCCTCGACCGCCTTTCCTGGATTTAATCCCAAGGGTGCCTTAGCCTTCCTCATTGCATCCTTGCAGGCCCTGACAGAACAGTGGCAACCCCAAGCCATGAAACACCCCCAGAATTGGGCTGCCCTGCCAGCAGAGCCTTTATCCATCCTGATTTGAGACCTCGTGCCTCAGTGGGGCTGGGCCAGAAGCCAGCTGGGCCTGAAGGCCGCTGTGCCTCATCTGTGGGGCATGGGCTTCTGCAGCACATCGTCCTGTTACATCCATCCCATGCCCCTCCGTGTATCTGCTGACACCTGCCTGCTGTGGGGCTGCCCATGGTGGCTGTACAGCAGGCCGGCCAGTGCAGCTGCTGACAGCTCCACCGTGCTCTGCAGCTCACAGTGCTCGTACCCCTCCTTGGGCTGGATCTTCCTGAGGTCCCTCGTGGATTTTGAGAAGATACACATCCCCAGATGCCTGAGGGCGCGCCATGGGAGATTGGACACCATGTAGTCCATACTGCCTCCTGATGCCGTAGTTCACCGAAACACTGCTGCAGGTGGTGCTTGCAGCTGTGAGACGTTCAGAATGTAATTCTTAACAGCAAGAGTTTTTCAGGACTCCCCTCACCTGACTCCATGGGGCCGAGAATCTTCTCATGGTTCCTTCAGAATGTGGGCTGACTACAGTGTTATACTAGAGCTTTATTATTACATATAGTCTTAGGAATAGAGTCAAGAATATGCAGCAGTAGTTGTTTAATCATCAACATGGAATCAATTACTTCCCTCTTTCATTCCTCTTGGTTATCCTAGATGTTTCTGTCACAGCCACTCACATACAGCTGTGCACACCCTCAAGGACTTACAGGGCTTTTGGATTGATATCTGCCACTGCTCATCCCACTTGACGATGTTTGGCAGGACGAAGACAGACCCCAGCATTCTGGTTACAAGTTTAAGAATTACATAAACATTTTAGCAAGTAGAATTGCTTATCATTGCCTACTTTTCTAGCACTTAGCGTCACTAACTGCTCCACAGAACATCTAGCAATTAGTGTAGCTTTCTTATTATCTAGAATCCTTACTTCACCCCATTTTTCAGTCACTGGGACCCTTGGCAGATCCACTGTTAATCAGTATGAAATGCAGGAATTGTAACGTAGAGTCAGACTCTACCTACAAGATCACAAGTTGGAGGATGCAGTGGAAGAAGGAGTTGCTGGCCACCAAGAAACCATGGGCTTTGCATCAGCTCCGATCTGATCCCCACTTAGGGCATGCCTAAGATGTTACCTGGATGTTGCAGCCAATACTTCAGTTTTGATTTCACTTTCAAATTGCACACTGAAAGATTGCATACCTCTGGTAAGCCAACACCTGAATGGTGATAATGCTGATGGGAAGAATCCCGCTGGCCACAGAAAAGTGGCTGAAATGGATGTCCTCAAATCTGGGTGAGGTAATGGAGGAGAAGTGGGGTTACATGTGAGTGGCTGCTTCCATGTAAAGCTACATGCTCTGGCATGGAATCAGAGAATGAGAGAACCACCAGGGCATCATCAAACCATCAAAACGCAGAAGCATAGAGTCAAAGAATCAGAGAATCCAGAATCATGCAATCAGCTAATTATATGCTCTAGAATCATAATAATTGAATAAAAGAAGCTCAGAAACAGAGAATTCTCAGAATCAGAGAATTTAGAATCAGAATTATCATAGAATCATTGAATAGCAGAAGCATAGAATCAGTGAATCAGAGAATCATTGTAGAATCATCAAGTCATGGAATCATAGAACAGCTGAGGTTGGAAGAGGCCTGACCATCCAGTCATCCAGTCCCAGTTTTCTGCCCTGGACAGGGGCACCTCCCATCAGATCAGGCCATCCAGGGCCTCATCCAGCCTGGCCCTGAACGCTTCCACAGATGGGGAGACCTGCGCTGAGGTTCACACATGCAACTCTATGAGGTCAGGCTCCCTGGGATTCCTTTTTGCTTGTGTATTTTATATGAACACTTTTTTTTCCTGAGTCATGGAAAAGGAGGTTTTGTGAAGGGCACAGCAGTGTTGGATTTCTTTTGGAAAGGTCTTAAAAATATTAAAAAAGTATTAAAAATATTAAAATCCATCTTCTGAAGAAAACCTCTCAGCACTTGTACCTGGCAGCAGTGCTTTGGTTTTCTACATAACCCATTCCATAAGGAGCGCTGGGTGATGCTGTTCAACACCATTGGTTATGAGCTTGCTCCATGCCAAATTTCCCTCTGTGGGAGTGAGAAAACAAAATAATGCTTGTGCCCACCAACTCCTGTTAGTCTGATTGGTTTCTGCCCAGGACAAAACTATGAGGACTGCAAAGATGTCAGAGGGAAAATTAGAAGGGCAAAGTGCAGCTGGAGTTCCATCTGGCTACGGCTGTTGAAGGCACTTAAAAAATGCTGCTCTAAGTGCAGTAGAAGCTAAGGGAGGATAAAGGAGAATCCCCAGCCTTCATGGGATGGAGGGGTGGAAACACAGGCTGAAGTCCTTAATGCCTTGTGGGCCTATGTCAGATTCTGTGAGGATTCGGTGAGTTTTATGGGAGAGTAGTTTATGGGGTTAATTAAATTAATTAAATTAATTAATTGTTTCTACGTTCTATGATGGTTCTATTATTCCAGCCTGGTGATTTTATGATGAGCCGATGCTTCTATGACTGTATGTTCTAGATTCAATGAGTGCAGATTTCATAATATCTCCATGATGATTCAATACTTCTAGATTGTCTGGCTCTGTGTAGATTCACTGATGATAGGTTCTCTGATCCCATGGTGATTCTGGGCTTCCATGGTTTGATGGTTCTGATTTATCACAAAGAGGACGGATTTCCAGATTTGTATCTGTAAAGCAAGGTATTTTCCAACCCACACCCATGCTTAACATGTGGAATCGTTCCAAGCAGCCGACATGTCCCAAGCAGAATCTATTTCAGAAGGCTGTTTATAAAAGAAACAACCGCAGAAGGCAACAATTCCAAGAAAAACAAACGGGCAGAAATTCAGGTTTAAGCCCCGGCACTTCCTAAAGCAAAATACCACCCAAAACCATGAAGCTAACAGGCAAAAGAGGGTTGTTTTTGTTTTGCTTCGTTTCCCCAAAATACTTGGCTACAATTTTTGCTGAAATTTTACAACATTACCTTTGGATTTTTCCAATTCTTGGTGCACATTGAAATGAAAGAGCAGAGTAAAAGGACTGTTGCTTTTATGCATGTGTGCCTGTGTGTGTCTTTATACACACATGCAAATCTCTTTTACTGTAGATTATAATTACTATTCTTTATCATATGTAACTGATGTATAGTGCTGTGTAGCTTATAAACAGGAATTTGTACAGCTGAGATTGGCACAGGGTGTGTGATCCTAATGTCATCACCAGACAAATTCTGGTAGATTTTCCTTCCTGTTTTATAACAAAGCCCTACTCCTCCCTCTTTGTAAATGACACCAGTTTGGAGCAGAAGCACCAAGCCTGGGCTTATGACTGGAATCTTGCTCACAGGTTTAGTTTTCAATTGTATTGCTTATTATTTCCTTATGTTACCACACTTTACTCAGGAATCTTCATTCCTTTCTCACACCCTTATTTTTCTTCCACAATATATTCACAGGTCTAGTTTTCTAACTACGTCTCCAGTACTGCAATTTTATCAGAAATTCTGCTGTGCCCTAGTAACACTACTATTTTCTTCCCTAAGCATATTCATTCTTTGATTTGTTCTAACCATATTTCTAATGTTTTTCATTAAATTACTGTGATTTGCTCAGAAATGTTCCTATTCCCTGCTCACAGCCTTATTTTCCTTCC
Source organism: Lagopus leucura (assembly GCF_019238085.1). NCBI lineage: Eukaryota > Metazoa > Chordata > Aves > Galliformes > Phasianidae > Lagopus > Lagopus leucura. Next base: position 42,152 of record NW_024962308.1, on the reverse strand, counting down.
GGAACACATTCACTGGTTACTTCATTTTTAACCATGTCCTCAGTATTTTGCCATAACTGTTTGCAATTTGCTTTTTCTCATTTCTGCTTGAAAATACATCGAAAATGTCAATAATACTTGAGTTAACACATTTACCCTGAGGTAGGGAAAGGGGCTCCTAGTCCCCATCCCTTGGCCCCACAGCCTCTAGGGCCCCACTTGCTGTGACCTCACTGTTCCCAGGGCAAAGCCTTTGACACTGTCTCCCACAATATTCTCCTGGAAAAGTTGTCAGCCCACGGCTTGGGCTGGTACACTTTTTGCTGGGTGAAGAACTGGATGGATGGCCAGGCCCAGAGAGTAGTGGTGAATGGAGTTACACCCAGCTGGTGAATGGTCGTGAGTGGTGTTGCACAGGGGTTGGTAATGGGGCCTGTCCTGTTCGGTATCTTTTTAGATGACCTGGACGAGGGGATCGAACGCACTTACTTAAGTCTGCAGATGACACCAAGCTGGTAGGAAGTGTCAATCTGTCTGGGGGTAGGATATTAGCAAAGATTTCTTCTACAAGTGCGGTCATGTGCTGAAACGGGCTGCCCAGGGAGGTGGCTGAGTCACTGTCCCTGGAGGCTTTCAAGAAACATACATATTTGGCACTAAGGGACATGGCCTCCAGCCCATGGAGACCTTATTGCATTGGAGACCTCATAAGCCCAAGGAAATCCAACACCGTGGAGATCCCCCTACCTTGAAGACACCAATCTATTGATAACCCAATCCATTGAAACAACATAGCCTGTAGACACCTCCACCCCAGGCTTGGTGCTTCTGCTCCAAACTGGTGTCATTTGCAAAGAGAGAGGAGTAGGGCTTTGTTATAAAAAAGGGAGGAAAATCAACCAGAATTTGTCTGGTTGGCGGTAGATGGATGGTTGGACTGGTTGATCTTGGAGGTCTTTTCCAACTTTGGTGATACTACTTCAGACACTTTGACATCTCCACCCCAGCCTCACCATCATTATGACATCACTACTGCTATCACTCTGCTTTATTTTGGAAAAAAAAAAAAAATAAAGGAAGCTTTGAGTGCTTAGCATCCTGGGATTTCTGCCTTCTGTTAGTGCTGAGCCCTACGAGGCTGAGGGCTCCGGAGGAACCGCCAGCCCCAGCAGCCCCCGGGCGGTGCTGAAGAGGTTCAGGGGGGCAGCTCCATCGGTGATGAGGGCAGACTGCAGTCCGAGGCCCTGCAGCAGCTTCACCTGGAAATCACAGTGCAGGCACTGCCCCATCGTGGCACAGAGACCTGGTGGCCCCACCAGCCTTGGGGGCCCTAACCTGGAGACCTCATACTCCATGAAGAGCCCACAACACTGGCCACCTCCAGCCCATGGAGACCTCGTCCCATTGGAAACCTCATAACCCAAGGAAATTCAGCGCCATGGTGATCCCCCTACCTTGAAGACACCGATCTACTGATAACCCAATCCATGGAAACAACATGTAGACACCTCCACCCCATGGAGACACTGCTCCACTAAAAGCCTGCACCCTATGAAGATCCCGTAACTCCATAGAGACTTCGTAACCCATGGAGGCTCAACTCAATGGACACCCCCTATGTTTTGCCACCCTCTACCCCACAGAGGCCCCGAAAACCACATGGAGCTCATGGAGACCCAATACAATGAAGATCCTGCCCCACTGACACGATGTATCCAATGGAAACCCTGTAACCGAACAGAGTTCCCACCCTATGGAGCCCCAAGCCACGGGCACCCTATAGCCCATCAAGACTGCCATGCTTTTGAAACCCCATGGCCACCCAAAGCTGACACTTAACCCCACCCCCAGCCCCACATACCTGCAGCTCAGGCCCAGCACGGGCGATGTCCCGGATGGTCTCAGGCCCCAGGGCTGCTGCCACCTCCCGCATCTTTGAGGACTCCACGGCCGCCAGCGCCTGTGCCCGTGCCGCCTCCGCCTCCGCCCGCGCCCGCTGCGCCCGCACCTCCTGCGCCTGCATCCGCTCCAGCCGCGCCAGCTCTGCCTCCTGGGCACGGGGAGGAGGTAAGACCTCACCCCACCTTATGAGACACCACCACAGCCCTGCTCGTAACGCACCGTCTCTATGGCGACAGCCTCTGCCTTCAGCTTGGCCTGCAAGATGGCGGCCTCGGCCTCGATGCGTGCAGCCTCTGCCCTGGCCTGGGCCTCCGCCCGCGCTGCGCCTGCACTCTCCACCGCAGCGCTGCAAGGAGTGCTGTCACAAGCCAAGCCTGCCGGGGCCACATCCCCTCCTCCCACCCGGTAGCCTACAAGCAAGGAGACTGCCCTACTTCTGTAGGCCGATGGGTCCCAGCACTCCCAGAGCCCCAGCACTCGCTCCAGCTGGGGCACATGGGGACACTGGAACAGGTGGAGCCTCGGGCAAATGGAGGTCCCCGGCAGCCTTCCCAAGTTGGCAGGTGAGCGTGATGCATGCTGGGAAGGGGGAGAACCAAGATGGCTGACCTGAGGGCCTCCAGCTCCAGCAGCTCCCTGCGTGCCCGCTCTGCCTCCGCCTGGTCCAACAGCCGCTGGCGCTCCAGGCGGCCCCGGGCCTCCTGTGCCAGGCGCTCAGCTTCATGCCTGTGGGATGAAGGGACACTGTGGGCATGTGGGACACTGGGGGGACACTGGAGACCAACTGGGGACACTGGGAGGATGCAGACAGGACAGTGGGAGGACAGTTGGAGACACGTTGAGGTCACTGGAGCACAGGACACTGGGGATGCTGTGGGAACTCTGGGGTTCTGAGGATACTGAGGACACACAGGTGACATTGGGGATGGGACATTTGGGACACGTTAGAGACACTGGGAACACACTGGGGACACTGGGAATGCTTTGGGGATACTGGGACACAGAAGGATGCAGGTGATGCTGAAGATATGTGGGACATTAGGATGGAGGGTATGTGGAATGAAGTTTGGGGGCACGGAGGATATGGAAGACATTTGGAAACATGGGAGATAAAGAGGACATTTGGGGACATAGGATTGAGGACATTTGGTGGCATGGGACGCATAGAAGATGCTTGGGGATGTGGGACAAGGACATCTGTGGACAAGAGGGATAGAGAGGATATTTGGGGACACTTGGGAATATAGAGAACACTTGAGCAAATGGGAGATGTAGAGGAAATTTGGGGATGTATGGGATATAGAGGACATTTGGGGACACGGGACATAGAGGACACCTGGGGATAAAGAGGTCATATGGGGACAGGAAGTGGAAAAGGAGAGGTGGGAATATGGCAACACATGGCATACAGAGAGGCAAAAGAAGACATATGGCAACAAGAACACAAGGGGGGCAAACCAAGGTGACACAGGGAACTGGGGACCTGGCGGCAGCCTCCTGGGAGTTGGTGGCGATCTCGATGGCCAGCTGGACGCTGCGCTGCAGTGCGTCACGTGTGCGTTGGTCCACAGGTTCCACACTCTGGATGTCGACGCTCGTCACCACCAGCCCATTGGGGACAAAGCACAGGTGCTCCCGCAGCCGTCCACCCTCGTCAAAGCCAAAGACAGCTGAGCAGATGAGGCGATTGGAATTCTGGGGACAGCAGGGACAGCAGTGTCACTGCGGGACAAGGACAAGGGCAGGGGACCAGGGGGGCATCAGGGCCATTTAGGGGTGTGAGGGACATAGAGGGTATTTGGTGACAGGAGAGATCTGGGAAATGGGATATAGAAGATACTTGGGGATATGGAGATATAAGGGCATCTGTGGACATCTGGGGACAATATCATAGTGTGGGCTGTTGGGGCAGTGAGCACAATGGGGACATGGGGTGACACTGAGGAACCTGCAAGGATTTATCAAAGCCAAGCAGGGATGTTGAGAATTCTGTTGATGTCCCCAGAGGCTCTTGGAGACAGCAGAGACTCAGGGACATGGGGAACCCCATTCTGGTGACATCTGAGCGAGCCAAGATAACATAAACAAAATGTGGGGACATAGGGGGAGGTGACACAGGAGGACGCAAGGCAATGACTTAGGGTGGCGTGGCTGGGGGAAGCATGGGTGATAAGTGGGGGAACCAAGGGGTGGCAAGGGGTGGACCTTGTGGAAGTCATCAAAGGTGACAGCAGCGACAGCTCCACGCACACGGGAGGCCAGGGCCTTGCAGGCATCCCCCACAAAGTCAGGAACACTGAAGAGACGCCCCAGAGCCTTTGGATCCTCAGGCACCTCAAAGTGCCTGTGGGGAAATGTCCTCATGTCACCACCCCATACCACAATCCTGGTCCTAACCCTGATTCTCAAAGCTACCTCTGTCCCCAGGCCACCAACCCATGGGCTTTGGCTGTCCTACAGTGAAATTCCACCCAAGACCACCCATACTGCACCCAAGAACAAATCAAACTTAAGACCACTCTAACTCCACCTCAAACCCAAGACCATCCCACGCCCCACCCCAAGACCAACCCAAACCTCAACCAAGACCACCCCAAACCCCACCCAAGATCAATCACAAACTCCACCCAATCCTAACCCATAGCTCACCTGAGACCACCCCAAACTCAAGGCCAACCCAAACGCCACCCAAAACCAACCCAGATCCCACACCAAGACCACCTCAAGACCCAGGACCAAATCAAACCCCACCCAAGACCACCTCACCCTTACCCAAAGACTACCCCATACACAAGATCACTCCATACTCAAGACCACCCAATCCTAAGACCACCCCAACTCCCACCTAAGACCCCTCAGCCCCCAGCCCCACCAGTTGTAGGCCAGCTGCAGCTGCAGCCGTGCATGGTCAGCTGTCTCAATGGTGACAATGTCAGCACAGAAGTCAGGGCCGAGGCGCAGGCAGAGGCTGCGGCGTGCATGGGGCCTTTTGGGGCGGCCTCCAGATAGGGACAGCACCGTCAGCTGCTCACCAGGGCCCAGCACCACCAGCTCGGGGCCCAGTACCACTCTGCAATGGGGTGGAGAAAGAGCATCGTAAGGTAAAATGAGGCCCAGGGGTCCTTCAAGCCGAGGACCCTGCAAACCCCAGAATCCTACAAACCCTAGAATCCTATGAAACTTACAATCTTACAAAGCCTAGAAACCATAGAGTCCCACGATACCTATAATAACCTGAGTAAGCATCGTGAGTAAGTACCCATAAGCATCACTGTGCTCCTTACTCTCACCCCAAAACCCTACAGTCACATTGGAGATTCTGCAGCACAGGAAGGTCGTCAGGAGGTAGTAGAGGGCTGGACAATCCTTGGCAGCCCCAGAATTCAACAAATCTACAGCACTCTACAGTCATATAAATCTAGAACCCCAGAACCCTAGAATCCTAGAACTCTAGAGTCCTATAAACACAGAACCCTAGGATGCTTAGAATACAAGAATCTTATAAACACCCTAGAACTCTATAAACATGGAATGCTAGAATCCTGGAATCATGGAATTTAGAATCTTAAAAAACTAGAATGCTAGAATCCCTGAATTGTTGAAACTGAGAGTCCTAAAAACCTACAGTCCTTGAATCCTAGAGTCCTGCAGTCCCAGAAACCCAGCAACCTAGGAAATGCAGAACCCTAGAATCCCAGAAACATAAAAACCTAGAACCCTACAAACCCAGAATATCCTGAGTTTGAATGGATCCAATAGGTTGGCTTTTAGGAAAAAACAAAGCCAGGGATCCCAGCAAAATTCCCCAAACTCAGTGCCTGCCCCACATCCCATTGTCCCCATGCCTCTCAACTGAAGGCACTTACCGTGCTCGCCGCTCCCGGTAGTCATAGACCTGCACAGCAGCATTATGGGGCACCTGATATGTGACAGCACGGGTCCGGTCCCGTTCCTGGACCCCAAAACTGGGGCCTGAAGATGACTGGATGCCCAAATCTTGACCAGCTGTGTCCCCACGAGCCTCAGCCAACAGGGTCTCAACCCCTTGGGGCAGCTCCTTCTCCCACAGCTCCTCGGCCTCCGTCAGCATGTAGGTCTGCCCCGTCACCACCCGCACCTGTATGGAAACCAGTGTGAGGCTAGGGTGTCACCAGGAATACTAGGAGGACTGGAAGAGGTGTCTGAAAGGATTCGTGGGGTACGTGGAACTCCTGGATGGGGCTTAGGGGCACTGGAAGAGGATTTCAGGCCTACTGGGAGTACTGGGAGAGCATGTGGAGGCACAGAAAGGGCTACTGAGAGCAGCTATATGGGATACTGGGAGCTCTAGGATGAGCTGTGGGAAGTGTCTGGGGGCACTGGGATGGGATTTGGGGAGTGCAAAGAACACTTGGAAGGGGCTTGGGGAAACTGAGAGGGAATTATGTGTGCTGGGGGACACTGGGAGAGACTGGAAAGGTGTGTGGGGGCACTAGGGAGGGGGACTGTGGGGGCACTGGGAAGGGATTGTTGAGGGACTGAGAGAGGAAAGGGGTTACTAGGAGCCCTTGGAGGGGTATCCAAAGGGATGTGGGGGGCTCTTGGAGATCCTAGATGGGCTCTGTAGGTACTGGAAGCAGCTATATGGGATACTGGAAGCACTGGGATGAGCTGAGGAAGGTTTCTAGAGACACTGGAAAGCAGTGTGAGGGACACTGAGGTAGGTTTAGGGGCACTGAGCACCCATGGGGTCTGTAGGAACAGGACTCTCACCTTGCCGGTACGGATGTCCCGCACATAGATGCCCTCATTCTCAGCCAGGGCCAGTGCACGGCGTCGCTCCAGCACAGTCACCTCAGCTGGTGGCACGTACTCGAGAGGACCCCGGGCCAACCAGCGGTCCCCTGCACGCCGTATCACCTCCGTCCCATCCTGAGGATGCAGCGGTGGCATCAGCACCAACCTGGGGACATGGGATGTGGGGACCCTACCCAATCGCTGGCTGGGGATGTGGGACCTCCCGAATCTCCCAGGTGTCCCCCTGTCCCCAGGTATCATCATGTATCCCAGGTGCCCCCTATGCACCTCACCTGTTCCCATGTACCCCAGGCGTCCCCCATGAACCTCACCTGTCCCCACCTGCCTCCAATGCACCTTACCAATTCCAGTGTTCCCACGAGTCTCCTTTGCTCCCCCCCCCCAGTTCCCCCAGTTGTTCCCTCTGTCCCCCATTCGCCCACCACCCCCAGTCTCCACCACGTGATGCTATGAGCTTCAGTGTCACCTCGTCAGTGTCCTTGATTGTCTGCAGAGCCTGAAGAAGTAGCCCCTCATCCTCAGAGAGCACATAGACATCCTCGATGCCAGCCTGGAGCCTCTCACCCGGCTGCAGGAAGAAGGATTTCTCCCCCTGGGGACACAGGAACATCACCTCAGGGATTTCATGTGCTCTCAGGAGTAAATTAGGGTCCCTGGTGGCCACTGGCCACCCCTGAGATATCTTGGGGATACCTATGGGTACATCAGAGCCACCTGCAGGTCCCTGAGGTCCATCTACATGGTCCTCTGGGGTACCCAACTTGTCCTCAAGGACCTGCAGGTGACATCTCTGTGGTCCCATGAGGTGTGCACCTTGATCACACGCTTCTGTCCCAGCTGGGGCTGCCCGTTGGGTCCCACAGGGTCGAGCACCACGCAGTACTGTCGAGGACCCAAAGTTGTCACCAGCACCTCAGCCACCACCTCCTCGAAGACATCAGGGACGTAGGCCTCACTCTGCTCCTGTGTCACCAGCCACTCCTCTCCTGTGCGGCGCACATGTCCCTGCGCATCCTCAAAGGTCCGGGTAGCTCGCAGGTGGAGGGCTTTCTGTGGGACAATGAGATCAAAGCGCATGATGGGACCCCAATTCTGTCCCAGAGGGTCTTTATCACCTGCATGTGCTAGGAGACAGAGTGATGGGACACCTAAACTTGTCCCAGATTTGGGTTCAGGGAAAAAAAATCCTGGAGTGTCCCTGTCACCCATGGGTGTAGAGGAGACCACAGGGGATCCCATGTCCCTGTACCTTGTCAGTGAGGACATAGGCATCCACAACATCGACCACCTCCTCGTAGACCCCTGGCAGGTAGGCACCCACCCGCTTCACCAGCCACTCCTCACCTGGAAACAGTATTATGGGGTGATCAAGGAGTTAAGAGGGCTGGTGCAGACTGGGGGAGACAGGGAGGGCTGGGGAGATTTGGGTTGGGAAGGGGTCTGAAGGGTGCTGGGGGTCCTGTGGGACAAACCTAGGGGTGTCTGGAGTCCTAAGGGTGGGACTGGATGATCTCAGACGTCATTAGGGTGGGATGAGACAACTCCAAAGGTGGGAAGGGACAAAACTAAGGGTCGTTAGGGTGGGATGGGATGACCTCAACGGTGTCTGGGATCACGAGGGTGGGATGGGACTATCCCAAGGGTCATTTGGGTGAGAAGGGACAATCCCACTGGTCATCAGAGTGAGATGGGATGATCCCAAGGGCCATTGGGGGGGGAAAAGACAATCCCAAGGGTACTACCTGTGACACGCCGCGTGCCCTGACGGTCGAGGCACTCCTTGCGTGCCCTCAGGCGGATGGCCTGGTTGTGCCTGATGACGGTGGCCTGCAACGTCTCAACCACCTCTACCTCCTTGTGGGGGATGTAGGTGCCTGTGGAGCTGGGGCACCATCAGCAACCCAAGATGTCCCCAAGGTGTCCTTAAAGTGTGCCCCTTGCTCACCAGGACCCTCGAAGAGCCACTCATCGCCTGCCACAAACTTGTTCCCATCCTCATCCTCAAAGTCAAGCAAGGCTCGAAGGCGCAGGGCAGTATCAGCCAGCACCACCTGCAGCGGGGTGACACCCTGTGGACACAAGGGTCAGGGCTGAGGGTGACATCCTGGGGACACAGAGGTCAGGGCTGAGGGTGACAACCTAGGGATGTCTGGAAGACAATGGGGGACAGAAGTGACGGTGGCATGGCAGGGGGCATAGGGGAAAAGGTTTCTCTGGGACATGACCTCAGGACATGGGGGTCATGACAAGTCTATCAGAGGGATGCAAGGGTCCTGGTAGGGCAGTGGCAGGTACTCAGGCACAAAGCAGGGACAAGGGGAACACATGGAGGGCTATGGGAAGCTGTGGGAGTTCTACAGGAACGATTATAGTCAATGAGACAGCTATAGACAGTTTACAGGATGTATAGCAAACTGAACAGAGGGGTCAGAGGAGCTATAGGGGATTACAGGAGGAGCTATAGAGGCTATGGAAGGACACAGAGAAGAGTTGCAGAGGGGGACCTGGGAGACTATAGAATCTATAGGAGACCATGGAGGGGAAGGTAGAGGACTTATAGGGGGACTATAAGAACCACAGAAGCTATAAGGTGTTGTGGAGCTTCTGAAGAGCTGAAGGAGAATGTGGGCTGGGAAGATTACCAGAAACTAACTATAGGATCTCTGGGATGGCTGCTGGTGAGCTACAGATGCTCCAGGAATCATGAAAACCTAGAAGAGCTATACAAGCTAAGGGGGATCACATCAAACTGCAAACTACAGATGCTATATAAGACTAAGCTAGTGTATACTGTCACACACTGAAAAAGCTACAGGAGGCTGTGGATAACCCCACAGGGGGCTACAGGGAGCTGTAGGCACCCTGAAACCCATAGGTAGAGGTGCTGGAAGTCTTTGCAGGGTGGCAGGGAAAGGATAGCTGAGGTTATAGGGGGCTATAGGAGCAATGTAGGGTGGCTATGCGTACCTGCTGGAGCTCCTCACCGGGGTACAGGGGAAAGGGCTCCTGGGTGAGGCGGACATCAAGGTCAGCATGCCGCAGCTGGGCCTGCCCCGCACCATCGAACAGCACAGCTCCCGTTGGACCCCGGGCCACAGGATTGAGCACCACGCAGTAGTGCCGGGGGGGAACTATCACCATACGCTTGGGGGAAAAGACCACCCTGCAGGTGCCCCCGCACATCTGCCATCAGCTCTGTAGGACTGTTGGAGCTCCACAGCACCCCTCACATACTCCACAACCCTTGTTTCACCCCACAGACCTCCCATGGAACTCTAAGGACTCATGGAACACAACCAGATAGAAGAGGCCTCCATGATCATACAGAATTCCTATAACTGTACAGAGCCCCCCACTGACCTACAGAGCCCATCACGGCCCTAGATGTGGGACTGGGTCTCTCCAGCCCACTGCTTGAACCCCAGGCAGGTACCTCTCATGGTCCTGCCGGATGTAGGAGTGAGGTCCAACCTCCACACGAGTGACATTGCTGTTGAGGTCCAACACGTGGATGTAGTGGTAGGGGGGTATGCGGATCACAGGGTCCTCCATGGGGAAGAAGACTTCCTCACAGTGGAGCAGGAGACCTTGCTGGAACGTGCTGTGGAGCAGAACAGCTCGATGAGGCTCAGCGTAGGTGGTAGACCTTGAAACAGGGTAGAAAAATTGTCATGGGGCACCTTGAAATGTGTGAGGGGAAACCTCCAAAGGAGTGGCAGGACCTGCTGTGGGGCAGAAGAGCTTTGTGCCAGGCAAATGAGGGAGAAGGAGACCTCACCTGGGGCAGAGGACCTCACCGCGGGGCACAACACCCGGCTGTGGGGCAGGAGGACGCGGAAATGACTATTTTTAACTTTTTCTTTTCTACTTCCCTTTGGTCTGGCCCAGCCCTGCTGGCAGACGGGGCCCGGCCCATCGGGGCCGCCCCAGGGCCGGGTTTCCACACCCGAAATGCCGCACCCCGGGCAAGGTTCGCCCTCAGGAAGGATTTATGCCGCGTTGTAGGGCTGCAGGTAACGGATTAGGATCAGGATGAGAATTATGCGGTTGGCTGAGCCCGAACGGCGCTGGCAGCCCCCAGGCAGGCCCTGCGCTGTCTCTAGGCAGCCGGCGCCGCCATGACGTCCGCTTCCCCGGAAGGGGGGGAGGAAGAAAGGGGGCGCGGGCGTTCCCGCTGCTTCCGCCTTCCGCCGCAGAGCGTGTTCCCATTGGCTGTAAGGGCGGGAGGGAGGAAGGCTGAGGGAGGGGCGGGGGGGAAGCGGTGGGAAGGGTCGCGTTGGAGGGGCAGCGAAAAAGGGTCAGAGGCTGCTGGGGGCTGCAGAGGACACCGAGTGCCGCCTCGAGGTACTGTCGCTCCCTGGTGTCACCAGCGTCGCTCCCTGGGGCTCTGTGTCAACCCAGGTTTCACCCAGTGTCACCCACTGCCGCCTCCTGAGGGGCTTTCGATCCAGGGGTCACCTTAGGGGCTGTGTGATCCCTGCTGTCACCGCTGCCACCCTCCGAGTGGGTTTTGTCATCCCTGCTGTCACGCAGTGCCGCCTCCACACCTCAGTGCTGCGTTCAATCCGAGTGAATGTCACAGAATCTTGGAGTAACGGAGTTACTGCAGGGATAACAGGAGACACGTGGACCCCTTTGTCCTTCTCATTGCTCCTCCTGTTGCTCCTTCCTTCCTAATTCCTTTCCTCGTTTCTTTGGTCCCTTCTTTGTTCCTTTCCAATTTCTTTACTATTCTTTGCTTGCTCCTTGCCCAACCCTTTCTCTGTCCTTTTTCCCATCCCTTTCTCATTTCCTGTCCCACCCCATGTCCATTCCTTCCTTGTTCCTTGTGCACTTCTTTACTATTCCTTGCTTCTTCCTTTCCCATTCATTTTTTTTCTTTTTTCTCCCCCACATTTCACCCCTCTTTTCCATTTTTTTTGCACTTCCCTTACCCATCTCTTTGCCTTCTTTTGCCCCTAGCAGTGTCCCTGGGCTCCAAACTGGAGGAGCACGTTGTCATTGACACACTGTGGTCATCCTGAACTGGTGCTTCAAGCAGAGACTGCTCAACATGAGGAGGATCTGCATGTTCATGCTGGACAAGGCTGGACCTCATGATTGACATGCAGGACTTTTCCTCCCAGAGCATCCACATCCAGAGATGGATCACAGAAACCTGCTTTTGGCACAGGAAAATGCAAAAGGGGAGAGTTAGAAGGTAAGATTTTTTTATAAAGGGCTCACTTTATCCAAAATATAAAATTTTCCATTAAAGACTCACTTTATCCATTATTAAAATGTAAGAGTTTCACACAAAAGTGCCAAAGAGCTGCTAGTGCTAATGAGTCCTCAATACTAATGAGTTCTGAGGGCTAACAGGTTGTCAGTCTATTCAATCCCAATTGCTATGTAGCTCCTCTTTTTAATGAATCCTTAGTGCTAATGAGCTGCTAGGGCAAACAAGTTTTTCTCCTGCCCCAGGGCTCTCCTAAAAGACTGACAGATGCTGCTTTTCTCTGCCACCTTCTGTAAAATGTGTGGAAGTTCACCTTGCAGATCATCTCCAGATCCATCATCATCAAGCTGCGGCAGGAGAAGCTTGCCCTAACCAACACCAGGCTACTGCTTTGTCTGCAGGAACTGGGAGCAGAAGTATGCAGCCCTCTGCAACCGCTATGGCAGCATTTCCAGGCCTTAATGTTCTGCCAGGTACAGCTCATTGGTAAGCAGTGAGCTGCCAGTGATCCATCTGACATGATCAAGCCCAGTGTGATGTCAGCTCTGCTTCAATGATCGCCAAAAACGAGGGAACAAGGTGCAAGGGACGGATGGGAAACACACAGTGAGAATTAAAAGCTCAGAGTGGTAACAGCATCTAATAGTTGGAACCAAGCCAGTTGCTTGGCTTTCGTGGTGGGCATTACGTGGAAACCATGCTCTGTTCCCTCAACCTTTGTGTTCAAAAGCATTTGGTGACCCAATTTCTTTCTTTCTTTTTTTTTTTTTTTTTTTTTTTTTGCCTTATTTTGAGGCTCTGCCTATTCCAAAGCACCAGAGACTTGGAAAAGAGCAGGGGTGTTGGGAATATGTGGGACTGGCAGCGAGGGAGTAAGGATTTGGGTAAAGTGATGGACAGGCTTTAAGTTAGAGGAACAATAGTAGGGATTTGGAGAAGTTAAAGGTACATAGATTGAAACCAACAGTTGCAGAGCTGCTGGAGAAGCTTGGTTGCCTTCTTTCATCCATGCAGACCTGCTGGAGGGCAGACTGACTCAGTGAAGATGATTCTAGATGGGCACTGAGTCGTCCTTCATTCATTCTGTCTCCCTTTTTTCCAAACCATCTGTTAGGAAAAGTTCTGCTGAGAATGAACTTTTATGCATGTAGAGAAAGGAATAAAAAAAAAATAATAATAATCTCAAGGAATCCATACCTAGTGACGCAAAGAGAAGCGTGGAAGATTCAAAGTCTTGGCCTGAGAAAATTATTTGGTCAGCAATATAAAAAATGGAGAGAGCAGACAGTCAAGACCAGAACTGTAGATTTGCCAGTAATCAAGCCAGATGCTTAAGATTTTGATGGTATATTTGTGGTGACAGGGAGGAGTGTGTTAAGTGGTGCACATTAGATAAGCTAGGCATCACTTGGAAACCTGTGTGCCTGGAGCACTTAGTGTCATGCTCAGGGTGCTGCCAGGGTAGAGGTCCTGTCCACAGGAAGAAATGAGCAAGACATATGGAAGGACGGGGAGCCACATTTTAACCTTGAGTTGATGGCTAGATAGGAAGGATCTTGGAGCACTAACTTGGTCTAGGGAAGAGAAACCAGAAGTGTAACTGGATGTGAGTTCTCCTCTTTTGCTGTTGTCTTGTCTGCCCACCTCAGCTTGGGCAGAGCCATGGAAGCCCTCAGTCTTGTTCTCCCAAGGGATTCTGTTCGATGCTGGAACTATGAAAGTAGGTTTATGCTCCCACCCCAGGGAGCTGGGTAACTTCCCAGTTCTGAGGCACGCAGGTGGGAGAGGGCAGGCCACTGCCTCTGCCCCTTTCTGTCTCTGCTTAATGGCAGCATTTCTTCTTCTTCCTGTCAAGACCCTGCTCAAGAAGTTGTCTCACTCCAATCTATAGGAGGGAGAGGAGGTTCTTTTGTTGTCTATCTACTCGGTGTGAAACAACAGTTCAAATGTTGGTCCGACCAGTTTATTACAAATCTTCATTAGGGAAATGGGGAAGGGGAGGACGGACACTATTATGAATTAGAGTAATGGGGAAGGGAAGGAGGGCGATAGAAAAGATAGGAAAGAAGAAAAGAAGAAGCAAGGAGTCTTTATAGGAAGCAAGAGGGAGATGATCACCACCATGGATCCAGCGTGGTTTGTAGTTCAGTCATTGATCTTCAGTAGGGTGGGTGGTCAGACAGAGTTGGTCTGTTGATGACGGCGACGACAACGACTGTGGCAATGATGGCCCCTTTTCAATGGTTTCAAAGCAGCCGAGTCAGCTGTCTTTGGAGTGACAGCTCAAATCCACAGTGGTTGAGTCAGCTCTCCTTGGAGTGGCAGCTTCTGGCTCTGGGATCTCAGCAGAAACTCCTTTGTTCTTCCGGGCCTTGCCAGCAGATAAGAGGGAGCAGGGATGCCCATCTGCATCCTGTTTTTCACGGGACACAATGGTATCATTCCCCAGTTTTCCCATACCTAGCTGGAGCTGTTTAGTCACAGGCCAGATCTTCCGCCAGTGAACACTCCCGAGTGCTCTCTTCCAGAGGCAAGCAGCTCTGGAGGAAGGGGCTTTCAAATGTTCCCAAAGCGATATCGATTGTCACACGGTTAGCACCCATCACTTGCCTCCTCAACAAATCGATCAGAGTTTTATCACACAAAATACCTCAGGAAGCAAGCTTTGAGCCAAAAACAAACAAACAAAAAAAAAACCAAAGAAGGATTCTCGCAGAAGTACATTGTAGTTGTAAGGAATTACAGATTTTATTTTAAACAGTCAGTCTTGGGGTGTGGAGCCTTGAAAGACATGTCTCAGATAGTAGTGTTGCAGAAACACAGGCCGTATCCTTGCCTCCAGCCATGACACTTGGGAAACCCTCACTGGAAGCCAGTCGGAGCTGACTTACATGCGCTTGCTAATTCAGAGGGAAAAACGGTTTTGTGTTTGAGGTGGGTTTCAGTTATTTCTCAGGCTTTTGCTTTGATGCTCAACTGATGCTTTCGAAAGTTAATTTGGTTATTTATTAACGAGGCTGTCTTACTGCAAGCAAAGACCTCATGGAGCTCAATATATATCTCGTTCCACAAATTTTTATTAGAAAGAATGAATACTACAACTTTGCAAGGATTTTAGCAGTATGTAAATCTTCCATGATAAACTAGCTTTAGCTACAGAAATTACAGGGACCAACACTTATTTCTGCTGGTTCATTTATAATTTACACCAATGTCATACTTTGCCCATGGTAATAAATTCCATTCATGATGCAGTTCTAGTTTCAGTTTTGATGATAAAACAGAAGTGTCTGCAGTGGTCTGTTGCAGCGGAGCGTTCTCAAGGCTGGGATTGCTGTTCTCTGTACACTGCCTTCCTTCTCTATGTGCTCACTAGTGAGTTTCTAACCTTAAGTATATTACTAAAAATGTTGAAAGCATTCTTGCCCTTAAAGTGAGCAAGGTAGCAAGCTGAGGAGCAGACTTGGGGTCACATTTTCATTGCAGTAATGGTTTCAAGGCTCTTGCTTGCTTCTATCAATACTGTAAAATAAAAATCTTTTGCAAGAGAAAAACTTCAGTGCATTTTTTTTCTCTTTGTTATTTCTGAAATGCTGGCTACCACACTTGAAGTGAAACAATATGAGTAAGTGACAAATACACAAAGGTTTTTCTGGAGAGAGCAAGGTCTGATGTGGAGGGTTGAACTATTAAATCAGCCAGTTGAATGAAGTTCCCATTACTTCATTCTACATTGCAGAGTTCTCCATTAGCCACATAAAGAACACTGGAACTATAAAGTAAAAATGCTATGCTGCTCTCTGCAGAAAAAAATGGCCTGTAGAAATAATGGACAGTGAGGGGAGGGGTGGGAGGAACTCAGAAGAGCTCTGTGCAGACAGTAGCGTACAGGTTTTGCTGAACTGCTTACATGAAATGATGTTTCAGGCTCGATCATAACTGTGTAGTCGAAGTAGTCACATGCCACACAAAACTTTCCTCCAAAGTCTCAGAAGATAGTTTGATGCTACATTGTGATGGCCAAGTGCAGGTTCAAGAAGTGAAAAGTCTCACAGTAGCTTTCTCACCTTCAGTTGCTTTGTAGCATGAATTGATTTTGCATGGTTTGTTAGACTTACCGTGGTTGTTGGCATCGAGGAGTAAGTGCAGCTGTTCTGCTGAAACACCTGCAGCCTGTTCTCTGCATTATCCATGCATATGACGGGGAGGTCAGCACCAGAATGACAATCTTGTCTCATTTCCATAAGAACTTTATCTAACTTATTTTTTCTTTTTTTCTGGGCTCAGATTTACAGAAGTGCAGGAAAACAGGCTTTTGGTTTTCTTTATTTTTGTCCAAATTAATTTCCAAAGGAAACGCTGCATTTGTGAAAACGAGGAGTAAGCATGGAAGCTATGGGTAAGTTTTCCTGAAACAGCACATCAGTTTTGCAAGTCTGAGCAAGGTGTATTCCAAAATGTCTAATTGAAATCTTCCCCTTTGGTAGAGCTGTTCACAATTTGGTCACATGTCCTATGTTTGTACTTCCCAAGGGCGTCTCTCCTCACCCCTCATTTGTTTGAGTAGAAGCCCAAGCTTTTTGTTTATTGACTGGAGAAGTGTACCAACCAGAGCAACTCCTGCACACCAATCTCTTCCAGAGAAGCATCCGATTTGAGGAAGGATAACTGTGAGAAGTTCAGAATTATCATTTCAAAGAAATGAATCTCAGAACTTGCTCACAGCTGTTCTTAGTTCCTGTTGATGGCAATCAGAGCTAAGTTTTATTTTGTCATTAATATATCATTATAATGCTCTCCTGTTGTTTTTTTTAAAATAATTTATTTTCTGATTTTGGGAAGAAACTAATGTTCCTGAAATGTTCCTGAAAAACTTTATAGGATATTGCATATTATGCCTTGTCTCAACCTTGGTTATTTTCTAAGTCTCAGTCCCCAAAGTATCTCAGTCAGAAGAAAACTGACTTGGTTGTGTAAGGCTGTTAGTGACCTCTGCAGACTGACCTCCTCTCTCCTGTATCTGCAAATCTCGGCTCTTTCCCTAATCCCTGAATCTGCTCCACAAAGCCCTGCTGCAAATTCTCACCCTGCACACTGTCTCAGCTCAGCTAATGGTGGTGTTTCCCTCTATTGGGAACATCCCGGTTCTTCCCCAGCTCTCCCCACCTCCTGCCCTCTTCCCAACCCAGCTCAGCCCAGCAGCCCAGTGGCAGTGCCCACTGCTGGGTATGCAATGCCACCACAGCCCAGAAGCTCTGAAGGCACAGCAGCTGTTAGGCTGGGGCTGTGGCCTGGGGAAACAGAGGTCAGTGAAGCTCCAGGCCCAGAAGACCCCCAGCACAGACTGCCTGTGCCAGTGCCATCCTCTTCTCAGCCTAGCACAAGAGTCCTGGCCCAGCACAGCCTGCCCCCAGCAAATGCCTGCAGAAATAGCTTTCTCTTTCTCACCTGTCCCTCCCTGAAGGCACAGAAATGCTCTCTTGCTCTTCTCCTGAGCCATCCCTGCTCCTGGAGAGCCTTGTCCAGGGCAGCTTGTCCATGCTGGCCTGGCTGGCTGCTCCTGGTTCCCTCCCCGTGTTCCCCACAAGGCCCTGATCTGGTGGTACTACTCTGCAGTGATGGATCTGTGGTGACCCTGCCCAGGTTATGCTGCTCAGGGTGGGCAGCAGACACAGATGGATGGAGATCTCTGCTGCCTCTTGCCATCTAATCTAATCTAATCTAATCTAATCTAATCTAATCTTGCATCTAGTGCTAAAGGCTCTGCAGCCAAGGACAGTGCTTGGCAGGAGCATGGGGTGCCTCTAATGTCACAGAGGGCACTTGAGTGCTGAACCAGATCTGACCCACAGGGCTTCAAAAAGTCTGTACTGGATCACGCTCCAGATAAGTCAACAAATATTTGTTGTCTGCTTGAACAAGTGCCACTGAGAAGGGAGCCCTGGGTCCAGTGACTGGTCACTAGCAGATCACTGTGGGACTGTAAGCCTGTGTACTTCAGCCCATGGAGAGCCCCAGACAGCAAAAGAGCAGAGAGCAGCTCCTTGTGTGCATTGCTGACACCAGCTTTGAAAGAGGCCTGGATTCTGGCTCTGCCCTGAGCAGGCCTTTAGTTAGGTATGCTACTGTAGAGACAGCAGGACTGCTATCAAGTAAATTGAGAACTGAAGACTAACAGGAATGGAGAGGCACAATAGGAGAGCAAGGAAGTGAAGGGAGAGCAGTGCTCAAAAGACCACATTCAGCTGCTGCTCATGGCCATGGTTTCAGGAAAGCAACAGCCCCAACTCAAAGGCAGCAGAGAGGAAGAGCCCAGCCAGCATTGAGGGGCAGACCACAGGGGCACCAGGTCTGCTGCTCCATGTGGCAGATGGTTTCCTGGCTCCTTGAAACTCTCCCACATATGCGGGTTGCTCAAGAGGACAAGGGAGACATGGGAGCTGAGACAAAAGAATTTCTGCTGGCTTCTTCATTGTGTTCATCTGCACAGGAAGCCTGGTTCTGCAGGTACACAAGATCATAGAATTATAGAATCATAGGATGTTTAGGGTTGGAAGAGACCTTAAAGGTAGTGTAGCTCAAACTACATCAGGTTACCCAGGGCCCCATCCAACCTGACCCCAAACTTCTCCAGGGGTGGGACATCCAGGCCTCTGGTTGTTTTTGTAGAGAGGGACAATCATCTCCCTCGTCCTGCTGGTCACCCCTCTGTTGATGCAGCCCAGATGAGTTGGCCTTCAGGGCTACAAGCACGCACTGCTGGCTCACATCCAGCTTTTCATCCACCAGAACTCTGGCAGACAGAAGTCCTTCTCAGTAGGGTTGCTCTCAGTGAAATCTCTCAATCTGCACATATCTCTACGTTTGCCCCAGCCCAAGGCAACACATTGCACTTGAACTTTTTGAACTTTGTTAGGACCGCAGAGTCCTAGTTTTCAAGTTGGACTTGTAATGACATGACTAGGTAAAAAAAATGAACAGATAGGAGGCTAAGAATTTGAATATAAAAGTATTTAAATCTTAATCCAAGTATGAGGAAATAGTAATGAAAGTAAAAAGATTGTTCTAATAATTTTGGATACACCATGGAATTCCTCTGAATTTCCTCACTGTGTTTTTGAGCTCCTGGTTCCTCATACTGTAGATGAGGGGGTTCACTGCTGGAGGCACCACTGAGTACAGAACTGCAGCCAACAGGTCAAGAGATGGGGATGAAATGGAGGGGGGTTTGAGATAGGCGAACATGAGAGTGCTGACAAAGAGCAAGACAGCCAGGTGAAAGGCATGTGGAGAAGGGTCTGTGCCGTCCCTGCTCTGAGGGCATCCTCAGCACGGCCCTGAAGATCTGCAGATAGGACAGCACAATGAAAGCAAAGCACACAAAGATTAAACAAAGGCTAAAATCAATAATCCCAGCTTCCCTGACATTGTCTGACTCTGAGCAGGAGGGCTTGAGGATCTGGGCGATTTCACAGAACTGGCATTGCTTTTACAGAATGGTATTGAGAATGTATTGGCTGTGTGCAACAGAGCATAAAGAAACCCACTGCCCCAGGCAGCTGCAGCCATGGTGGCAACAAGCTCTGCTGCCCAGCAGGATGTTGTAGTGCAGGGGCTTGCAGATGGAAACGTAGTGGTCGTAGGCCATGACAGTGAGAAGGAAGTATTCTGCATCAAAAAAGAATAGTAAAAAAAAGACTTGTGCAGCACATTCAGCAAAGGAGATGTCCCTGGAGTCCCAAAGGGCATTGGCCATTGCTTTGGGGAGAGTGGTGGAGATGCAGCCCAGGTTCAGGAGGGCGAGGTTGAGGAGGAGGAAGTGCATGGGGTGTGCACGTGGTGGTCGCAGGCTACGGCTGTGCTGATGAGGCCGTTGCCAGGAGGGCGGCCAGGCAGATGCCCAGCAAGAGCCAGAAATGCAGGAGCTGCAGCTGCTGCGTGTCTGCAAGCACCAGGAGGAGAAACTCATTGATGGAGCTGCTGTTGGACAACTGCTGCTGCTGGGCTTGGAGACCTGTACAAGGAGGATAAGACAAAGAGGTGTTAGGATTGGATTTAGGAGAGTTAATCCCCAACCAGACCTGTTGGCACATGGAGCTGCCCAAGTATCTGAAGGGGAATTTTGAATCCCTGCACTGAATTAGTCAGATTCTATCCAGCTGCCCTGCGGGGATATTCCCTGCTTGTCAAAATGAGAAATGAAACTGACATATAGAATCACAGAATGGTTTGGGATGGAAGGGACCTTGGAGATCACCTCGTTCCAACCCCTCTGCTGCAGGCAGGGACACTTCCTTCTAGACCAGGCTGCTCACAGCCCCATCCAGCCTGGCCTGGAGCGCTTCCAGACAGACGCATCTATAACCTCACTGGGCAACCTGCGCCAGTGTCTCACCACCCTCACAGGAAAGATTTTATTCCTAATATCTAGTTTAAGTCTAACTCACCCAGTTTAAAGCTATGTCCCCTTGTCCTGTCACTACGTGCCCTTATAAGAAGTCCCACCTCAGGTTTCCTATAGGCCCCTTCAGGATCTGCAGCTCCCACATCTGTGAATGGCAGGAGGAGGAACTGGAAGGAGGAAGGTGTTGTTGGACATTTGTTTAGCTGGGGCCAGTTCAAGGAGAAAAAGACAGGCTAGGCTTGGTGATGGAGCTACCATTGTACATTTCTACATAGTTTTCTGATGAAAATGATATATAAAGTTTAAACAGCTTTATCTGAAGAAAACTTTGCAAACCTTACAGCAACCCCCCACACAGAGCCTTAAACTTTTCAGGAGAAACTTTCTGCAGCTGTCTGACTTGATCTCTGGCTGGTGCTGAGAGTGCCATTGGGAACAGACGCTGCTGCAGGTTTCAGAGGAGCCCTTCCTCTCACGCAGCAGAAGGGAAAGAGGAACGTGGGGGGAAACTCAGATTCACTCTGCTTATAACATCACTGAGTTTTTCTGTGCCATTTCTTTCAACTCATCCAACTGCAGAGAAGAGCTAAGGGGATTTTATTTGGTTTATTTTATTACAGCTGTCCCCATAACTCTCAGAAGAGGTGTTGGGTAGCTGAAAGCCATGTGGACTCCAAGGGAAATCCTATGGGTTCCAGGAGGCAAGCTGACTGTCCCCTGGTGAAGAGTGAGGAGAGCAGTTCTGTCCATCCACCCTGTTCCCAGCTGTGCTGTGTCACACCTCTGTGAGTTGCAGGATGGTCACGCTCAGGTGTTACCTTGTTCTGGGTGCAGCAGAGACTCTGGGTCAATGTGCAGTGTAAAGAATCGTCCTTTCCTCAAGATGTCTGAGCAGCACCTCAGCTCTTCCCTCCTAGCCAGGAATACAGAGGCCTCATTTCTGTCTGCACACAGAGAGCCATCCAGCAGCATCTACATGGCCTTAGCACTGAGGTGTGTCCTTTGTGGGTCACCTAGGCAACACAAAGATCTAGTGAGAAAGCTGCGTACTTCTGGAGAGCAGCACACAGCCCCGAAAGATGCCCCATAGACACTGCTGCATACCCTAAAGCTGGGGTGTCCCTGTATCCCAGCTCCTTACACTGCAGTATCAGGAGGACACTTGGTCATTGTTCCTTCAGGCACCGCTGCACAGCAGGACCACTGGGCTGGTGTCTGAATGATGACCAAATCCTCCCCTCCTCCCCTACTGCTTTAGTCGGTCCAAAGTGGATCACAGTGACATGCCACAGGGTTCCTGTCAAGGGAAGAGGGGCACACACAGACAGAGTGTGGGAGCTTCTCTTCTGGGCTCTGGCTGCTGTGCTGGTGATGCTTGCCTGAGACCCTATGGCTTGGGGGAGTGGGAGAGACCAGGGAAGAGCTGCTCCAGAGAAAGCATCTGCATGGCAGGGCGCAGCCAGGAGGTGCCAGAATCCCCCTCCCATGGCAGTTCCTTCCCACAGCCTGTGCATCTCTGCTGCCTGCAGCTGTCCCTGATGGGAGCTGCTTCTCTGTTCCCACATTTCCTGCCTACCTGTGCTCACAGATCCCACCCTGCACTGCCTGGAGCAGGGAATCACTGACTTGGAGCAGGATCTCCTCCTTTGTGATGGAAAAATGATGGGAACACTCCCAGAAGATCCTATAAGCAGTGGGATATGCTAACTTCAGGTGATCTCTCAACGTATTGCATCTGCCTTGCCTTCAGCCAAACTTACTGTGTGAAGAGCACTGAGGAGTTCTTCCACACAGCCTTTAACACCTCTTTCCTTCCCTGCTCTCCCTGTGCCAGCTGCAGGCCAGTCCCCAGCTCTTGGTGCAGAAGAGCTGCTCTTGGACATAGCTGTCTGTCTGCAGCACTGCTGTTTGCCAGCAGCTCCCTGCTTCTCAGAAAGCACAGCCCAGCTCAGCAGCAGAGGTACAGCCCGAGGCATCACTTTCTATGCCCCAAACCAACCTCCCTGGAGATGTCCCTGAGGCTCCAGGGCTCACAGCTCCTGAAAAGCAGCAGGGCCCCTCCTGGAGAGCTCACTTTGAAGCAAGCTGAAGGAATCGTTACCGACTCTCTCTAGCACTGCACAGACTCCCGCTGCAGGAATTGCCCTCCCAGGGTGTGCTGGTGGTATGCAGGAGGTGCCGTGTTCCCCTCTGGAATCCCTTGCCCATTGTCAGGCAGCACGCCGGGGCAATGTCAGGCAGCAATCTCTTCCCTGTGCAGCGCAGGGATCTGCCTGATTCATTGTGGGCATCTCTGCTCTCATCAGTAGTTTGGAGCTGGAGAGGGATTCAGCTGCCCCTGCTGTGTACCTCACAGACACAGGAGCTGGATTCCTCTTGCCTCAGCTCAGTGTGCACAGAATGAATGTTACCTTCTTGTCTGAGCTGCTGTGCTAATTAATAGGCTGCTATGAACAATGTTAACTCCATCCCAGTCAAACCCCATACAATTGTGTTTGGTCAGAGTAGATGTGGCTGACCTGATCTGAGTGCAGGGAAGTGGGGAAAGAACAAAGGGCAGTGAGCAAATGAAATTGAAAAGATAGAAAAGGAAAATTCTTACTTTCTTAAGGGGAATAAATCACCAAGAATGCAGACCAGCACTGGGTCTAGAGAAATTACTGATCACTGTGACCCTATTATCACCTTATTGTTGCTTAGAGCAGACCGTGGTGCTGGAGACCTCCAATGCACCCCTTTGTCTAGAGTTTTAGCGAAGAGGTTAGAGAATATAACACCTAGCATCAGCCCCTGGGAAGCAAAGCAAGAATGTCCATCTGGACCTTGTGATATCAGTCATCACACTCTGAGCCTTGATATTTGGTCATTTTCAATCAATCTCACCTGCCACTTATCTAATTTATGTTGTGTCAGCTGACTAGGAGAATGCCTAAGGAATGGTGACTGGCCCTTCAGACACTTGCTTTTGCAGGTCTTAAAGATGTGACTGACATTTGCATGCTTCCAGTCTTTGGGGAACTTTCCCACTCTCTATGACATTGCAAAGAACATTGAGAGTGGCTTAACAGCAATGTCTTCCAGCTCCCTCAGCGCACATGGGTGCAGCTCACCAGAGCCCATGGATTTATAGGTGTCCTGTTTGTTTAACCTGATGATCCCTAGCAAGAGGAAATCTTCCTTGCTCTGGGCTTTCCTCTGGTCTCAGGGCCCTTGGATACCCAAAGTTCTGTCTTAGCAGAGAAGACTGAGTTGAGGGAGTGTGTATTTCAGGCTTTTCTGTTTAACTTGTTAACAAGACTCCTGTCCTGTCTTCGGTGAGACATTTTCCTACCCTTTCCTTTGCTCTTATGTATGTGTGAAGGTCTTCTGTTCACCCTTCAAGTCCCTTGCCAAATTCAACTAAAAATGGGCACTGGCTGTCTTAAGCTTCTCTCTGCATGCTTGATCTCCAGATCAAGCATTAGCAAACACCAAAACGAATGTCACCCACAATCATTCATGTTGGTCTGCATGCTGTAATAGCTCAGCTATTTCAGTATCTATCCCAGATCCTTGTGTCTACAGAAGCACTGGGTGGGTGGAGTAGGCAAGAAGGGGTTTTGCTTGCAGCCCTCAGCATCAACTTGCCTCCATCCATTCCTTTCCTTTGAGTTCTTACCGTCAGCCTGTCAGTGATGGGATGGATACTGCCTGCATGGATCTTGTGTTTTCTTCTGCGGTAGAAGCTGTCTCTTTGAGGGCAGAATATAGTTCCTCTGCTCTGTCCTTTTAGTCCCTGTGACTTTTTAACCTGTTTCATTGCATAGCTCTCTGTCGGGTGGTTAGGACGGCTAAGGTCTCTATTCTCAGAGGGCGCTAATCCTGTAATTAGAGGATGAGGGCCATGTATTTAGGAGGAGATAATCACCTATTGAACTTACCCTCTATACTGTGGGGTGCTCCTCCTCCCAGCTCCTCCTGCCAGCGCGAACTGCCGAGCAATCTGCCAGTCTCTGCATGAGACCCTGTGCACACTGCGTGAAATAACCCCTGCATCAGCATGGGAGGGGATGGTGGCTGACTGGCCCTGCGCCTTGGCAGAGAAGGACCTTAAGAACCTTAAGGACCTTGGCATCCACACGGGCAACAAGCTGACCATGAAATAGCGATGTGCTGCTTCTGCAAAGAAGAATAACAGCCTCCTGGGGGAGCAGATGAAGGGAGGTGTTTGTTCTTCTCTGCTCAGCGCTGGTAAAGCAAATTCTGCTGAACTGTGACCAGTACAGAACTGGGCACTGCAATATGAAAAGGACGTGAATTTAGTGGGGCAAGTCCTGCAAAGGCCTTTGAATTGGACTGGGGCATCCTTTATGAGAAGGGAGGCTAAGAGAGCAGTTGCTGCTCAGCCTGGAGAAGAGAAGGCTCCAAGGGGAAGTATGTCAACGTATATAAACATCTGATGGGAGGACCTGAGGGGGAGCCAGGCTCCTCCCAATTATGCTCAGCAACAGGTCAAGGGGCAGTGAGTTCCAGGTGAAACACATGAAGTCTCATGAGAGTTTTAGAAAAGCACTTGCTTACTGTGGACTGTTGACCAATAGCAGGAAAAGCACTTGTAGTAGCACAGTGTTATTTCTGATTACCAACCCTGTGCCATTATGGTACTGAACAGAATATGATGGTGACCCCAGGTATGCAGTAGCTTTCTGCTACCTTTGGGTAGTAATGATTTCAGGAATTTTCTGCCATTTATAATGTCCTAAACATATTTTTGTTATTGACCCAAAAATGAGGAATGAGAGTGTGACCCGAGACAGCCAGCACGGCTTCACCACGGTAAGGTCATGCTTGACCAATCTGGTGGCCTGCTGTGATGAAGTGGCGGCATCAGTGGACAAGGGAAAGGCGATCAATGTCATTACCTGGACTTGAGCAAGGACTTTGACACGGTCCCCCACCACATCCTTATCTCCAAATTGGAGGGATGTGGATTTGATGGGTGGACCACCCGATGGATAAGGAATTGGTTGGAAGGCTGCAGACAGGGTGGTGATCAATGGCTCTGTGTCCAGGTGGAGGCTGGCAATGAGCAGCGTCCCCCAGGGCTCTGTCTTGGGACCGGTGCTCTTTTACATCTTCATCAATGACAGCGATGACAGAATTGAGTGCACCCTCAGCAATTTGCTGATGACACCAAGCTGAGTGGTGCGGTTGACACGGTAGAAGGCAGGGATGCCATGCAGAGGGACCTCGATAGGCTGGAAAGGTGGGCCTGGGTGAACCTGATGAGGTTCAACACAGCAAAGTGCAGAGCTTGGCACTTTGGCCAGAGGAATCTCAGGCATCCTTACAGACTGGAAGGAGCTCCTGGAGAGAAACCCTTCAGAGAAGGACCTGGGGATCCTGATGATCTGAAAACACGAGCCAGCAGTGTGCTCTTGCAGCTCAGGAAGCAAATGAGATCCTGGGCTCCATCAAAAGAGAGGTGGCCAGCAGGGACAGGGAGGTGATTGTCCCCCTCTACTCTGCTCTTGTGAGGCCCCATCTGCAGCACTGTGTCCAGGTCTGGAGCCCCCAGTACAAAAAAGACAGAGAGCTGTTGGAGAGGGTCCAGAGGAGAGCCATGAAGATAATCTGGGGACTGGAACAGCTCCCTGTGAAGACAGAATGAGGGAGCTGGGCTTGTTTAGTCTGGAGGAAAGAAGGCTGTGGGGTGACCTCATTGCAGCCTTTCAGTGCCTAAAGGGAGCCTACAAACAGGAGGGGAATCAACTCTTTGAAAGGATAGATAACTGCAGGATAAGGGGAAATGCTATTAAGTTGAAGGAGGGAAGATTTAGAGATTAGTAGATGCCCCATCCCTGGAGGTGTTCAAGGCCAGGCTGGATGGGGCCCTGGGCAGCCTGGTCTGGTATTGAATGTGGAGGTTGGTGGCCCTGCATGTGGCAGGGGGGTTGGAGTTTCATGATCCTTGAGGTCCCTTCCAACCCTGGCCATTCTGTGATTCTGCAGAAGAGAAGGCACAGAGATCTGCTGCAGCTTGTCAACATTACATGCAAATCACTACAAAACATAGAGCAAAGATGTTCCAGTACCTCGTGGTGCACTTCATCACATCAGTGTGTCTCAGCTCCAAGTACGAGTAAAGAAAACTGTAGCTACATTTACACTTCACAGCTTTGAAGGTCTAGCAACAAATGTAATGACCTCAATCTTGTGTGCATGTGGGCTTTTGTTTTTCCAGCTGCATTTGAGAATGAGAATTCAGCTTCTTCTTACAGAAATGTAGATTCTCAAAGGTACAATTTACCTTTATCTGCTACGGATTATGTCTAGGGAAAACTGTTATTATTGCTTCATATTTTTTCTGTTTCCTTGGAACAGGATAATATGGATCTTGGTGACCTGTATGGGAAATGCTGAGTCACGGCCTGAACCTCTGATTAATCACCTGAGGTGAGCCATGAGTCAGCCAGAGGAGCACAGGTGAAGGCAATTCAGGCTCCACCCCTCCTAGACCTATTTAAGAGCTGGCTACCAGAGGGGAAGGATCTCTTCTGGAGATCACCTCTCTTCGTGTCTTCTGGTGAGCTCAACCAAAGGGTAAGCTCTTCTACTTATTCTCTTTTGTGATCGTTGTCTGCTTTGCCTTACTCTCTTGATTATATTGTGATTATAACATCTTGATATCTATTGATTATACACAATTATATTGTGGTTATAACATCTTGGTTATACAGTGACCTGATGTTTTCACTCTGCTACCTTCCAACAGCTGGCAGACTAAGTATTGCAATAATAAAAGCAAGAAATTTAAAGGCAGTGGATATCACAGGAGCATCAGGTAAGAATTTATTTAATGCTCAGCGTGGATTAGTGTCCCATTTCCCTCCCAAGTCACAGAACTCCAGTACTGTCAATTACCAGAATGTTATTTGAAAAGAAGCGACTTTACACTGCAAGCTTTTAAGTCACCTTAGGAATTTCTGAGAAATAAATAGTGTTCATTCTGGTTTAACCAACAGTTTAAAATAATCTCCTCTCTATAAGAGAACAACACTATTACTTCTAAAGCAACCATGATTCAAAACAAGAGTTGGTGAAGTTGGTTTCATATTAGAGACTGGATCATACAGTAGATTGTTATGGCACAGAGGCAAACTGACCCTCGACAGTCTTCAAGAGACACCAAAGCAATTCTGCTGCTGTTGGCATATGGACAGAACAGTCATCCCAAACTCCTTTCAACAACAGTTTCAAAATTGGCTAATGAAAGCAAGAAAAACTAAATTAAATAAGAGCTCATAGATTCATTTTTCATACTAGAACTCCAAAAAAGGATCTACAATGAGTTAACTTGCCTTGCCTTTCTTTTTCACTGCATCCATAATTATAATTCTCTTGAGAAACATAAACTGCAATTTCTTACACTTGGAATTATATTTAACCAGACATCAATACTGTGTACAATGCTGTCATCTTCTGTCTGACCGATATATTTGTAAAAGTAACTACATTGCTGTAAATACACTGATACACAGGCTGATGTATAAAACAGCCACAGTTCAGTGGATAATTTAATACTCTTTCAGAAGTCAGTACACAAAGAAAAACTTATTGAAGTGGAATTGTTCATTATAGGATTTCAAACAGGTAAAGCTTTCCAATGCCCACTGCCTCCCAGTCATTCCATGGTAATAAAGAAGCTTGAATTCCAGATGCAAGTGACTGCCAATTGCACACAAGAACACTGCCTTTACTTTCCATCTATGTTTTCATAAAAACAACAAAAGAAAACCAACATTGTTCTTATGATTCACACAGATCCCTACATGAAGGTTTCTCTAATGTGTGAAGGAAGGCGACTAAAGAAAAGAAAAACTTCCACCAAGAAGAATGCCCTTAATCCTGTTTACAATGAAGCCGCAGCCTTTGACGTCCCTCCAGAAAATGCTGACCAAATTAACTTGTTGATAGCTGTGATGGATTATGACCAGTGAGATACCTGTAGCTGCAAAATGACATCATCTCAAAATCTAGTACAGTAGTTTGTAGTTTTGCATCCAGGAATGAAGTTATCCTTTTTCTCGCAATGTAAGGGAAATCAAATATTTTCTCACATTGAGTCCGGTGGAAGGCTAAAATGTCTCATTGTCAGGCAGAATTTCCTTTCTAAATTTTAAAATGCAGATTTGCATCCATAACAACCATAACTAAGCTGCACGAGTTTACCAGAACAGAAATAACTGAGCATACAATCAGCTCACACACCGATTTTCTGCTTATGAGCAGCTGCACTAACCCCTTGGACACATGCCTCAGTTTATAAAATTAGGCTCAGTTTACTTGTAACTAGTTACAGAAAACAAATAACATTTTACATTTCTCATACAACATTACAATAAATGCATCTAGAAACACAGTGTTTGCTACCGCGGATAATATACTAAATTGTTTTGATTTGTGGAAAATTCAAAGAGCAAACCCTTGTAATTTGTACTTTATTATATTATACTTTATTATATATATCTAAAAAATCATGATTATTGCCTCTATGAAATATGCAAATGGTACAATTTGAAAGCTAATGCTTTATGAAAAGCATATTATGGAATTTTCACAGTGTGGGTCACAACAATGTCACTGCAGTACGTCAAGTAGGCAACGATGCAGAAAGTCTGGGTTGTGACAACTGGAGTGAAATGCTCTCACATCCTCGGAAGCCCATTGCCCACTGGCATCCTCTTGCAGAGGTAAGAATTTTTTCTTGCTTTCCCATTGCTATAACTGGTAAAATCTTAGTATGTGGCATTAGAAATAGGATGAAATTTTACAAAAAAAAAAAAAAAAAACAAGATCCACAAGCATACACTAAATCCTTTCAATTCATGGGAACAGAAAGTAATTACTGTATTTGATAAATACACAAAAGCCACATACATGGTACAGTGGATAAAGCCTTCAGATTTTATTTTGTTTGTTTGGGTTGGGGTTTTTTTGGTTGTTTTTGTTCTGTTTTTCAGACATAGGATTGGGTAACTTTCAATTATAATTGATGTAAAGAAGTGGGCTTCCTAAGGTTTACCAATACCTATTGTTTTACTGTTTAAAAACCTAATCTCACCTCTTCCATTACTTTACTATTGTAAGACTACATCATCTAGCAAATCTCAAGGAATGTCTAACTATCCTGGAAAAAAAAAAAAAAAAAAAAAAAAAAAAAGGTTTAAGTTTCTCTGGAGATTTGAGGCATCAATAAGAAGCCACGCAATTAGAAAAAAAATTTCAAGGTTCCTATGGTTTTTGTTTTGTTTCTTGTCTTCAGGGCCTATTCAGCAGAAATGTTATGCAGGTCTTCTGTGCTTGGACGGCTGCCGAAGGGGCTTCCTCACCCTTCTAACCTATTCAGCAGGAATTTGGCATTCCTCTGAACTCTTTCTCAGCCATATCCTCAGAGCTATTCCACAGAGTCCAGCGGGGTAAAGATGTCCTTTTAATCCCTCTGTTTAATCCTCTCCCTTCCCAACACAGGAAATGCTAATCTTGATTCATGAGACACAAAACTTCAGTGTTCTAACTAAATTGCTTCCTAAGAGTTCCCATGGTTCATTTTTATTGTTACTCTCACTGTTAAAGTTGGGCAATAATCCCAGCCAGGAGAAGCTCCTGTATTTATGGACAGTCACAACTGTCTGCTGAAAGAAAAGAAAGCAATATCACGTTAAGCCGTGTGAATGCCTAATAAGCACCTGCTATGCAGAGTCAGGCAGCTGACAGACACTTTCTGGAGTGTAGACTTGTTACTAGAATGCAACTAAGGAATTGGTTGCAAGCACCAGCAATAGGTTGTTCCATAAGTCAAATGTCACACAACAGGAAGATGCCACAAAATGGCAAAAATACCCCAGCCTTGTCTGTCTCCAAAATCAATTTCTGGTTCCTGGGGACAACAGAAGCACATTTTCAACAGGGAGACCTTCGATCACTCCCCGCCCATTGCAGCAGGGCAGCACTGTGCTTGTGAGAGAATGGTGATCCCAGCAGACATGGCTGTGAAGGAAGATAAAGCTACGTCTGGAGTCCAGGTTTTTGTGCCCTCATTGAAAAGTTAGCTCCTGGCCAAAGTGCCAACAACTGAAATACCCACCTGGGCATTTGGGAGTTGAGTTTAGGAAAACATCACTGAGCTCTTAGCTGTAGCCAAACCCTGATAGGAACAGACCAAGGGAACACATGAGGAGCACTGTAACAGTTGGTATGTCCTAGAAAATGAAAAGTGTCTCTTAGCAGAAGTTGGCTACATCCTTAAATCAAACTTGTCTTCCCTCTTTGATAAGGTTTATTGCAGCCAGAGCCCACAATCAGGTTTTGACAGCTCTTCCCTTTTTTGCAGGCATCCTGTTCTTTTCATACATGCCTTGCTAACTTCTTTAGATTTCATTGCTGTGAATTGCTTCTCATGCCACTGTGCTAAAGAGAGACTAATTTTTTTTTCCCTTCCCAGGAATCAAGTGGGAGAGGGCATCCAGCGCCCCCAGGCTGTGCAGAGAAATGCATACACAGCATATCAGGTTGGTTCCTGAATCAGGATTAGGCTCATCGAGAGCTCTGGAACCTCTGTGGCCACAACCATAGGACCCTGAATACTGCTGAATAGAACCCTCAGTCTTCCACTGTGTGAGGAGCTATTGGTTTCCAGTAGTGCAATATTATCCACTTGTAGCATTAGTTCTGCACCTGACACTATTGCTGCTGATAGTTTTTTGCATGGTCATAAGCATTACCCAAATTCAAGTCAAATGTTTTGCTCATTAGAATAACCCAGGTTTTACAAGCAACATGACAGCAGTGAAAACAACAGATATTGGAATCAGCTTCACATATGATTATTGTATTTGCAAAGGAAAAAAGAAGTGCAGTATTGTAAATGTAAAGCTATGTAAATAATTTTTTCCCAAGAATGATTGTCAGCAGACTTTTTTGATGGTGAGCTGTATCTTTCATCTCCATGTCTCCTTTCAGCTTACATGAAAACAAGACTAATTCACTCCTTTGCAGATATGTTTCAAATCCTTCAAAGCTGTAAGAAGTTCTGTTGGGTGAGAACAAGATACATAGTGTTTGCAATGACAGTGTGTTCTTTCAGAAAGAAGATAAGGGTCTGTGTAGTGTGGAGACTGGGAGCCCTCGGTGTTATCAGATGATTTTCCAGTCACTGCTTCTTCACTGTGTCCATAACACTGTGAAGGGTTGGAAGAACCTCACAGGTGGCTTCCTTCCATCATACACACAAGCACACACACACACATCATTTTAAGATGCCACTCCAAACCTATATAATGTCTGTGAAGGCTATTATTTGTAGTAGAACCAACATTGACAGGGCTACCTTCAATGGCTGCACATTATAAATACTAATGAATTCTGACTACTTAAAAAAAAAAATAAAAGCAAAGCACTGAATTCTTTCACATAATGAACTCTAGGTCCTGGAACAACAGTCCCCTGGATAAGTTTTGCTCATTATTTATCTATGCATAGGGTTAACTCTTAATTTTTTCATAGAGGGACTTTGAATCAAGTTTTTACATCAATATCTTTACCTTAAAAGGGCAAATGCAAATTATGTGTGTATTATACAATCCAGTTGCCTGCTAAACACAAGTAGGTAGCCCTTGTCTTTGTATATACTGTTCAGGCAAGTTTATGCATATGAACATTCTTTTGCATCTCGTATGGGTTAAATGCTTACCATTCATTTCAGTTTCTAATTGAGCTAAATGACACACGTGTTTTTTTAAAAAAAAAAAAAAAAAAAAAAAAAAAAAGAGAGAGAGAGAAAATATTTGAAATTCTTATTTAAAGAAAGTTTTATAACTTGTTATTTGAGGATCTTCCAGAAAGCCAGAATTGTTAACAGGTAGAAACACAGCCGAATGGTTGCAGAAGATCTTGGATCTGTTCTAAATGTGTAGTGTGGCTGTAAAGCAGAAGTATTACAAGTATAGCTGTTATTAAAAAATAATAATAAAATCTCATGCTATGCTATGAAGAATTTAGCTATCACATACAAGGACACTCCTGGCAAACTCAACAACTCTTCAAAGCCTGCCCAAGCAAAATTCCAGATTGGTAACAGGTCCTGTCCAGTACAAAAAAATACAAAGTAGCCCTAGCAAGTGCATTTCAGTACATGTTCAAGTGAAGCCTTATGTCAGCAGACCGTGATACAACGCAGTGCTCCTAACTGTTCATGCATGATCTTCACTTCAGGCAAAATTCTGCATCCTTTACTCAGGCACAGCTCCCAGGAGCCAATATGGGGAGAGAAGCACAAAGGAGGAGGACCTTTTCCTTGCAAGTGGAGATCTTTGATTTCCTGGACACATCAGCATAGATGCAATCCCACTTGGGACACAAAGCAGGCAGCTGCATGCTTTCCCATGCTCTTACCAGGGCAATGTTGTGAACTAGCTTCTGTAAGAATGAAGAGACCTATGCAGCTGGTTCATTTTGCCTCCATGGAACACAGCAGAAATCTTTCTCAGATTTGCCTCAAGTGACTCAAAAGGGCATCAGCAGAAAAGTAGTGTCATTATAATGTTAATGTTTTTTATTTTATTATCATACTCAGTTTATTTAATGCTCAAGGGGCTGGCATCAAGAGAATGATTTTGAAAACAGTTTGAAATATTTCAATTACAAAGAAAAGAAAAATCTTATTTTTTATTTTTTAAATTTTCCTAATTCTTGCTCTCTGACTCATGACTTACAAGCTGTTACACAGGCTATGGCATTACTTTGTGCTTTATAAAAATACCTGTCTTTTCATAGCAGTGCATAAGTGGAACAGTAGTTGTTTTCTGTGCTTCTCCCTCTTCACCTTTTGGCTCAACTTGATCTATGCTACTCCCTAGACCTTCAGTATTCCCATGTCATGGTTCTGGTGAGCCAGGTGATAGCAATATTGGACATAACAGCGCATCTACTGCTACAACACCAGTCGGAAATGCAGTACTGTGATCCCACTACTGATCACTCTCTTCTTTTCTGAACTATAATCCCCAGTGGTGAATTAGTAGAACAGCTCATAAGAATAACTCCAAGCCTCCAAGCTTCATTTGTTTTATTTCCTGTGAAGACAGTTATGCTATATCACAAGTATTAGTAAAACAAAAAGGGAAATCCCCTAGAAATGCATCTCAGCGAGATTTTAATCCCACTTTACTCATTCACAATATTCTATTAAACTCTCAGTTTTTCATAAGAAGCCACAACTTCAGATAGAGTTCTTGTGAAAAAAAGTGAGAGCATTCCAAGGTTCTGATACTGAAGCCGACTACAACGGGCTGCCACGTGAAATTCCAGGGCTAAGACACTCACAAGCACAACCCTTCTGCAGCTGAATGTTGAAATTCCTTTATTTTCGCTGATGTCACAAGGTATTAAAAGCATTTGAGGGTTTTGTGCGTCATTTTCTCCTGTAATGAATCCTGGCCATCTACCAACCATACATGAATCACAACCTGCAGAAGCAGGGACTAGAAGAAAAAAAAGCAAGCATAAAGAAAAGATCCACCTCCCATACTATTCCTGCAGTCAGCACACCTCAGCGTTCCATACCAGCTGACACACAAGACAGCAAACGTTACACAGGAGGGCAATGCAGCTACCAGTAGCAGAACTAGTGCAATAAGCAAAGGGCACCAGAAAAAGAATGAAAAGAAAGATTACCTGAGTTTAACCTATTTTTGGTTTGAGGAGTAGTTGATATGTTTTCTCACTTTTTAAACTCCAACCATTATACAAAGCTGTATCAACACTTAGCACCTAAAGGCAAATTCACAATTTTATCACCTGGTAATGTTAGAGCATTAAGGGGACTTATTTGCTATTAAAAAGTAGTAATAATAATAAAACTCCTAAAAGCTCTCTTTATTCTCTTCTAGTCTAAAAAGAACAAATGATAAAGGGAAAGGGAGAAAGAGGACTGGAAATTTACTTGAAGAATCTTTTTGACCCACTTAGAAATCTATAATATTAAATTACTGCTAATGCATTTTGGGTTTATCTGAACAGAAAGAACTAAAAAAAAAAAAAAAACACACAGTAGGTGACTCAGCATGAAGTGTTATCAATAAAATGTTTTCTTGCTCTTAGAACAATGCATTTAAAAATATTTACATCTCAGTATCAATCGAGAAAACAATGGCTTCCTTGTTCCAAAAGAAAAAAAAGCACATACAGAAGGTAATCCACCACATTGTAGAATTTAACATAAGCCTCCATGCTGAGGAAAATAGGAGCAGGGCAGACTCTGCAACAACTTCACTTTGATACTTGCTGTAAGTACTGGAAAGCCTTGATTGCAACCATAATTCTGTTCTAAAGTGACAGCCTTATGATTCACGAATCAAGCTATGCAAGGTGCGAATTACTCTGTAAGAGCACAGCACACTCAGCTGAGCTGCTTTTAGAGCCACCATCCAATACAGCGAGTTGTGCAAGGAACTCCGGCTGAAGTCCTCCAGAGTCCCAAAAGGACCTGGCCTCCTTGCAGGGCCATGAAATGCACAAGTCCAGATGGCAGAAAGAGACACTGCTCAGGAAAGGTGTCACCAGGACCTACTGCACTGCTGGCTCAGCACAGCACACGTGGTACTGAAAGGAAGGTGACATGAGAACTTGTAAGCAGCCGGGTTGGTTGTCTTGTCTGGATTTTCAGTTAGTCTTTCCAATGCTCACTTAGACATTGTCAAACTGGACTGTTTTACTCAGTTGCATGCAGGCCAGCTGTCATTTTTAACGCCCCTTGCAAAGGTGTGTGAAGAGAGCTGTGTTGTTCTCATGTTTCAAAATCACTAGTGACATGCTTTGCTTCTACTGGCAAATGCCCAAAGGATGGTTAGAAATAGTTTCCTGAATGGCATTTTACCTGGGTATAAAATAGCAAAGGTTTATTCACCTCTCTTTTTGAAATAGTTCTTCTCCAGAATACCTGGTATTTGTTGGACTTCATCAGATACTGAGTGTAGAGGCACTTGGGAATAGGGAGGCCTGGGCTCCTTGCTATAATAAATACATCTCAACGGGAAATAAAAAAGCTTCA
Source organism: Lagopus leucura (assembly GCF_019238085.1). Lineage (NCBI taxonomy): Eukaryota > Metazoa > Chordata > Aves > Galliformes > Phasianidae > Lagopus > Lagopus leucura. Next base: position 6,764 of record NW_024962308.1, on the reverse strand, counting down.
GAAAAAGTCAATGAGAAAGGACATCTCAGTGAGAAGCTTCTTGTCTAAACTAGAAGACATGGGGTATGAATGGAGTTCTCCCACATATATACTCCATTGAGTAATTTGTTAGTGGGAAGAGGACGGCAGATTGCTTCCGACAAGAGTTTTCTGAGAACAAGAGGAAGAAGCATCCCACTGAGCACAGCAGGTTGTGAAAAGACAGTTGCTATAATTCTTAATTTTTTTATCAATTTCACCTCAGGTGAACTTTCTGATCCACTGAAAATATTTGCTTTCTAAATTGATCTTCCTGTGAAACTCAGTCTTGTAGTAAAGTTTGATAGAATGTAGCTGGCACAGACCAGTGCCCAGAGCCTATGTGCACACAATTCTGAGTCCATAGGGAGATATGCAAGACAAAGAAAGTGTACATTTCCACAAAGGAACTGGAAGAATCTGTAGAATTCAGCGTAGATATCTGCTGTAAGGAAAAATGATGCAAGTCTGAGGTGACTCATGAATGAGGTGGTGGAGAAGGGAAGTGGAGAGCAAGGTTGTCCATGCAGTTACTTGTCCAGACCTCCTTAGGAGACAGCCTGGGAAAACTATAAAATGAAGAAAGCTTCAATCACTTCTTAGATTAACAAAAAAAGTAATTAAAAAAACCTTAAATGTGATTAACTCTTTTTTTTTTTTTTAATTATCCTAGGAAGTTTTCTCTTCATCTACAACCTTGAAACCATAACAATTAACTGGACAAGTCTGGATAACTTGAAGGAAATGCTTGTTAGGTCTTTCTGCACTGTAATGAGCCCCACTGCATGTTTGCAGAGTCCGTTAACTTCAGATACTGAGAGGAGGCTGATGTAACCACACAATGAAGGAAATGCTGAAGTGTCTTTGAGTATCAACTGGCTCCCGTGGGGGCCATTACTGACAAAAGCTCCTGAAGGTCTTTTTTGAGCAGGTAATTAGAGATCATGATTACAAGTAGGCAAAGGCCCCATGCAATGACTTTAATGTTGAGAAGAGCCCTCGGCTGATGTGATGAGACAGAATGGCTTAGCCATAGCTCCAGATCTTGGGAAGGGAGGTCCTCACATAAGGTCCAGAGCTCCTCCATGGTCAGTGGGAAGTATGGTCTGTAATGTTCTGTGAAGGAGAATGATATGACACCTCCTGGTCACCCTATGGGGTTGCAAGGCCCCAGTGTCATGACAGCATGTCCGCTCACGAGCCTCGGTAGTAGACACTACTACCATAGCCAAGTGGACAAAGACCTTGGTTCTGTAGGAGCCTTGTGGCCTTGCCAATGCTGTTTGCCATCTCCAGCAGAGGCTGTTCACCTAGAGTGCCCTCCATGTGCTCAGGAGTGCAGAGGGATGCACTGTCCTGCAGCCAGCAGCAGAGGCCAGGAATGGCGCTGCCTGCTGAGCACGGGCAGGAATGTCCCAGGGAGAAGGGCAGCAGGGCACTGGGTTTGCTGTGCTCCTCCGAGGGACAGAGCTGTCACAGGAGTGCTGCAGCTCAGCGGAACAGACAGCACAGAACTGCAGGCTCCATCATGCTGTTGGTGTCTTCCTGGTTGTCCTGAGAATCAGTGTGGTCTCAGCTGCCAAGCATCAGACTGAGCTCTCCATGTCACTGGCCAAAGGCATGAGGGCTGCAACAAAAAACAGAGCAGAGATAAAACAACCAGCAGGGGAACTCTGCAGACCCATGCCAGCGCCATGTGTTTCTGTTCTAGGTGAGGCAGGACAAATGGATCTGATGAAGCTGCTGATCAAGAAAACTCCAAATGCATTAGAAGCACAAAATCATCTCTCTCTAAGGATTTTATGGTTCTATGATTTTTTTGTTACTTTTTTTTTCTAAACAAATTCCCTTATGCTGATTTCCTCAAGTACAAGGACCACCCGTAGCCGGATCTTTTCTTTAATGAGCAGACCTCAAAACTTAATTCTGAAAACCTTTAGTTGAAGAGCTGAAACATAGCCATCAGTGACAGGGTCATTTTTGATTAAAAAGACAGGCATTTATTTGCATGCAGTACTAAATGTTTCTCACAGCTCGCTGGGATTCTGTAGAAACTCAATCAGATCTAGAAGAGTTCAGCCTTTTTAACTTTGAGATATGCTGTAGGGATTTTTTTTAGAGCATAGAAATTTCATTAACACGAGCAAATAGAAAAAAATACATTTTTACGAATGTAGACCACACGTGTGAACATTATTTTGCTCTATCTTTCTGTGCATCATGTTTTCCTCTATGTGTCCAGAAATATTTTCGTGTACATGATGCTGGTATTCTAACAAGTTACTTTCAGAGCAACCTGCTCTTCTGCCAGGTTTTAAGGATCGTATATGTTCACGTAAGTAATGCTGAGTCCCTCGCTAATGCAATAAAATAAAGAACAATAGAAGAGCTACTGGAATGCCCTGCGAGGCCTGAGGTGATTATGCAGTGAGCACAGAACTGCTCAGAATCCTGAAAACTCACACCCAAATCCTTCCATCCTTCCTCCTCTCTCAGTACCTCTCAGTAGGTACTTTGATCATGGCAATATCCTTGCAACAACAAATCAAGCTGGTGTGTCTTTTCTAACTCATTCTTTTTAAATGATTTGCCCTTTTGCCTCACATTTCCCTTGTGCTGGGGGTGAAATGCTACTTCTCCTTGTTGCATGATGTCAGCATCACATTGGGGGAGAACTGGGATGAAACCTGGGTCTGGTTCTGAGAAAAGATACTGCTTCATCAGGTAGAGTAACAGGAAGCTGCTCTTGGATGCACCGATGAAGTAACAGCTCACAAACCTTCTCATTTTTTTCTTTTTTATGTAGGCTCACTTTGTCCTCTCCCTCTGTAATCAGAATGATATACTGTATGCTCCGAGTTTTTCATAAATTCTGTTTAAAATGATTTCTCTCAGCTTCTAAGAAACTGTAGAATTTCATTTTAAGAGTACATCTCATCTACTGGGTAACCCAAAAACTGATCATTCCAACACTAAGGAGAAATGAATCAGACAAATTCAAAAGCGCTAAAATTCTTACTTCTCTGCAAATAATACCAAGTAGCTGTATATTTACCCACTGGATTCAGAGATTTGGTTCCTTCCTTTTTTCCTAGACAGAGCATGACTTTTGACTTTTTTTTGCAACAATTTTTATGCTGTTTATCAAATCATTCTATTCCATTTGTCGGCAATCCTGAACTTGTTTCTCAGCACCCTCCGTGGTGAAATGGTGGCCTATCAGCCACCTTAGACTGAAGATGATAGGTGAGATTAAATTCTTAAATTTCAGTCAAAGCTTTATTTTCATGGAGAGAAAAGTCATTAGACAAAGACCTGATTCATCCCTTCTCGCCTGCCTTTTCCTAACATGGCATCTGAGCAGCTAAGGTTCCTGTAGTTTTTGGAAACTAGAAATGGAGAAATGTAACTGACACATTTCTAAAGGTCTTCACTGAACATTTGATAGGATTGAAGAATCACAGGAGGTGAGACGATACATTCCCTGTTTCCGGAAGTAAAGTTATATGCAAAAAAATCAACTCTTGTCTGCATCACTAGGGAACAATTCGATTTCTGATTATAAAAGCATTTTTTTCCTTTTTTTTTTTGTTCTTTTTTTTTTTCCCCTTGAGATTTGGATAGATGCACTAACTCAAACGAACCACCTTAGAACTGCCGGTGTTTTTTGGTGTCATGGGTTATTCTTAGATAGAAGCCCGTGACGGGGGGGCACAGCCCCGGGAAGAAGAGGGAAAAAGGGTACGAATGGTTTGTCGCCAGCCGTCCGGCCCCGGGCTGCGTGCGCTCCGGGAGAGGGGGAAGGGCAGAGAGCTGGCACGACGGCAGCGATCTGAGGAAGGGTAATTTACTGAATCTAACTAAATCAAACAAAACGAGAGAGACAGGACTCAAAAAGTGAGAGTTAAATCGCGATAGTGCGATGAAAGCACGCGCTTTCTCCGCGGCGAGCTGAGACGTTGAGCCAGGCCGGACGGAGAGGGGCAGACCTCCGGGTCCCGACCGCAGCTCCCCGCCACTTTCTCTGCCCTCCACGTCCTCCGGGGATGCCGCCCCCTCCCTTCCCATCAGGACACTCAAAGAGTCCACAAAAGGCAGCAAAAGGAACCAGAACATTCACTCGTTAACTCCCGCTGGTCCACGTGATGTTCTGATGTGGAACACTGACAACAACAAACAAATCACGAAACCACAACATCTGGGTTGGCAGAGAGCACAGTGCTTCTAAGAAGGAACCGATAAGTACTGATCAGTCTGTGAACGCAAATCATTTTGTAGGCCTCAAACATTGCAGCTTTTTAGTAGATACACACTTTGAGAGTAATTATTAACATGGTTCTGTGGGAATCAAATGTTGTTTCTGCATTAGAATTGGATAATATATATATTTTTTTATCTCATGATCTCTGCTATCATAGTTCTTTTTGGGAGTCCTGATTTGCAGAATCAAACTCTCTAACCCACATAAGGTTAAAGAGCAGATACGTTTATTTCAGTGCTGCTCCACACGCCGGGTGCCAGGGGGATCGCTCCTCCTAGCTTGCACACCACAGAGTGGGGTCTCGATACATTCCTTAGCCAAGCCATACATATTCATTAGAATACGCCTGGGCTGACAAAACGGTTAGACTAAACAATAAATCTCCCTTGGGTTAGCAAAAGGTTAAACAAAGCGATGCTACTTGTGACCTCTTTTGAGTTAACATAACCAGGCGATGTTATGGACCCCTTACATCTTACCCCTTGTGTTCTTTAGCTTACCATCTCAGTCCTTCTAATTAACTTGGGGAAGATCTCTGATAGTTTACATCACTTATCCTCTAGATGAACCTTTCCAGGAACGCATGCTCTGTATGTAGGTGTATGTGTGTATATTTTGTCACACACACCGCAAAAATATCCTGCATGAGAGCAAACCAGCGAATAAGTGATGGCCTGCCCGAGGAAGCGCTAGGAGAGACATCGGAAGGCCTGGCATCATCCCTTTCCCCACCCTCCCCCCTGCTGTAAGCCTTCTGATAAGATTGTGAACCTGGAGTACCCAGCCAGTGGGGAAACAGGGGAGGGCATGCAGTTGTGCGGTGCAGGTCCATCCTATGTTCCATCAGTCCCATGCAGACCATCACCAGGTGTTGTACGTGATCTGACAGCAACACTGGAACGCTTGATGGCATTTCATTCCTTCTGGTGATCCTGAAGGCTCACAGACTCACGGGGAGAAATACAGATGTTTCAGAGGTACCAGGAGGGGAAGGTCTGCTCTCCAGGGCAAGATACAGGCTGTATTTCTATCCTGGGTCAACACTTCCACCTGTACTGGGGCACATCCTGGCCGCCTGTACCACACCTTCTGGTCTGCGGCTGCATAACGATATCAGGCACCAAAGGAGGTGTCCTGATCTGCCACAGGGACACGATGGGGGTCCCTTTAGCAATAAAGATCGGAGTGTTGACCACAATATCAGTAGGCCATGTACCTGTTACTGGAGGGACTGCTGAGCCTCCCACCTCCAATAGTCTCCCCCAAGGTGCAAGTAGGCCACACCATTTGGGTCCTACCTGCACCTTCCAGGGCCATTTTATTTTATGGGTACCCGGATCTAAACTCTCAGGGGCAGGGAGCAGAAGATTATTTTTGTTACCAATCTGGGGTCTTACCTGGTGATCAGTGCCCGTAATTTGGATCCTAAGCGGGGTGGCCCATGTCGTCTGCAACATTCTCAGGGCACTGGGTCTGCCGTCTCGAGGTCTTTCATTCAGATCCCGCAGGGTTTCATACAGCCTTTTCGTCCACCCCTGCAGGGACTGGGAGTCTGTCTTCAGGGCAGCCTTAAGAATACCGTTATAACGTTCAATGAGGCCTGCCCCTGTTGGATTATACGGCAGGTGGAAACGCCACAATGTTATTTTCTTCTGCCCAGCACTGTATCGTTGCACCATAAAATGAGTCCCTTGGTCGCTCTCGATGACTTGAGGTGTCCCGTAGGCAGACATCAGTTTAGTGAGTGCCTTGACGGTATATGCCTGGTTTGCTCTCGGTACTGGATAGGCTTGCAGTAAAAACCTGCTGCAGACACCGCTGAGGCACTCGCACTGCACGGCCGTCTTCTTCTTCCCGTGCTGCCGGACCGCTCTCTGCAGGGCTGCGCTAAGTTCCTGCTGCCGCCGCCAGAACCGCAGCTCCTGTGCTGACGGGCGGTGGAGAGGGCGCGCGGCGACAGGCATCGGCGTGGGCAGCCGGGCCGCGGCCTTCCGGGATGCGCGCGGCGATGACGCAAAGACGCCGCAACCGCGGAACGAAAGGACCCCGCGCGCGGTGCCCGCCCCGTTCCGCGGCACGACCAATGGCCGAGCGCGGCCTCTCCGCCAATGGCGGCTGCGGCCGCGGCCGCGGGGCCCCGGCGATGGTGTTGGCGGAGCTGCAGCGCTCCACCGCCCCGTGTCCTCGCCGCCGCCCGCGCCGTGCTTCGGGGACGCCGGGCGCTCAGGGGAAGGCGGCGCGGAGGCCCGTCCCTCCCGGGTCGGCACCGAGCCGTCCTGCGCAGTCGCCGTTTGGACGGGAGCCGGCTTGGAACGCGGTCGTGTCTCTGTTTGTCGCTCTGTGCGTTCGTCGATTAAACGTTTCCCGTTCGTTTCTCGGCGCTTCTGCCCGCGGTCGTTTCTTCAGCTCCGGTAACCCCCCCCCCCCCCTCCCGTGTCCGTGCCCACCGCCGGGTAAGGACGGGGCGGCGCAAACGGCCGTGTCG
>NW_024962307.1:1256490-1260968 GCF_019238085.1 Lagopus leucura | reverse complement strand
GCACAGAAGGCCAAAACCAAAGGCAAAGAGAATGCTGTAGGAGGAGATGCCAAAACAAGGGGCCAAAGGGAATGTGGCAAAGAAGGTCGGGAGCAATGGCCGAAGAGAACATGGAAGGGAACGCCAAAACCGAAGCCAAAGAGAACGCCGCAGGGAACGCCAGAACAGGAGGCCAAAGGGAATGGGGCAAAGAAGGCCAAGGGCAATGGCCAAAGAGAACGCAGCCACGAACGCCAGAACTGAAGGCCAAAATAATGTTGTAGGGAACGCCAGAACGGGAGGCAAAGGGAAAGTGTCAAAGAAGGCCAAGGACAAAGGCCAAGAGAATGTGGCACAGATGGCCAAAGCCAAAGAGAACACAATGAAGATGGCCAAGGGAAGGGCAAGTGGCCAAGAGAATGCCACAGGGATCACCAAAACAGGAGGGCAAGAGAACACAGCAGGAAAAGCCAAGGGCAAGGAGAACGCTGCAGGGAAAGGCTGGAGGCAAGGAGAACACGGAAAGAAAAGGACAGGCAGCATTCAGGGCACCATGAAGTGCAGAAATGAGCTCTGGGAACCCTACCTTGTGCCTCAGTAAGTAATGAGTAAACATTGGTGGGTGTGCATTGCCCGTACCTGCTGGGCAGACAATTACCGGCCAGCAAAGTGGGGTTCCCGGCCGTTTCAGGAAATGCAGATTCTGGTTCCTTGCTGCTGCCATGAAGAGCCACGCATCTCCGTGCTGACCTTAAAGCGCTCAGGAGCGCCGCAGCTCTGCTGCCACCTGTGGGACAAAACACAGTAATGAAGGCACTGCCCCGCATGTGTGGGGCTGCACCCTGAGCACATTGCTGTAATGATGACACAAGGGTTGTAATTAATTACAATTATAATTAACATTTGGGATATATTTAATTTTATTGATAGGGTTGAAGTTACAGTTGGTCTAACATCAGTATTCTGCGCTACAATCGCAATTAAGGTTATTTGACAAAAAACCATGAGGCATTATTTTTACAGCAGCATTCACGTTAAGAGACATTTTCAACACTGGGTTAAGGGTTTGGTTTACAGATATGCTGCAGGTTAACACAATTATCGTTAGAACTCCCATTCAGCTACGGGTTCAGGTCAAGGTTAACTTTAATGTTGCCTCCCAGCTAATCCCAGAGTGCTGAAGGCAAAGGCAAGCAGAACTCCCAGTGCAGGCAAAGGGAAGCAGAACTCCCATGGAAAACCAAGGTAAATGCAAAGCAGACAGCCAAGCTAAGGCAAGGGCAAGAGCAAAGAGAACACCCAATGGAAAGCCAAGGTAAGGGCAAGGAGAACGCAACAGGAAAGGCCAAAATATACAGCCAAAGAGACCACAGCAGGAAAGGCCAAGGGCAAAGGCCAAGAGAATGCAGCACAAAATGCCAAAACAAAAGGACAAGGGAATACGACATGGAATGCCCAGGCAAGGGCTAAGAAAACATGGCAGGAAGTGCCAAAATAGGAGGCCAAAGAGAACACGGCAAAGAAGGCCAATGCAGAATGTGGCTGGAACAAGTTAGGAGGTCAAAGAGAACGTCACAGGGAATGCCCAGGCAAGGGCCAAGAGAACGTGGCAGGAAATGCCAGAACAGGAGGGTGAGAGAATGCTGCCGGGAACGCCAAAACTGAACGCTGAAGAGAATGTGGCTACAGAAAGCCAAGGGCAATGGCCAAGAGATGTGGCATAGAACACAAAAACAGGAGGACAAGGAAATGCACAGACAAGGGCAAGGGCCAAGAGAACATGGAAGGAAATGCCAAGGATGATGGCCAAGAGAACACGGCAAGAAACGCCAAAACAGGAGGGCAGGAGAACGCAGCAGGGAACGCCAAAACTGAATGCTGAAGTGAATGTGGTAAAGAAAGCCAAGGGCAACGGCCAAATGAACGTGGCATAGAACACAAAAACAGGAGGACAAGACAACGCAGTAGGGAACAGCAAGGGCAAAGGGAAGGAAAACACTGCAGTAAAAGGCCAGAGACAAGGAGAACACAGAAAGAAAAGGACAGGCAGCATCCAGGGCACCGTGAAGTGCAATGAAGAGCTCTGGGAGCACCGTGCTGTGCCGTGCTATGGGGTGGGTAAACATTGGTGGGTGTGCATTGCCCTTACCTGCTGGGCAGACAATTACCAGCCAGCAAAGCGAGGTTCCGGGGCATTCCAGGAAATGCAGATTCCGGTTCCTTGCTGTTCCCATGAAGAGCCACACATCTCCATGCAGTCGTTACGGCACTCGGGAGTGCTGCAACTCGCTGTCACCTGTGGGACACAACGCAGTAATGAAGGCACTGCCCTGCAGATGTGCCTCTTTCACAAACCTGCACTCCTTTCTCTGATCAACATGGCTGCACTCTGTGCGTGATGCTGCTTACCAGCAGCACTGCAGCTGGGAACAACAGACAAGGAGAAGGCTCAGGTACCCAACAACATCCATCTTCCATCTTCTCTGATAACTGCTCATTATACACTGCCTTCACCTTTGGTTTAGTAGGTGGGGACTGAGGAAGCAAAGCCGATCCCACAGACCCCTCCCTATCCCACACTGTGATGGGAGATCAGGTTCTGGACCACCTGAGGACCTGAGCATCCAGGAGTCTTTGGGTTCTGATGAGACGAGTCCCAGAGCCTTGAGGGAATTCACCGCTGCAGTCACCGAGCCACTCTCAGTGGTATTTGAGAAGTCGAGGCAGTCAGGTGAAGTCCCTGGTGAGCAGAAAAAAGGCGACAGCACAGCTGTTACTGCAGATATAAAGTGTGACCCTGGGAACCACCAACGTATCAGTCTCACCTCTGTGCTGCAAAGATTCGAGGAGCAGATCCTCCTGGAAGTAACTCTGAAGCACACGTTCCAGTGCGTCACCACCCTCTGTGTGAAAAGCTTCCTCCTAATAACCAACCTAAACCTCCCCTGTTTCAGTTTAAAACCATTTCCCCTTGTCCTATCATGATCCACCCTCGTAAACAGCCGTTCCCCTTCCTGCTGTTCCCCCCTTCAAGTACTGGGAGGCTGCAATGAGTTCACCCCCAGGCCTTCTCTTCTCCAGGCTGAACAAGCCCACTTCCCTCAACTTTTCCTTGTAGAAGAGTTGCTCCAACCATCTGATCATCGCAGTGCCTCCTCTGGATCCGCTCCATGAGCTCCACGTCCTTCCTGTGCTGGGAGCCCCAGGCCTGGATGCAGCGCTGCAGATGAAGCCTCAAAAGAGCTGAGTAGATGGGGACGATCACCTCCCTCTCCCTGCTGGCCACTCCTCTTTTAATGCAGCCCAGAACACAGCTGGCCTTCCAGTCTGCAAGCGCACTCTGCTGGCTGATGTCCACTCAGGGATCCCGGCTCATCCACCGCAATCCACAAGTCCTTCTCTGTGGGGCTGCTCTCAAGGTGTTCTTTGCTGAGTTTGCACAAACATCTGGGATTGCCCCTTCATCAGTGACATTGACAGAGGGGTTGAGTGCACCCTAATGACACCGAGCTGTGGGGTGCAGTGACACACCAGAGAGACAACGCCATCCAGAGGGACCTCAACAGGCTGAGTAGTGGCACTCAGCGATGTACCTTCCTGGCCCAGAAAGCCAACCGTATGCTGGGCTCCATCCAAAGATGTGCGGTCAGTAGGCGAAGAAAGGCGGTCCTGCCCCTCTGCTCTGCGCTGTGAGGCCTCACCTGGCGGTGCTGCGTCTGGATGTGGATGTCCGCAGCGCAGGACAGACGTGGAGCTGTTGGAGCACATCCAGAGAACAGCCACAGATATGAACTGAGGGATGGAATGCCTTTTCTATAAAGAGAGAGAGCTGGAGCTGTTCAGCCTGGAGAAGTGAAGGCTCCGAGGTGATCTGGTAACAGCCTTTCAACACCTGAAGGGAAGAACAAGGAAAGATTTAGCCTAGATATAAAGAAAATCTTGTACAGTGATGGTGGTGACACAGCGGACCCAGACATGTGATGGATGCCCTGTCCCTTCCAAGGTGAGGCTGGGTCAGCCTCTGGGCAACCTGATCTGGCTGTGGATGTTCCTGTTCGTTGCGTGGCAGTTGGACGAGATCACCACCAGTGGTACCAGGTACTCCAGCTGGGATAACCCACATCCATCAGAGCCTCTCTGGGCCAGTCCCAGTATTCAGCAGACCAGGGGCTTCACTTCATCACGCTGGGGTGATGCTGAGTACAGCAGTCCAGAAGAGGACAATCCTTGGCTTTCTATAAAGATGAAGACTTATTACACCTAAGGGTGCACAGAATGCCCTTAAACAACTCTGCATGGTTGGAAGCAGTGCATAACAGCCCTGAAATAAAGGAAGAATAAGTTACCCCATTCCAAAGATGAACACTCAGCCCACACTGCCAAGGAAGCAGTCTCCAGGTACAGATGCTGCCCTTATGGCTTCCACCCCTTAAATGTGCTCAGGATACTACCAAACAAAAAAACAAAAAAACAAAAAAACAAAAAAACAAAAAAACAAA
>NW_024962307.1:1170606-1256480 GCF_019238085.1 Lagopus leucura | reverse complement strand
AAAAAACAAAAAAACAAAAAAACAAAAAAACAAAAAAACAAAAAAACTGTCTCCACAGGAGACAGTCTCCAGACATCAACATTGCCCTTACATCTGCCAGCACTTCAATGTGGTCAGGATGCCCCCAAAACAGGAAAGGTCACAGCCCTAAAACAAGAAGGAATCACTCATCCTTTCTCAAGGACCAGACCTCACCCCGTACTCCCAAGGAGACAGTCTCTAAAGACAGATACCACCTTAAAGGCTGCCAGCCCTCAAGTGGGGTCAGGATCCCCCAACAACAAGATATTGCAACCCTGGAATAAAGACTCACTCACCCAGTTTCAAGGGTTCACCCCACATTCTAAAGGAAGCAATCTCCAGGTGCAGTTGCTGCTCCTTCTGCTGACAGACCTTAAATGTGGTCAGGAGCCCCCCAGAAAGTGAAACTACAATCCAGCAGTAAAGAAGAAATCAATGACCCCACTCCAAAAACAAACACTCAGCCCACACCCCAAAGGAAGCAGCCTCCATGCAGAGATGCTGCCCTTACAGCTTCCAGCCCTTAAAAGTGGTCAGAATCCCCAAAAAGGGAAAAACCAGAGCCCTGCAATAAAGCACCGATCACTCACCCCATTCCAAAGGGCAGAACTCACTCCCAATGGTCCCAAGGAGGCAGTTCCCAAGCAGAATGCTGCCCTTACTGTTCCCAGCCCTTAAATATGGGCAGGGAGGGGGTGGAGCCAAGCTCAGCCCTATCCGGTCCCACAGGTAAATTGCTTCCACCTGTGCTGGCAGGGCTGGCCACACCCCTCATCAGGTGCTTCCATCACTGCTTCAGGCTGTAAACAACAAAAAAAACTAATTACAAGCAGGTGATTGGATCTGCCTGTCCGGCAAGGGGAGTTTGATCAAAGGATGAGCAACAATGGCGTGCATATTTTGATTGAAGTCTGTCCTCAAAGGCATTCGGTAAAATTTCTAATAGATAGGGGAGCACAAATTTCAGTACTGATACAGCACACAAAGTTCAGTACTGATACAGAAGATGCTGACAAGCTGTGTGTGCAGCCTGGATGGCAGAGTTGAGATCACCGGTGTGATCGGAGTGAGCGCTGTTTGCCAAACTGGTGGGGACAGCTTGTGGCTCTGTAGTGAGAAACGTGTCGCCTACTTTCTTTGCAATTAAAGCCCATCGTGAAAACAATTCAGGATTTGACATCCTCAGTGGGTGAACCTGGCACCTGCCTGCATGGCAGCTGACATAGGGATGACACTCGGGTGATACTGGGGGGTGACGCTGGGGGATGGTGTTGGGTTATTACTGCAGGGTGACATCAGGGAGTGACATTGCAGTGACATAGTTGGGGTGACACTGGGCTGACCCTGGGATGATGTGGGGGGGTGATCCTGGGGAGTGATGCTGGGGGGTGATGTTGGAGCATCATGGGGGGGAAATCAGGGAGTGATGTTGGAGTGATACTGTTGGGGGAGGTGTAGTGGAAACCCTAAGTCGTGGCTTGAAACAATGATTGAGAAGGGACAAACCATAGAAGCTCAGGTGCATGAAACGCACCTGAGTGATGGAAGGGGGTGGAGCCAGGCTCCACCCCCTCCCGGGTCTCATTTAAGCATTGGCATCAGAAGTGAGGGGCTTTGGCTAGAGGTCTGTGCTTGCATGAGGTCTTCCAAAGGTAAGCAGGTTTTTGTTCTGTTTCTGTGTTTATGGCTGCTGTGTTTGAGCACATCCTCACTTACTACAGCCTGGGACTTTGCTTCTCTGCTATTGTTGTTGCATTTTCCATCATGCTGCAGCGTTACAGTAGGTAATTAATGGTAAGGGTGATGTTGGGGTTTTTTTGCGGGGTAATGTTGTTAGAGTGAAGCTGGGAGGTTACATTGCAATGAGACTAGGATGATGTTGGGGTTTCACTCAAGGATGGCATCAGGGAGTGACATTGGGGTGATACTGGTGGGGGTGCACTGGTGTGACACTGGAGTGATGCTGGGTCGATGTTGTGCAGTCATGCTGTAGGCTGATGTTGAGGGATGAGATAAAGGAGTGATGTTGGGGGGCGGGGGGAAGTTACTGGGGAGATGCTGGGAGGCGATACTCTATGATGTGTCAGTGATGTTGGTGGGTGATGTTGGGGTATCATTGGGGCAGGTATCAGAGAGTGACGCTGGATTAATGTTGATGGAGTGACACAGGGGTGATGGGGATGAAACTGTTGAGTTGACACCGGAGAGGTATTGGAAAATCACTTAGGGTTGACATCAGAGAGCGTCACTGGGATGGACGTGATGACAGTGGAGATGTTGGGGTGATGCTGAAATACTGTTTTTAACCTAAAATATTGCTTATTTTCATAGACATCCCTATTTTCCCCCTGAAACATCGCTTATTTTCATAGAAATCCCTATTTTTCCCCTGAAATATCGCTTATTTTCATAGAAATCCCTGTTTTTCCCCTGAAATATCGCTCATTTTCATAGAAATCCCTGTTTTTCCCCTGAAATATCGCTTATTTTAATAGAAATCCAGTCTGGCACCCTACTGCGTATGCGCCGCGCTGGCACCCTACTGCGCATGCGTTGCCCTCGCACCCTTTTGCGCATGCGCCGAGCTGGCTAGGTACTGCGCATGCGCCATTCTCGCAGCCTGCTGCGCATGTGCCGAGCTGTCACTTTGCTACGCATGCGCCAGTCTGGCACTCTACTGCGCATGTCCCCGCCTGGTACACTACTGCGCATGCGGCAGTTTGTCAGTCTACTGCGCATGCGCCGCTCTGGCACCCTACTGCGCATGAGTCGCAGTGGCACCCTTTTGCGCATGTCCTAGTCTGGCACTCCACTGCGCTTGCGCCGGGCTAGTAGTCTACTGCGCATGCGCCTGACTGGCACCCTACTGCGCATGCGCCCTTCTCGTACCCTGCTGCGCATGTGGCAGTCTGGCACTCCAATGTTGGCACCCTACTGCGCATGCTGCCGCCTGCACCTCCTTTCCGTTAACTTCAGGATTTGTATTACTCGTAGCATTACTTTTATGGCGACTTACTTAGATCTGTGTGGATTATGGTGGCTTATCTGGATTACTTAAAGTGGATTTGGTGGTTAAAGGTATGACCATTTTTACAGGACCTATTATTATAGACGGGCAATGCAGAACATAAACGGCACAGCGACGCTCTGTCGTGCTCTGAAGGGCCGGGACACCCCCCTCCCCCAACCCGGGGGCAGCGCTCTCCCTGTTCTCCTCTGATCACCACCGTCCCCCAAAGCCGCCCCTCCTGCAGTTCCGCGCTTTGGTCACGCAGCCTCACAGCTTGGCTCTTCCTCTTTGGATTCCAGGGGCTGTATTTAATTTGCGAGAGGAAAAAGACGTCGATAATTCGCGACATCCTCTTGTTATCTCAGAGCACCCTGCTATGAAGCAGCAGTGCAGCGGGAATCCACATGTGCTACGGGACTCCATCAGACACTGCAAGGTTGCTGTAGGACTCCATAGGATGCAACAGAGAACCTGCAGGACTGTGGGGCACGCAGGGGCACCCAGGAGCCTCCCCACGATCCCCCAGCAACCCCACAGTAAGCAGACTGGGGGTCCAGTGAGTTGTATTTGCTTGCAGAGCCCCATTTTGGGGGTGAATCCCGGCGTTTTTGGGGGTGAATCCCGGGAAGCTCTTCTGGGTGGGGGTGTGCAGGATGTGCGCGTAATGGCAGCTGGGGATGGAGGCGCAGCGCTGCCAGGGGTCCTGACTGTTTGTGAACCCAACCGAGGTTGCAGCTGAAGATCTTGGGTACTCTCTGGGAGGGTCCAGGTGTGTAGGGGGGGGTCCTGGGTGTTTCAGTGCTGCCCCCCCAGTGATGGCGGGGGGTCTCCCAGGTGGCTGTGAGCCCCTTACCCTTGTATTTGAGGTGGCAATGGGCTATCAGGCGGTCCAGGATCCTGTGCATCTGCTGCAGGCGGCCGGGGCAAAAGGCTTCAGGGCGAGCGCAGTTCTGTATGAACACTGTTCGGGGGGAGTCACAAAGAGTGGGGGCTTTGGGGTCAGGAGGGCAGTGGGGAACTTTGGGGTCGGGGGGGTCAATGGGGGTATTGGAGGTCTTTGGGGTCAATGGGATTGGGGGAACAATGGCGGTTAGTGGGGGTAGGGGGGGCTGTGGGGGCAGTGGGAGGCCTTGGGTTTGAGGGGACAGTAGGGGTCCCTGTGGAGATCCATAGTTAGCCTGACTTCCATGGGGCCATGGGCTTCACAGGCCTAAACAGCAAAAGCAAGGTCTGCTTAGTTACTATGTTTGTTGCTTCTGCTGTGCTAAGGTGGTGGTCACGAGTGGTGATCTTTTACAATAGGGAACCGTACGCTTTGATCAAGAAGAAACACTGGACATAAAAACAAGATGTAAGATTAGATATGGTTGCTTAGGGAGGCCTTGAAACTGTTGAGACTTGTATCCAAGATATACATAATCATATATATGTGTGTGCTGTTGTGTTGTGTGAATATAGTAGACTAATAGTAGATGTAGTAGAAGAAGAAGAATAAAGGACTTTCCTATGACAGAGGCCTCTGGTTGCTGAACTTCAACAACCAACAGTTCTGCTTTAGGACCCACCTTTATGGTTCCCTTCCAGGAAGAGGATAAAGAAAACTTTGCTTCTGCTTGGGAGAAGATACAAAATACCTGTAGCAGATTCCCACAGGTGTGTAAACATTCTGCCATGCTTGTTCCTGCTGTGCTTTTACAAATAGTTTCACTGCCTCAAGATGTGAAATTGTATCGACGTACAGGTGGTATTTTAATTCAAGGGACATCCCCTGACAAGGTGGGGGAAGTGGCAGCAGCACTATGGTGAGCTCTAGATGAATCAGAAATCGAGATTTCACCCGCAAACTGTCAGGTTCTGAGTAAAGAAATAAAACTTCCAGACCGCGAAGACCAGCAAAACTGTGCAAAACAGTGTGCACTTAAGTGCAGAATTTTGCAAACCCCACGTGGACTTCATGGAACCCCAGCAAAGACAAGCAATCCCATACATTCTTCAGCAATCCAAGGAGGAACTTCAGCAATGCAGGGCAAAGACTGGTGAATCTGGATAGAAGAGTAATCAAAAATCACAATAACTACAAAAGAACATGCAAAGCAAGTGATGTGCAATGCAATTGCTCACCACCCACTGATGAATGCCCAGCCGATTCCCGACCAGCAGCAGACTGCCGGTCATCTCCCCCCAGTACGTTATTCAGCGTGAGGACATCGAGGACGGGACATCCCTTTGGCCAGCATCGTCCCGCTTCTGTCCCCTTGCTGCCAAGGCTGAGGAGGAGCCCAGCTTCTACCGCTGCTCGGGGTGGATGTGACGCATGACGGCCGACCTACTCGAGCACCCGCTGCCCCCGTCACCCCTTCCGCAGCACATCTTCGCTATGAGCCGCGTCTCCACTGCGCCGGCGGAACGGGGAACCGTTAGCACTCTTCTGACCCCTTCTATGCCCCTGTACTCCAGAATACCAGAGGTCAGCCTCGGGTCTCTCCTGAGGCTCTTTGCCACAACCTCCAAGTGGGACCTTTCTCTCCAGTAGCAGCTTAGAGGATGTTCTTTACATTCTGTCCCATCCGTACTGGCCCTAGGGCCACAGCACAGGCTATCTCTTTTTTTAATCTGCTCAAAAGCCTGCTGCTGTTCTATAGTTCGGGATGTGCATTCTCCAAAAGCCCACTACACCCAGAAAAGATTGTGTCTCTTTCTTGCTAGTGGATGGAGACATAATGGTGATTTTGTTGATCACATCTCCTGGGATGTGATGATGCCCATCTTGCCATTTTACTCCTAGGAACTGAATTTCTTGGGCAGGTCCTTTCACTTTGTTTTGCTTAATAGCAAAACCAGCACGCAGAAGAATTTGGATTATTTGCACTCCTTTCTTAAAAACTTTCTCTGCTGTATCACCCCACACCACCATGTCATCGATGTACTGCAGGTGCTCAGGAGCACCTCCCTGTTCCAATGTGGTTTGAATCAACCCATGGCAAATGGTCAGGCTGTGTTTCCACCCCTGCTCAGTGCCCCTCAGAGCCGCTCACAGAATGGCCCGGGTTAGAAGGAACCTCAAGGATCATCAAGCTTCAACCCCCCTGCCATAGCCAGGGCCAACCTCCACATATAATACTAGACCATCTAGTCAAGGCTCCATCTAGTCTGGCCTTGAACACATCCAGGGATGGGGCATCCACAGCCTCTCTGGGCAGCCTGTTCAGCACCTCACCACCCTCATAGTAAAGAACTTCCCCCTGACATCCAACCTAAATCTTCCCTCCCTCAAAACCATTTCCCCTTGTCCTGCTGTTATATACTCTTGTAAAGAGTTGACTCCCCTCCTGTTTATAGGCTCCCTTTAGGTACTGAAAGGCTGCAATGAGGTCACCCACAGCCTTCTTTTCTCCAGGCTGAAC
This sequence comes from Lagopus leucura, assembly GCF_019238085.1. Lineage (NCBI taxonomy): Eukaryota > Metazoa > Chordata > Aves > Galliformes > Phasianidae > Lagopus > Lagopus leucura. Next base: position 1,250,045 of record NW_024962307.1, on the reverse strand, counting down.
AAGCCCAACTCCCTCAGCCTGTCTTCTTATGGGAAGTGCTCCAGCCCTCTTATCATCTTTGTGGCTCTTCTCTGAACCCTCTCCAACAGCTCTCTGTCTTTCTTGTATTAGGGGCTCCAGACCTGGACACAGTACTCCAGATGGGGCCCCACAAGAGCAGAGTAGAGGGGGACAATCACCTCCCTTCCCTGCTGGCCACCCCTCTTCTATTGGAACCCAGGATACCATTTGCTTTCCGAGCTGCAAGAGCACACTGCTGGCTCATATTCAGTTTTTCATCCATCTGGACCCTGAGGACCTTCTCTGCAGGGTTGCTCTCAAAGACTGCTCCTTTCAGTCTGTATAGATGCCTAGGATTCCTCCGGTCCAAATGCGAAACCTTGTACTTTGCTGTGTTGAACCTCATTAGGTTCACCCGGGCCCACCTGTCAAGTCTGTTGAGGTCCCTCTGAATGGCATCCCTTCCTTCCACCGTGTCGACCGCACCACTCAGCTTGGTGTCATCAGCAAATTGCTGAGGGTGTACTTGATTCTGTAAAGATATTAAAGAGCACCGATCCCAAGACAGACCCCTGGGGGATGCCGCTTGTTACCGGCCTCCACCTGGACATAGAACCATTAATCACCACCCTCTGTCTGCAGCTTTTCAACCAATTTCTTATCCATTGGGTGGACCACCCATTAAATCCACATCCCTCATAGCCCCCCAGTACCCCCCAGAGTCCCTCAGATCCCGTTAGTGCCCCCCAGTGACCTGAGTACCTCTCAGAGCCCCCTAGTTCCGCTCAATGCCATTCAGAGCCCCCCAGTGGCCTCCTGAGCCCCCCATGCCCCTCAGAGAACCTCATTATCCCTCACAGCCCCCCCAGTGCCCCTCATAGCCCCCCAGTGCTCCCAGAGCCCCCCAGTGCCCATCAGAGTCTCCCAGTGCTCCCCAGTGCCTCCAAAACCCCTGGTTCCCCCCAGTGCCCTTCAGAGTCCCCTGGTTCCCCCCGTGTTCCCCAGTGCACCCTAGTGCCCCTCAAAGCCCCCCACTGCCCCCCCCAAAATATGATGTTTTCTCCCCCAAAATACCATTTTTCTCCCCAAAATTTGACATTTTCTCCCTAAAATATAACATTTTCTCCCCCAAATACTGCTTTTTCCTCTCAAAATGATATTTTTTTCCCCAAAATGATTCTATGATTCTATGGAAGCTTTTATTTCTCCTGTTCCCTAAGAACCTCAAGAGCACTGCAATTTTCACAAGACTGAAGCTGAACTCACCATTCTCTGAAGGTTTTGGCGTCTTTGGATGAGGTGCAGTGCTGCTTATGGACACCCTGCTGCAGGCCTGCAGATGGCACTGGGGAGGAGGAGAAAGGTGGAATTCTGTCCAATATCCGTCGCTAGGTTGCCAAGCTTTGAGCATTTTGTGTACAGTTGCAGCCCCTCCTCACCGTTTTTTTTTTTTTTTCCCAATTTTAATGGAATATTTATTTCCCAGACTGGTTGAGGCCTGTTGCTTCTGTCTCATTCTGCCTTTTCCATGGAGGTGCCAGCAGCCCCAACGCACAGACCAACCCTGCACTTCAGGAGCAGGCGAGATGTGGAGCTGTTGCTATTATGACATTAAGAAGCCAAACTTAATCCCAGCATTTAGAAAATAAATGTCACCAGCCGCCAGCACGCTCCAGCGCGGGCACGGCCCCCCTCTGACAGGCTCCCGGCCACCTCTGACGGAACCGCGCTGCCTGCTGGGAGTTGTAGTCTGCGCTGCGGCGGGGAGACGCGAGGAGGCAGTAGCAGGAACTACAACTCCCAGGATGCAGCGCGGCGGCGTCAGCCCTGCGGGCCGCCATTACAGCCCGCCCTCTCTACTCACAGGGCTGCTCTGCCGCGCTGCGGGGGTGAAGCTGCCGTCTCGGCGGGCCGTGCGAGGACGTCATAGGTCCGGGGGAGCAGCCGGGCCTTCCTGTGACGGCCATTTCCTGCTCGCCCCGGGGCCGGCGGGGGGCGGTGGCGGTCTCGCTCTCGCTCCCTGACGGGCTCGGCGGGCAGTGATGTGGGCCCCGGGCCCTGGCGACAGGCGGCCCCCGCCGTGAGGATCTGGGGGGCTGCGACAGGCTGGGCCCTGTGCGGGGCGCATGGAGGCGCCCCCCGCCTGCAGAGAGGTACCGCCCGGGGGGGGGGGGGGGGAAGCAAACCCTGAGAGGGCTGCGGGGCCGCGGGAATAACCGGTTGTCCCCCTCCCCCTTCCGCGGTTTTGCAGGTGTGACCCCCGCTCCTCGTGCGGCCTTCGGAGCCGCCCCGGCCTGGAGAAGAATTGGGGCGCGGGGCCTTCGGCAGAGCATCGCCCCCGGAGCTTTCTCAGCTAACTGCTGAGAGATGAAGAAGTTCTTCGACTCGCGCCGGGAACAGGGCGGCTCTGGGCCCGGTTCGGGCACCAGCGGCGGCGGCGGCGGCAGCGGAGGGCCCGGCAGCGGTTACATCGGCAGAGTGTTCGGCATCGGCCGCCGCCAGGTGACGGTGGACGAGGTGCTGGCGGAAGGTGAGAGCCCGCAGAGCTCTATCCCTCCCCGTTGGCAGGGATGGCAGGCTTTGGCCTTGCCTCCGTGCTCTTCTCTGTCCCTGCTCCCCTTGCATCTCCTTGTCCTTGGCGGTGGTATCCGCAGCTGGTGGCATTCCTGCTTTTCTTAAGTGTGGCTTCGGTGTAGGTCTTGTTTTTTAAGTACTTTAGGAACTGCTGGGCTGTCAGGAGTTTCCTACCTTTCCCTTTACTCATCTTTTTGCTTGGAGGAGGAGATACTGTAAATGAAGTCCACAGTGGTCTTTCCTTGAACTTCATTCAGCCCAAGTCCTTTGGAATTTACATAGGGGTAAATTTCCTGTGCATATTTGTCAGACAGAAAAGTTGGGTAGGGCTGGCTGCAGTTTGTGGGGGACTGCTGTTTGCCTGTGTTTTTAGGAGAAAATAGAGATCCCAACTGCATTTTCTTTAAAATAAGACAGTGACAGAACTGAGAATGAGCAGTAGGGGTTATAAAACCCTGGATGTGTGCAGTCCTTGCGGTGCAGCAAGCTGCTGCTGGTGGTTTTGTTTGTTTGTAACCGATGCTGCAGATTTTACTGTCATTTTAGATTCTATTCGTATGGACCATAGGGGATCTTATTAATGTCTTTGGCTGCCAACCTTAGCATTAACCTTCAGAAAGATGTTGGTCTTCTTAGACCTGCTCAGCATCCTTTGCAGTTTCAGCTCAAAGTGGTGTTTTGTTTTGATCTTGTAACTGTGGAAGTGAGGTGGCTTCTCGATGGGAACCGAGTGGGAGGACCTGCGTTGGCTTTTACAGAAAGAGCCCCAAAATGGAAAAAGAACTCTGTATGTGCTGTAGGCGTACAGGTTTGTGAAAGTCACCTCAGTGTAGATGAAAATAAATCTGTGACCATCTTTTGGGTAGGTTCTGGTGTTTGCTGAGCTGAGAAGAGCATTAAGCCCAACTTTTAAATTACAATGGTTTCTTTTCCTGACTTGAAAATTGCAATGTGAATTTGCCTTGGTTGATACTTCTATGGCCACTTTGGCCCTGGAAGCTTTGGTGCTAGATGGGTTAAGTCTGAGACACTGTCACAATGTTGGTGGTTGTGGTGCTGTGTTTTTTCTTATTTTTTTTAATGCAGATTGGCCTCATCCTGCTTATGTGGGGAAGCAGAGGCTTTTTTTGCTGATGAATAATCTGTTGGCAGGTTCTGCCTGGGTGCTGGCAGCACTGGGAGGTGAGACTGCCTGTCCCTGGGCTCTGTGCTGTTTGGCGTGCCTGACCCACAGCCACCAGAGGTGTGGGTGATAGCACAGACTGTGTGGGCGAAGACAACTGTGGAGACATCATGAAGGAACTGCTGCTTGTGGGGGATTTCCCTATGACTCTTGGGTCCATGCCTGGCCTCTGGGGCTGCAAGATCTGCTTGTACAGGTCAAGCAAAGTATAACAGGCCTGGAAAATAGGTACTGTATTCTCCTTTCCTGACCATGCTCTAAGGCAAAGCACTTTTTATTTTTTATTTCAGCAGCCCCCTAAAGAAAATGTGCTGAGCAGTTATTTTCTACGCAGCGTGGCTATTGAAAGGTAGGTCATCTCAGGGGACAACATAGGTCATAAGTGCTGCAGCTTTGCATACCTCTGGCCTTTTGGATAGCTGTCTGTGCTCCCTGAGTGCTTGTAAAATACATTTTTTTTCACTGACTCAGCTGGGGAGCTGTGAATTCTCAGCTGAAGAACTGTTCTGTGCATACAGTGAATTTTGGTGGTTCAGCAATATTGAAAAGGCAACTTGTGAAGTCATGGTTATTGCTGCTAAAAGGAAATTTCCTCTGGGAAACACTTCTGAGGATGAGGAGGAAACATCTTCTCTGGGAAGAATACATCTCACATGCCCATTGCTTTAGAAAGGAGAGGAGGGACCCATATTTTGGTGCAGCAGTAAAGCACAGAGAGTAAACAAGGTGTAACAGCAGCTAAAAGAGGGAGTCTCTGAAGTGACGGATGATGTAGTGGAGAGTAAGTCACAAGCCTGAGGAACTGGTTGAACTAGAACTTTTGGCATTAAAGTGTTGGGTTTTACCACTGTCAAAGATGTGACTGGTCGTGTTAATTGTGCTGAGCAATTGTGTTGAAGAGTAGTGCTCCTGGGCCAGGCTGAGGGTCCTCAATGCGGCACCGTGTCATGCCAGATGGCAGACATCTGCATATGTTCTTAGTCTTTTGGCGTAGATCCCCAAAATATCCAGTGCAGTTAGGGGCACATTCACCCCCTGTCTGGATCCTTGCTTTCTTGGGTAATGAGGAACAAGTCAAGGTCCTTCCTTCTGGAAGGAATCAGATGGGGATAATACAGATTGAGCAGTTGTTTGTCTGTGGTGATATAATGCAGTTGAATTGTCAGGTTTCTTTTTCCCAGTTTCTTTATATTGTGTTTCGGTAGGTGATTCTTGGTTGGGTCTTTGTATTCACTTCCCTCTAATCCACTTAAAAGCATGAATAATATCTTGAAAGTTTCCTCTCAAAGTCTTCCAGAGGACTAATAACCGGGAGCTCAGTGCTGCTGGCCTTGGAGCTTTGCAAGGCCATGAAGCATCACCAGGGCTCCGGGAGGGCTGAAGGGGTTGTTAACTGATATCAGTGTGACTTGTTTCACCCAGCTGTGAGGTGAATGCCCAGGAGGCACCTGAATGTGGGATTGGGGGGGGTTAAAATAAATTTGTCAGGTGTGTTATTACACAGGTTTTAAGGAAGTGGCAAAGGCTTTGTCATTGCCTTCTTTAGTAGATCTGTAGTTCTTAGTGCTCGTGAAGAGCTTGTTGAGTGTGTGAATGCGCAAATTATGTCTGATGGGGAAGGTGACCCCCTGAGCTGTCTGTATGTGTGCCTGGGCTGATTACAGAGGACTTGTACTGGCTGCTGCCTGCCTTACCCCTAGTGTTCCCTTTCCCTGGACTTACTGTGATACGCAGCATCACATTATGAAGTCATCATCCTCCTTTTACAATAACTCTGACTTTCAATGAACTCCATCTCAGATAAGTCTTGCAGATTTACATGATCCTCAACCAATTCCAGAGTGGCTGGGTTCAAAGTATCACTTCTGTTGTTTGTTTTGTCAGTTATTGCCTTCTGCTTTCTGTCAGGGGCCAACTACCAGTCAGCTGACCACTAGCATTTGGATTAGGAGTTAACTATTTCTCCTCTTGGAATGGGACATGTGGTTTTTCTTTTTATACTTCTGCCCTTGCTCTTTTTTGTGTACCATGTAAAGCAATGCTGAGCTCTGCGTTGGTGGATGGGGTACTGGCTTCTCTGTCTTTTAGTAGTCTGTGGTTTTTTGACTGTACCAGCCAGGCAAACTGATGAAGAATCCCAAGTTACTGAGCAAATGTTGAGGTATCCCAGGTACACCCACAGTGTTCTTGTTGTGCTGTGGGCCTTCTCTTTGCTTAGGAGCTGCCAGCAGTTGAAGAGAGCAGGTGCTGGGTTATAAATGTGCTGAAGACAAGCTGGAATCCACTGCGGGGTTAGCACTTGCTGCCTTCCAAGCTCCCACACCTGCATTAATCATGGCTAACAGGGGTCAGAACTGATTAGGTGATTAGGTGTACTGGTTAGGTACATTTGCATTGAGCGTGGAAGCTGCTTCCTTTGAAGTTGTGTTTTGTTTTTATTTTTTGTTTCATTTTGTTTTTTTTTTCAGTGAAAATGCGGACTTGGACAAACTGTACCCACTGGAATAGCAGCTTGCCAACAGCAGGACTTGCTGCTGCTTTGGAAAATCACAAATGATTTGGTTTGTACTAAGCAAGTTTTTACTCATGTTTCCCGTGCGGAAGGAGATGGGAAGCCTCTGAGCAGAAACATGCTGTTAGCAAGCTGAACTTACAGAGCAGCTCTTGTCTGGTAACAAGAGGTGACTTGGGTGGATAACCTTCCCGGGAAAGTATGCTTTCATTCTTGGGTGGGGATAAGTGTGAGATATCCTTGTGAGAATAACAAGTGAAATCAGATCCCATTGCTGTGCTTCTTTGAAAACAGGAACAATGCTGATAACTATTCACGAGCATGAGGAAAAAACTCTGAAAGGCTTAAGGGAAACACTGCTATAAGATAACTGTCTCTTTGGTGGTTTTTTGTTTTTTTTTTTAATGATTGTGGTAACTTTCCCTTTTCTCCTCTTGTGGGAGATACAGGGGTTGCTGTTAAGTGAAGGTTATTGCTAGCTGTCTATAGTACGATGGAGTAGAATGGAAGCAGAGGAGAGCTGCTGTGGCTCCTCTAATATTAGGATCTTTTGGTGCCCTGTTGCCAGAGTATCTGAGCCCTGCAATGGTCTCCAAAAATGTCTTTCCATTCCTTTTGAGGCTGCTGGGAAGTATACCAAGATATGAAAGCAAAACAATGCAGAATGTGTATGGTCAAGTCAGTAGTTGATCTCTGGCCTTCCAGACTGAGTGCCTTAATTGCAATCTGTTTCTAAAGTGCTACGTCGGTGTGCTCTAAATGGTGGGTTCTTAGCACGTGTGTGATTTGGGCATAAATTCATGCTTGCTCGGTCGCAGAACCCATGCTGACATTAGGACCCCAGGCCTTTTGTCACAGGATTGAAGACTTTTTTTTTTAACAAATTTTCTTGGTTTAATTCATGATTTTGAAGAAACAAATGATGTGGCATTGATGTGTGGCCTCAGATATATCTAAAAAATAGAAAACTCAGCTGCTGATGTTTTTTTAAGCAGAGCCTGTGTGTGTGTGCGCATATGCATCCTTGTTCTGAGCTGGAGGCTGATGCTGTGAGGAGGACAGGTGGAGCTGATCCTGGTTTGTTCATGATCAGGAACGTGCTGCTTTTACTTCCTGTTCATTGTTTGTATGGTTGTAAGAGAGGGGAAACCCCCAAATCTACCCATGTGCTATTAAAAGGGGAATCTGGCATGCTGTTAGAGCGGGTGTAATAGTGACGTGTGGTTTTGGGAAGCTATGTAAATGTGCAGTTGTTAGTCAGACCCTGACCTTTCAGCTTGTCGTCTCCTGTATGATAAACAATGCTCGTAAGGTTGATGTGTGCTTTTGCTGCACTGCTCAAATGATGGCAGTGAAATAATTCCAAAGCCTGTCTGTTGAAGTGCAGAGTGTTTTGTGAGAGGGATGATGTGGTGTGGTTCATGCAGGCCTTCCCTGTATGCCAGTTGCTGTTCACTCAGTGTCACAGTAAGCGTGATGATATATACTTATTGTCACAAAGACCTGACCCAGTGTTGCTGCTCTGGGGGAACGAGGTGAATCGATAGGAAATCCCTGCCTTCTGGCTGCAGTGTGTTTGTGTGCAGGCATTTCTGGCTGCTGTTGCCCCTTGGGCTGTGATCTGCCGACTCTTCATGATCTTTGGCAAGAAGCATCTGATACCAGAGCATACATAATTCATTGTATCTTTCACACGGCCAACATCTTAAACAGGAAATAGCCTTTTAAGTTAGAAGAAGGTTCTCGGTAGGGGAGTGAGAAAATGCATCAAAGTCCTGATGGGTGGACAGTGTGGGTTAGGAGTGAAGGAGGGATAGTGTGGCAGAGAGAAAGGGGAGGGATTTTATGAGGTTGGTTCAGGCTTGGTAGCCCTGGTATGTTCTGCTGGAAGTTGGAGCTACTCTTGGCTTTTACCTGTTGCTTTTAGTGTGGGAGGTGTCCTTGCAGGTGGATAACAATAAATGAGTTCACCTGTCTGTTTCTCTACCTGATGATCAATTGTAGCTTGAGCTGTTGTGCTGTCTTTCCTCTTCAGAGAAGCAAAGGCCTCATGGAGTTTATGGTTCTGGGCATGGTTGTTGTTATCGTTCTTTGTAAAGCAGACAGACTGCTGCTGGAGGGAAAGGTGCAGAAAACAGTTTAACAAATGAGAAACTGAACCCCGTGAAGACTCATTGACTTGAGAAGGGCTACATAGGCAGTCAGTGAGGAAGCTTTCTGTTAAATGCAAATGGAACTCCTTGTCTGGTGATTCAATCACCATGTTGTTAATATTCATGGTACTGAGGAGCTCTCATGTACTGGGGCCTGGTGTCACATCCAGCAAATCCAGAACAAAGTCTGCCGGTCCTCCTGGGAGGTGCCTGGCTGCCCTTGCCGGTGCTCAGCATCTGCATGTAGTACTGGGAAACACTCAGTGCCACATATCAGGAGTCAGACGTGATAATTAATGCGCGGTGCCTTTTGATGATCTGCTGTTACTCAGAGATCATGTGAAATGCGCAAACTCAACTTTGCTCACATAGCATTCAACAGAACATGTGGCAGGATTAAACATGTATTGGATTTCTTTAAAATTAAAAATGTGCTATTTTTGGAGTGGACAGATGGTGGTTTTGTACCTTTTGCTTTTGTTTTGAAAATTAATGATGTGTGAAGCACTCGCTTTGTACCTTGTGTCACCGAGTGGGCTAGGAATGTATGCAGCAATCTATTATATGCAAGTTGGGCTTCTCAAGCAGTTACATAATTTCATTTTAAGCTGGTGATTTAAATCCCCAGTATGATGGGACTTAAGAGTAGCAGTCAAAGACTGCAGTTTTGGACCCCTGCAACCCCTTCCTGTGCTGAGCTTCTGACACATGAACCTATTCACATCTTCCCTTTCTCATCAATGTATATGTGGAAAAACTCTTAAGCTCTGTTCTGTGTAGGGCTGATTTTTAATTTACTTCTTTTATTCCCTTCTCCTGCTGAATGATTACTGCTATGTGTTCCTGAGTAGCCTGAATTCCCTGAGAGCTCCTGGTGTGATAGTATCTACTTCTACCTCTTTTCATCCTCGGCATGTGCTTTGGACTTGAAAAGTTCATTGCTGTCTTCAGACTTTGAATAGTATATCCTACAGGAATATTATGTAATCCTCAATTGGTGTTTTGGAGTGGTTCGTTGATACGACACTTCTGTGGCTTGAGAGCATTCCTGTGGTCAGACTGGAGACCTGGGGATGCTGAAGCTGGACTTTCCATGTTTAAGTAGACGACACTTGTCTAAAGCAAACCTGTGTATGCTCTTGTGTACCCCTTCCAGTGTGACATAGGTTGTAAGCTACAGCATGTGTTATTCCTTGCCTTCCATGCTGCTTTGCTTAGCAGAGATGTCTGGATGCTACCATAGTAAAGAAAATTCCTAAGTGTCTGACTTGTCTGTTGCCATGAGCCCTTTGTTGATCCTTGCAAAATTCCTTCTTACATACAGTTTGCTGTTACCATGTGCAAAAGGGCTCCCAGTGTGGCTGGCCCTTGCAAACAAGTCCAGTTGAACAGCCCTTGCCCTGGCCAGGCTTGCTTTCTTCTTCCTCTCCTCCTCCATATAGTGTTCTACTCAACCAGGGCTGTTGTTCTTCTCCCATCCTGTCGATGGGATTCTCCACTTTTGAATGCATGTGGTTGCAGCAACCCCTTACTGGCTTTGCAGTTCCAGTCACGTTCATTCAAAAGTCATGCTCTGCAGCACGTTTATGCCATTGCTAATTTTTCTTGGAGGTGAACGAGGTCTCGAATGCCATTAGCAGTTGCTTGAAACAACAGCAGCTGAAATGTGCTTTTTAAGGGCTGACTGATAACAAGTGATTTTTTTTTTTTTAAGCTATGAGTTATTAATGACCCATTAATTTTTATTTACTTTAAGTCTTACAGTGGAGGTTCACCCCCTAAAATTGTCACAACAGAGAGGAACTGAATCTGCTTTACGAAGTAATCTACTTCAGGCACTGTGTCTTGCTGCACTGTAATGAAGCACTGCTCCACCAGTCTTTAGTTTCCAAGTCTGCCTGTCAGGGAGGTATCAAGTGAATGCGCAGGACTGCCTAGCAAACCTACCCACATGAATCTCTAAACATGCTTCTTGTTTTGCAAGCTAATGCAGTTCTGTAGCCTTTAAGAACTATTTTTCATGGAATTGCCACTGCAAATATTGTGAGCTTTCATACCCCAAATTTAAAGTGCTCTCAGTCTGTGAGGTCGCAGCGTTCTGGGTGGGTGCGTAGTGTGAGAAGCTATTGCTGCCCTTGGATTAGAGCTTTGTAATAGGGAATGCTCAGGAAGAATCTTGTCATTTGATTATTTCAGTTTTGATGGTAGAGATTACTTTATTTTTTAATTCCTTCTCTTTCTCTGCTCCCTTCTGACTTACAGCTTCCTTTTTTTGATCTTCTGTGGGGAGTTGACTGAAGCTGAGGGATCTGGGGGAGAGTGAAGGACCTTGAAGGCCTATTGTGAGATACAGTGCTGGAAAACAAGAAATGGGAGAAATGAAGTTAAACAGTTTTAAATCAGGACTATCGAAACCCAGAGAACTGAGGGAGAGACAAGTCAGCTTTTCCCATGGTGTCAATGCAGTGAAAGTGCTTGTGAAATGTTTTGAGGCTGTTTTCATTTGAGTGTTAGAGCTAGTAAATGTTCATCCCCAAAATCCTGAAGAGCCCTAGTGAACAGCTTATGGAAAATGAGGGGAAGTAATGACCATGCTTCTCTTCTGCACTGGGTGATTCTTCTGGTTGTGTAGTGCTGCACAGTGCACTGTATGCACTCCTGGCCACGACTGCCATGCTGACATTAACTATGACATTCTGTGTATTTAAAAAGCACGCAGGCAAGGGTGGAGCCTGTAAATCTAAATCTGGCTTGTCATGGCCTAGTTATTGCAGCACTGACACTAAGTGAGGGCCCTGTGAAGGTGCTGTAGTATTGGATAATCACATTAAGATTCTCAGCTATGGTAAGTGTGTGAAGGACTGAGTCCCTGCTTTACTCTTGCTGGCCCATCAGCTCAGTGAGCCTAAGCCTTTGTTTTACCTTGGGAGAAGTCCTAAGTTAAATATGTTAGATGCGTTATTAAGGGTTGTCTGGTTGTATTTAAATACCAGAGCTGAAGTAATGCTACAGCTGGAGCTGTGAGAACTGCTGTTTTCCTGAGTTGGCAATGAGAGCAGTCCCTAGAAAGTAGGGCTTGTGCTGTGCACCTTGTGTTCTTTGCCTCAGTGGTATTGTCTAATGAATGTGTGACACTGGAGATACCAGTGCAGCTTTTATTTTGTCTTCCCCTCACCTGTCCCTGAATCAGTTGTGCTTAAGGTTTTCACCCTGCACAAAGCTCCATTTCATCAAGCCAATAGAACGTGCAAAACTGTATTGCTCATTTATGGAGACCAAATTCATTCTAGCTGCGATGTGAACTGTATGGAGTTGTTTTTTTGCTTTTTGTTTTTTTGTTTTTTGCTTTTTTCAAATGCTTATCAGTGATGGAAGAGCATGGAGCCTGATGCCTGAACCTTGAGATCTGGAGCTCCAGGGCTGCATGTACTGTTCCCATCTCTGCCATTGACTGCCCTGGGAAACACATGGTGAATGTCACCATGAGAAGCTGCTCAGAACTGGTGTTAATATCAGTATGAACCAGGTGAACTCAAGCTGCTTTGCTTTCCTGGCACTGCTTTCCTCTGAGTAGAAGCAAACCTTGAAGGCCTGTCCTTCCCCTGGAGGAAAAGGGTTGTGCACAGTCTTTTGTTCTGCAAGGAGAGAAGGGAGACTGGTGTTTCTGTGGGCTGAGTTTAACTCAGAGATTTCCTGACTTTTTACAGGTTGCATCCCTGTTAAAATCTTCAAGCATGGTCACTATTAAATTCCCAGCCTTGTTGCAAGTATACCTGCTTAGCTAACCTTCTGTCTGCTTAAAATCTTGTCCGGGGAGATGTGGGCTTCAGCTCATTCTTCTGCTGTCTGTTCCTGCTTTAAGTTTCCTGCCTTGAAATACAAGGTGTCCTTTATACTTCAGCTAGGTTGCTATTTTCTCTGCAGTTCTAAAGCTCTGACTTGTTCCTACAGCCACTTAAATGGTCAGAACTTGGATGAAATTTGACTGTGACCATTCTTACTAACAGGGATGGAGCTATTGCAGCTGGAGCTAGTGTGGGTTTTTTTATTCTTTGCCCTCCAGAAAATACTTCATTGCATAGACCGTTTAATTGGCAGTTGTTTCAAGATCTGATGTGATAACTTTTCCAGAGCAGTTCTGTCTTCAGGCTTGAGCTTTCTAAAGTGTTGTTCAGGGCCAACAGAAGCAGCTTAAAGCGACAAATTAATCTACACCTTAAAAGTTCAGTAAACCCACCATGTTCTACTCTAAAATGATAATAACAATTATTTTGTGATGTTTAATTTCTTGTGTGGATGAATATCCTAAGATAAGACATTAAGAGCTGTATCTTTCCTTTTAGAAATGAGCGTGGGGACCTTCACAGGGTTACCTCTGTGCACGAGAGGAACTACATTACTTTGTTTTCCACCCTTTATTCACTTCCTAGTTGTTAGACGTGCACAGACTGTGGGATTCTAGATCTCTGTGTTTCAGAGGCCTTGAGATTTAGTAGTGTGCTGCAGAGACCAGTGGTTCGTATTCCCAGTGCACAGAAATCTTAATGGCTCATTCCAAATGCTGTTCTCAATAGCCTGAAGGAGCAAGGAGATGCTGGGCAGGCGTTTAAGTTGAAGTTGTCCCTTAAACTTGGCACTGTTATGCTTTAGCCCGAGTCAGGTGACTTTAAAAAAGAAAAACAAAGTATGAAGCTTGTTATTTTCTTTGAGTTTCTTTGAATATATATTGAAAGTAAACCTGTTTAGTTTAGCATTATCTGCTTTTCTCAGCTGGGGACTGTGGATAAGGGGTTTTGCTTTGTTTTTGTTCAAAACTGGACTCTGATGTTTAAAACACGGCCACATGATTGCTGCTCGGAGCTGAGGGAGCCTGGATGTCATTGGATCAGATGTCTTCTGGCCTTCCTGGTTGCATGGAGATTGCTGCTTGTTCTGCTGTCTGTACAGCACATCCTGTGTCACCACCCTGTTCTCATTGCTACGTTAAGAAAACTAAGTCACACACAGACATGGATTTTGCTCTGTTTGGTTTCAGCTGATGGCTGAGCACATCCTGTCACTGCCCTTTGCATGCAGACATTTGGCACAGAGAATCCTAATTTTGTAGCCTGGATTGTGGGACTAACACCAATTATTTATTCCCTCCATTCCTGAGACATGAAGCAAGCCTGTGACTCTAGGATAGGCTGTGTGTTTTCTGTGCATGTACCTTGGAGGGTGAAATACCCAGGCGTCCTGGAGAACAGACTGGCAATGGACTGTTGCTCTCTGTGGCACGTCGGGTAAGAAGCTGGGGTTGAAACCAAGTCAGCGGTGAGACTTCCTGATGGGGAGATAACTGCAGCCCAAGAACATGTGGGGAATGTTAAAAACAGGTTAGCAGGACAGTGTCAGTCCTGCCTCTGTGCAAGATGCTGGGGCAGATGCAATCCTATGCCTGAGTATGATGTGGAGGCTTAGAGCTGTGCTGTTTCACTGTGTTGCTTGGCAGTGTCCTATTGCAATTTAGAAAGGGTGAAATGAAGATGGTGAAAGCCTACCATGTCCATTAATCTTGTCCTCAACCTTCCTGCATTTGACTTATTTAGTACTCATTGGTGCAAGAATAAAATCTTCCCTTTTTTAATGCTGTTTTTTTTTTTTTTTTTTTTTTTTTTTTTAACAGAGCTGTGAAACCTCTAGAAAGAAAATTGAGGGCCTCGGATGTCTGTTTTTTGGTTACTGCTTAGGTGGAGATGACCATAGGAAAGGAAGAGAGTCCTTGGGGCTGTGCTGCTGATTCTGCTTTACTGTAGTGATACCAGGGAAGACTGAAGTGTCCATTGCCTGCAGAGTTCATGGTAGCAAACTAAATTCTCCTGCCTCCTGAAAAAGCAGGGGGCGTAGGAAATATTCACTGAATGGATTGGTAATTAATCCTTCACCAGACTGAAGAAAGCTTGGGAGTAACAGACCTAATGTTCACTTTCAAGTCTGGATTCTTGGCTACGTTCAGGGCCCTTTATGCCATGTGGCAGTACTAGGAAACCTATGCAGACATTTCTTCCTTTTGATGATTCATTGTGCCATACTCAGAGTGTATAGTGAGCCGTTCCAGGATGAAGGTTATAAAACCCCCTGGTGTTATTCTGTCATATAAATGACTGAAGCTCTGTGTGTGGGGAGGTTGTTTTGTCTCATAGCTGGTGTTACAGTACAACACAAACATTGTTACACTGACCCGTGTGTTTTTTACTCAGGTTCTACATTTTTTTGCCTTTTTGTTCGTCCTGTGATTTAAAGAACAGAAGACATCTTTGCAAATTGCTCCTGTTTCTGATGCTCTGAGGAAAGTCAGAGCAGAGAGGACATTCCAGGTTGAACTCAGTAAATCAGGGGTTGTGTCATCTTGACTTTGCCCAGTGATAGAACTGTGATCGTGAGCATTACAGCCTTGCCACAAAGCCTATCTAATTACTGTGGCTTATTAATTAAAACTTGAACCACTTTAAAGGAAAAAAACAACAATGTAATGACCCCATGAGGGCATCTCTGTTTTTGGCATCTCTGTATCTCTAAGGGCATTGGAGATGATTGATAAAACAGAAGGACAATGTGCAGTGGATCCTGACTGTTCCAATTCCTTGTTCTGTATCAAGAGCAGAACACTTTACAGTATTGATCCAGGCTTGTGGGAGGACTGAGCAATAGAAAGGGATAATATTGTAAAAAGAAACTTATTTTAGGGTGAAATATCTTGCCCTGGAAGCAAAGAGCTTGAAAATGATAGAGTGGTTACATTGTAAGGGCAACAGTGGCATTTGAGATTGTCCATGTTTCAGCAGGTATACTGCATTAGCATACCTTCCTTCTTAGGCAATGAGAGTGGAGTAAAAGATAGTAGAAGGATATTAATGCAGCTTAATACTGACAAAAATAGCACTACAATCCTAATGCCTCTCGCAGTTGAGTAGTGGAACTACAATTAGAATAAAAAGCCTGTATAACAACAAACCAGCAAATAACACAAGATCATGCGAGACATGGTGAGCGAGGGGCTGCTGCCCTTGACCACATTATTGCAGTGTTCTGTTCCTTCTGTAGGTGCTGTCTCTGGTGACAGCTGCACTCATGGTGTTGGGTACAGCTGACACTCTTTGAAAGTTTCCCTGGAGGTCTCTGCAGCTCAGCAGCCTTAGCGTGGCCTGTGGAGAGCATCCCAAAGGAACTTATTTTCCTCTGGTCCTACAGCTGAATCACTTGTCTATCTTCATCTGTGGTTTACGGGTGGGGAGGACTGAGCTGAGTTATTACTTTACCTTTGGAAACGAGCAGTGAGAGCTGTAGGAAAGCCGTGCTGGTGCATCAGAGTGCTGTTCCCTGATGTGCTTGCAGAGCTTGATGCTAACTTTGGCTGAACTTGGCTGTTGTTTAAACAGCTACAGATGTTTGGACAAAGTTAAGCAATCCTATGTTGTTTTTTTTCTCCCTTGGCCTTTTCATGTGTAGTGAAGGGTTATTCCTATGTAGAGATTTGCTGAAGCCATCTTTGTCCATGGAAAAAATGCCCCTGATGTCTGATGATGGGTGATGTGCTATGTGTTGGCTGGTTATGCCTGCAGCCATGGAAAATGGAACTGTTTTAGTAATGCTTAAGGAATGGTGAGGCTGGAAAGACCCTGAGCAGAGGGACTTGGTATGGTTTTCCTGTAATTGGATTACAGCATCCTGACTTAAGGAGGGGGGAGGAGGAGGGCAGGGAACATGAGCCTTCCCCCCCTTGTACTTAGGAGAGTCAGTGCTAAGGAAGTTCCTCTGGCCCGCTAGATAAGGCGAGATATGACATAATTCTTGGTGGGCAGGAGTTAATAAGTATTTGGATTGTGCAGAGAGGGAGTGGGTTTGTGCCTGGTTCAGCAAAGCACTTAAAATGATGTGCCTGCAAGTATAACTGGGGTTTCAAGTGCCTTGCTGGCAGTCCCTGGAGGCAGTCTTCCTAGGAGGTTGTAGGGGACCTCTGAAAAGCATTTGGTTGTCCTTTTGTCTTCTGTGCTAAAGCACAGTGGGCTGTTCCGCATGCAGGGCTTTGAGGTGGATGAGACAGCTAAAACACAGAAAGCTGGAAACAATTTGATGGAAAACCACATACATTTTTCCTGCTCAGAAAAGAATTTCACCCCTGAAAATTTGTTTTGAGTGGCATCTAGTATGTCTGTCAGGAACTGTCGTAATTCTAGATATCACTAATTTGTTGATAGAAGGGCAATGGAGAGAACTCAAACCGAAGCAGTGTGTGGTTTTGGGTTGGATTTTGTTTTTAATGATCTGGTAGTTGACTCTTTCAAGTCCAAGGATTTGCTTCTACTCAACTGGAAAAAGGGGTGACTTCTCTTCAGACCTCACTGCTTTGGGGCTCCGTGGTCCAAGGCAGCTGGACAATGTCTGCAGGGAAAGATGGATCCGTGCCCTGGAGATGCTTTGTAGCTATTACTGCAGAGCTTAAACATGTGGCTGGGAGATCATCCTGCTGCATGTAACATCTTTGGGAGGTTCACTCAGCATGGATTTTAAAAGGAAGTATTCTGAAAATTGTATTTGGACGAAGCTATTCCTGTTTTCTCAGCTCCTCCGATGTCTCTTGGGGGTGGATCAGCACAGCAGGGTAACATGGCAAATGCACTGTTCCATTAATTTTGCAGCTTGCAACAAAGTAATATCCTGTGCCTGTTTTCAGCTGGACATTGCTGGCTGCTGATGACTTTCTGCTTGCAGGAGAATTCCAGGCTTTAGTCACTTAAATGAACCAGTGCTGTCCCTCTTACCTCTCTAAGAGAGGGATCACATACAGCCTCGTGCAGCTGGTTTTACCTAGGTTAGAAGTGGCTACAAGGAGCTGTGCATCCTGCTGAGCTTACAGAAGGGCTGAAAATACAACTGTCAGTGCTGAAAACCGGCCAATACGCTGACACAAGCTGCACGGAAACATGCTCTGTATAGCCAGGAGATCACTGGAACTTCACATTTTTTCCAGCTTATAGTAAGACCAGTTTGCTGGAAACAAAGGCTATGCCTGCCAAGATTTGAGGATGTTCCCGTGTTTGCATAGCTTTGCCTCTGTGTTTTGGCCCACCTTCTTTGGCCATGTGTGCACAGCTCTCTGACTTAACTTGGGCAGTTGAAGCTGTTGGCCTGACCTTGGCTGTTGTGGAGTTGCTTCATTCCTGATGTGTCTCTGGGTTGTGGCAAAGCTGCCATATTGCTTTAGGGGCTGGCAATTTCTGCCCGTTGTTGTGGTTTCTGAGAATAGAAGTAACC
Organism: Lagopus leucura; assembly: GCF_019238085.1. Lineage (NCBI taxonomy): Eukaryota > Metazoa > Chordata > Aves > Galliformes > Phasianidae > Lagopus > Lagopus leucura. Next base: position 1,232,329 of record NW_024962307.1, on the reverse strand, counting down.
AGTCCTCCCATAATGTGTATTTGGTGCTTCATAATCATTGCCTGTCCATTTGCCTGGCATCTATTTCCTTTTAACTCTGTCCAGATTTAGCAAGATTGGGGGTTGGACTGGAATAGCCAGGAGGAAGCTGGCTGCAGTCAGAGGCCCTGGGAGCTGAAAGACCATGGGGTGGTGGAGCTGTAGATATGCAAGGAGGACGGGGATAAAGGCAGTCAACAGCTAAAGCATGCTGATTTTAATAGGATGGTGTTGTTTGAATTTTTTCTTCCCTTTCTACTTCCCTCATCCTCCTCCTGCTTCACAGTGTGGTACAGTCCTGTTCTCTGTGTGCAAAGCTGGGAGTGCTGAAGCCAATTAGCAGAGGAAGGTGTAATTAGTGCAGAGGAATTCAAATTGGGGTGGCACTTTTGATACCTCTTCTGATTTTTAAATGTGCAGTGACTGAGGGAAGTTTGCTCTGCATTTTTTTGTGTCTTTCTGGGTCACATCCTGGGGACAACTGAAAGCAGGGCTCAGCTGCTATTGGTGAGGAATATTATGACCTGTTTTGAGGCATTGGAGCAGAGGATGCAGTAATTTCTTAGAACTTACGCATCTTCTCTTCAATGTGTATGGATCAGATCCTGCTTCTTGAATGGCACAGTATAAAAAAAAATTGTGATATAGTATAAAAATGACAATATGTACCCTGACTAAATCTGTACTTCTTTTCTCTGGAGAGAAGCCTGCTGCTTTTACTAGTAGCAAAACTGTCATGCTTTAATCAGCCATCAGTGGGAGTTGAACAATAAAGCAACCAAATTGGTAGGAGTGCTTGCAGGCTATGTAAGCGAAATGATTTTGTACAGCTTTGGTTTGCAGGAGTTGAAGATGAGAGAGAAAAGGATGCAGGATGTGACTTTCCCGTGGCTGTAAGTGCTGCTACATCAAAAGCAGGGCAGCTCCTCATCAAACTTTGCCATTCTTTTCTTCTGTGCAGTTGCATCTGTTGTGTGTGGCGCTCTGCTTTCTGGGCAGGGTAGTGCAGGCTGTGTTTCTCAGCTCCAGTGTGTTGATGTTGCAGACCTGTGCTGGAAGACTTTGTTGTTTTTCTAAGTTCTGTAGTTTATTTGCCAGCTAGCCCTGGTAAGAAAACCAGCACTGGATCTGGACTAGAAGAAAGGTACATTGCATAGAACTTTGCTAATGAGATATTAGCAGTCAGCGTGAGGAGGTATTGACTCCACTGATTGAGAAGATGACTCTTAAATTTAGTGGATATCTTTTTTTTTTTTTTTTTTTTCTCTTTCTAAAATGAAGTTTGATTGTTCTGTGTTTTTCTGCTCAGCTCGTGTTTCTTTCTGCTGAGCATGGACTGCAAACAGAGGTAGGATATCCTGGTGGCCTCCGAGCTGGGAGAAATGAACTCCTGCTGGAGCTTCTCATTAAAAAAAACAGTTCTGTTTTGATGATGACTGAGACTGTAATAAAAAAGAATAGTTGTTGTTTTTTCAGTGTAGTGTTTTCTCTTGCATTTCTGTGGTTCATAGAAACATAGGGAAATCAAAAAATAAGTCCAAACCTGATCACTCCAATGACTCGAAATGGGATGTTTTACAAAGGAATTAGGAAAGTAGTGCTGACTGTAGGTCCCTTGTTTCTGATAGCTCCGCTGCAGGTGATAAGAGGGGGAGCTCAGAGTGCTGTCTTGCTTTCAGCACAGGCATCTGTTGTGGTATGGATAACACAGAGTGATGGTGCACATTTCTCAGCCTAGTAATGAGACAAATGTGGCCACAGGTTTAGGAGTTCTTAAAAATGATGTGCAATTTGTGGTGCTGAACTTGAAGCGGTGTAAGGGTGAGGGTTTGAATTTGAAGCACTATGAACATATTGGGCTCTCTGGAGCTACAGGACTTTTAAAACTCCCTGGCAGCAGTGAGCAGCATCTCTGTGGCTCTCTATCCCAGAGCCATGGTTGATTTTTTGATTTTTTTTTTGATTTTTTTTTTTTTTTTTCCTGAATTTGAGTCTGCTGCATTTTGTTGCCTGGTTATAGTTTTTTGAATGGAATCTTCTCATCCACTGCATCATTTTCTAGTTTCTCTGGGGCAGCTCTGCATTAGTTTTGCTCCTGAAGTCATGGGAACTTGGACCTGGAGAACCCAGCAGACCAGGTTCCTAGGATAACATTGTTGCTGTTCATACTTCAGCTTTGCCCATTGTAATGGAAATTAAATAGGCAATGAAGAACTGTCTGGCAGGGCAAGCAGTGGGTTTAATAGCTTGTTATCACTGAGATACTGCATGTCTAAGCAAAGCTTGACGCTCAGGAGATGAGGAGATGTGAGGGGGCACCCATCATGGTGCTCTTGGTTGCCAAGTGCCCTCTTTCTTCTGGTTGTGTCTGTAGGCCAGGACAAAGCTCAGGAGCAAGGACAGAGCTTTATGTCTTACTAAACGGAATTACTCTATTTTCTGCAGGTGGATTTGCCATAGTGTTTCTTGTGAGGACAAACAATGGGATGAAATGTGCCCTGAAGCGGATGTACGTCAATAATGAGTACGACTTGCAAGTATGCAAAAGAGAAATCCAAATCATGGTAAGTCACTACTTCCTTCTGGGGGCTGTGACTGAGAGCCTTGTCACCTTCTGTCTGTGAGCTGTACTGAGTTCACAGAATCACAGAATTACCGAGGTTGGAGAAGACCTTCAAGATCATCCAGTCCAACGTCCACTGTGTCCCTCAACACAAAATCCAAACGTTCCTTAAACGCCTCCAGGGTCAGTGACTCCTCTACCTCCCTGGGCAGCCTATTCTGGTGCCTGACCATTCTTTCACAAAAGTAGTATTTCCTAATGTCCAGCCTAACTCTCCCCTGGCACAGCTTGAAGCCATTCCGTCTAGTTCTAACACACAGTTTGTGTCACAAACAGTGGGTTTCCTTAGCAAAATGGTCATTCTTCTGGAAGGCCCAAGCTCTTAGAGTTACACGGTTATGTGAAATATCTTGGGTTGAGTTGTTTGTAACTTAAATTGTTTTAGTAGTCAAGAAAACATGACAACTGAAACACAAAGGGAATCTCAGGAGAAAGAGAGGGGACAAAAGAAACTCCTCAATCAACCCCAGACCTGATGGGAAAGGGAAGAGCTGAAGAGGTGTGTGTGTTTAGGGGGTGTTTATCTTCTAGATTTCACTCGGATGCAAGGTGTTACATGATAGCTATTTTAAGTAGTAGTTTTAAACTTAGCATCTCTAAACAAAGAAACGGAAATTATTTAACTGGATTTGGTGAGTTTTGCTCGGAGCCTAATAATAGTGGAAAGGGACACTTAGAGAAACTGTGCAGTGAGGAATGAGAGAACACCCTTGTTCTGCAAATTTATGATATGAGGTGTTGGTTTAGGATAAGTGATCACTTCAAAAACTTCCATCCATAGTGTTTTTTTAAACTAGCTTTTAATTGGGTTAATACCTTCAAAGATAACTTCTGGATTTTGTGATTTATTTATTTATTTATTTATTTTGTGCAGTGCAGCTTTTGGGTATGCTTTGTCAGTACCGCAGTTAGTGCTACGTTGGTAAAGTGGTATAAGATCTAATCTTAAAAGGCTTTGACTGTGCTCACAAAGCTTGCTTCCTTGCATTTTTCTTGCTAGTGCTTTCCATTGTCTCTGTCTCTTTGGAGCCTGGCTAACCTGGAAAGCAAGGGCAGGAAATGTCTTTCTGATTTTTTTTTTTTTTTTTTTTAATTTTTTTTTAATTTTTTTTCCTGCTGAATCTTCACAATAAGATTGGAGCTTCTGTGTGCTGGTGGAAGGTGGGGGGAGAAGTGCAGCACGTACCATGCATAGCCACTGCAAACCATCTGCTTGCTTCTCCCCTACACAAAGAAGGAGCAACTCCAGCAAGCTTAACGTGGGTGATTGGGGGACACATCCAAACATCTGGACCAACCCTATGGGAGTTAGTTCTGTTGGTTGTTTGCTTCACTGTTGCTTGTCTCAAATCATTCTGAAAGGAAAGCAGGTGGAGGCAGGCCTCAGATTTGATCATGTTGTATGCAGTGGTTAAGCCAAAGTGACAGGAGCTTGCGCTTAGGCAGGGGAAGAGCTAGGAAAGCTAAGCGTTGTAGAGGAATCAAATTCAAATGCTGCTCATCCTGTGTGGCTGTATAATGCTTTGAATGTGTTTATTTTGCAGAGAGATCTATCTGGCCACAAGAACATTGTAGGATACATTGATTCCAGTATAAACTCAGTAAGCAGCGGTGATGTGTGGGAAGTGCTGATATTAATGGACTTCTGCCGAGGTGAGTGTGGGCTCAATATGTTGTTCATCTGTAGGTTTGGCCCTTTTCAGTGCTTACAGGAAAATTGCACAGCATTTTCCTTTCATTTAAAAAGGGAAACTATTCCTAGGCATGGCCCTTTCTTGAATACCAAGGAACTGTTGTGAACAAAACAAAGCAGAAACTAAATGTAGAGAAACAGATGATATATGAGGTTATGCTGACTGTTGATTCAGCTCTTACTGCCTTTGCTGAGATGGTCCTGGATTGTTTTTGTTGTGAGGGGAAACCTTGAAGTGTACATATGTAGCTGTTTTCCATAGGCCGGTCCATACTAAGTGCTCTTCTATAGCTGCAAGGCTGTGGAATGAAATTATTCTGCACTGCATGTCATGCAGCAAGCTTTTTCTCTTTCAGCCTGACTTAGGATTATTCTGGAAGAAGCTTGAATTGGACAATGTAAAGCCAAAAAGTATTCCTTTTCACTTCTTTTTACTTGTCTGTCTCTAGCCAGACAGGCTCTTCTACTTCTTTCCAGCTGTCCTAAAGCCTTGATCTTTTGTGGCTAGGATGTGATGTTTGGAAAATTACACACGTGCTGTGCTCAAGTGCCACTTGCAGGAAAAGCATGAGCAAAAAGAATATTTTGGCCAGGTGACGTCAGAAGTCTGGCTGTTCTGGGTGGTTTAATACTGAATATCACAAGGAGTGTTTCAAGGAAGGGATCTGACAGTGCCAGTAAGTTCATACTCAGCTCTGTGTTACAGGTCACACTTCAAATAAAAGTATAAATGCTGGCAATTCAGAATTCTCTCTTGGTAGCTTTCCCTCTGTGTTGGATGGTGGGCTTACAGAGTATGTTTTGTCTTTCTGAAGTGTCTCCTCTATGAGAAAAGGGCTACAAAGTGGTATTTCTCTTGTGGCTTGCAAATATTCTTCTTGGCACGTTGTTCTCTTGGTCTTCAACTCTGAAGCACAGGAATTGCTATCATGCGTTGGATTTCCCTTTGTTACTCTCAATCTGTGACAAACAGCTGCTTAAACTGAATTAATGCATCTTTATGTGCTGAACTGCACTTGCTGAGTGCATAATACAGCTGTACTACTTACTAAGCTCAGCTTTTCTTCAGAGCTTTAGTGCTATGGATATGAATTTTGATGCAGCTTTACCAAAGATTCAAATTTTATTTTCCCCTGTGTACCTCAGATGTTTTTAGGGGGAAGAAATTGTGTGGATTTTCTGCGAAGACCTTTACAGCAAAGAGATGAGGCAAAGTTAGAACTCATTCAAAGCATGAAAACTGCTGAAGGTTCTCCTTGTACAGATAGATTTTGCCAGTCTGTGATTTTGGCCAAGCCATTTAAATTATGCTTTTTTTGAGTCTGTCTCTTTGCTTCCATGTGGCAGACTGTTTTGCGGTCTGTGGGTGCCTCAAATTTAGCCTTCTTTTCCTCTATTCTGACAAACATTTTATTTTGAGGAGGAGAGGAAAAATGTGGCTTAGAATTGCATCTCATTGTTAACATGGTGAGGTGGAGGAGAAGCAAACTTGTACTACTGAAGCATTGTCCAAGGGTCAGATGGAGCACCTCCTGGCAGATACATAGAAGTTTAGGCAAAGAAAGGAGGAAACAAGATGACTGAGCTGATTGCAAAGAACCTCTGGGGGAGGTTTGGAGCCAACTTTGAATTTGATCTCATGAACTTCTTGTGTCCTGATATCCAGCCACCCTGTGAGGAGTTGTCTAAGGCAGGGTATATCTGGTAGGACTGGGGCTTGGACTGGGCCTGGTGTAACTTGGCACTCTTGCTCTCATTCTTGTTGTTATTTTTCCTCAGGAGGACAGGTGGTGAACCTCATGAATCAACGACTTCAGACAGGGTTCACAGAGAATGAAGTCCTGCAGATCTTCTGTGACACCTGTGAAGCTGTAGCAAGGCTGCATCAGTGTAAAACACCAATAATCCACAGGGATCTGAAGGTGAGCTGTGGACTCCAGTAAAGCAGGAGGGATTGTGTGTGATCCTGAATGTGTATGTTGTCTGCCTACGCTGTGGCTGATGGGCTCTGAAGCCTGGTATCGTGTTTTTGTTGTTAGCAGTAAGAGAAAGTGGGTGTAAATACCTCTCTATTGAAAGATTAAAAAAAAAAAAAAATAGCCTCCCATAGCTGCTTACCATATGTGTACTGTCTATAGCTCTGCTTCAAAAACAAATGTTTCAAAAATTGTTTTTCACCAGAGATATGCCAGAATGTATTTGATCAATTATTCACAGTCACTCTCTGCCTACCACCTGAAACACTATTGATATTATAAGTTGTTCAGAGAAAGTTTGCTATATGTTTCCTGGGCCTATATGAAAAGGATCGCTCCAGCGATGTTGGCTTTGTGGCAGGAGTTGTTAGAAGCTTTTGAAATTGGCCTTTAACTATTGACCGTGAAACTGTGTGGATTGCGAGGCTTTCTGTGCTTTAGAGGGGAACAGAGCAAGGCCAGCAGGGAAAGCTTCTGAAAAATTCTATGCCTGTAATCAAACAAACTCAAAAAAGAATTTGCTTTTTCTCTCAACTGGCTCATAAAAATAACTTCAGTCCAGAAGGACTTGTGTGGCTTGTGTGTACGTTTGAAATTCAGATGTGCTTTGTGGGTCAGGCTCTGTTCTCTGAGCCCTCAGCAGCTGTTTGTTTTGTGCTGCTGGCCTTTGTTTTCTAGGAGTATGAAAAACAGGTAGCACAGAGGATAAAAATACATGGGGTCTGGTGTCCCTTTGCATATTTCAAGTGATTGTGACCCCACTGTACAGTCAGTTGTCAGCTGGTGTTTAGTTTACTGAGTGGAAGGAGGGACTAAACTTATCTAGTGCTGATAATGATGACTTACACAAATACTCTATACCTGATGACAGTTGTGTTGTTTATTTTTGTTGGTGCTGATGAAGCCTGCTTGATGAATGTGCTGATTTGATTAAAACTTCCAGGTTGCTTCAGTGAGAAGTCATGTCCAACTTCTCAGCCAGATAAAGTGGAAGGGATGCTTCTGGAAACATTTAGAGGGTGTTTAGAGGGGTTAGGGAATAACACTGTCAGTGCTGGTCTCTTAAAAAGCAGATCTGTGTGCGGTGCTTATTCAAAGCAGATGAATGTCAGAAGTGAGGAAGAGGGATTGTTTCACCCCTGGTTTCACGCCAGCATTTCCTTCTCAGCTGCTTTAATTTGGTGGGATTTTTCAGTGCTTAAAATGCTGATTTCTTCACTTTCTTTGCTTTTTGTAAATGTTATCCTTGATAGGGAGGTCTATTTCCAAAATATTTTTGTCATTGACTACTTGTGGGCTGCGTCTTGGTTTTTTTGTTTGCTTGTTTTTGAAATCTACAAGCAGTGTGTTTTCTCATGGTTGGACCTGAACACTTTGAAGGCAAATAAATTAACATGGTAGATTTCTGCTAATGCGTGATTGTAAGTTCGAATACTAGAGAGCTGATCTTTCAGCGACCACAGGTGCCTGTTGTGGTGTACAGTTGTCTGATTCAAGCTAACAAATAGTACTTGAAAGCAGGGGGTCATCCCAAATTCAGATTACAGAGTATGGCTGAGGGAACTTGAGTACTGAAGACACTGAAATGTGGAATTTTTGTCCTGAAGTACACAGCCTTAATAGAGGCAGAGTGACACGCTTGCAAAAAAGTAAGGAAAAGGAAAGGACATCAGGCAGAATGGAAGGCAGTTTTACAGCTGTGTTTCTGTGATCTGACTTCCGTTTTAGGAGGTGTGACAGTTTTGGTGCTTATTTTCTTTGATTGTCACATTACACACTTGTCTGACGTGTCTGATATGTCTTCAGGCATTAAAACCCTGAATCACCTGAAGAAAACAAGCTATTTTAATGTTTCTGTCTAGTTGAATGGTTCCTTTTTTTTTTTTTTTTGGCTGCAACATTCATAGGTTGAAAATATCCTGCTACATGATCGTGGCCACTATGTCCTCTGTGACTTTGGAAGTGCTACCAACAAATTCCAGAATCCTCAAGCAGAAGGGGTGAATGCGGTGGAGGAGGAGATCAAGAAGTAAGTGTGCTTTTTCCTTTTGCCTCAGACACAGTTTGTATTTGAAGAGTGACTTTCTTTATACTGTGACTGGATTTTACTGGTGCCTGTGGCAGCAGGTTGATGTTGCTACATAGAAGTACCTGCTAGGGGTAGATAGGGGCCTGGGGGAAGGTGAAACAATCAAAAACTGAGCTTGATGTAATTACTTTGGACCTGAAAGACTGAGTGTGCTAAGGCAGAGGGGTTGCCTGCCTTGATGAGGCAGTGCATGATTTGTTTGTTATGGAATTAATCTATCTCTTGGTTTGTTTGAACCGCAAATATAGTGAATGATAAAATCCCTTTCTTTTCATGAGCCTCTCATCTTCAATCCTTGCAGTAAGTAAGGAAATAGATGGCTCATCTCCCCATGAAAATGGAGGGACTTCAGGGTGTTTCATTTGATTCCTTTTGCCTATGTGTGACCAGCTCTAGCAGTATCAGTGCTGGATGCCTTGATATGCCTTTAGAAAAGGAAATCAACTCACAGCCCAGTAGGGCTGGATCAGAGATAGAGCAGTTGCCAAGTCCTGCTCTTGCTTTAGTTTTCACTTCAGTGCTACACAAACATTCCTGTTCCATTAATACAATACTTTGGCTGGGAAACAGCGTGTTAGAAATGTGTGCAAATGTTTCCTTTCTGTGAGGATTCTGTCATACCTGCATGGACTTCCTGAACTTGCTTCACTGAAGTTCCCTGAGCTCTCCCACTCTTTCTTTGCAATCCCTTTGGAATGCTTTAGCAACCTTTTCTTGTGATCAAGCCAAATACGATAGAATGTGATACAGCAAAAATTATAAATGCCCTGATAGAAAACCTTAAGAATCTCAAACTGTGGCTCAACGTCCATCTATTTCATTTACTGAATAAAATGAGGCAGATTGTAGTTTGAGCTGAAGCTGCAAAATCTTTCCTTTATCTACAATGGCTCTGAGCAGGAATCCCAGCATGGAAGCCTATTTATTAGGAGCCTTGTATCCAGTTGCAATCTTTGTAGGCTGGCCAAAAGCCCAGTGGTAGGTAAGGACATTGCAGAGGAAGCTTGACTTCTGGCCTTGTTAATATTCTGAATTCTTGGATGTTTGTGTTTTAGCTCTTAAAAATACTGTCCTTTGTGAGTAAACTCTGTTGGAGAAGTAATCTTTGCTTTTGCTTTGTTTTCCCAGGATGGTTTGCGGTGTCGGTATTCTCATGTTAGAATCATGCGGTAGATTCTGATGTTGATAATCTGTTGAGAAATATCTAATCTTTTTTTTTTTTTTTTTTTAGAGTTTGCCCCAGAACTAATAGAAAAGCATGAATTTTGAACTATTTTAAATGTGGCATACTGAAAGCTCATCTGATATCCACGTTAAACTCACCAATAGATCTTTTTGCTGCAGGTACACTACGTTATCTTACAGAGCACCAGAAATGGTCAACCTGTATAGTGGCAAACTTATCACTACAAAAGCAGACATATGGGTATGTATAAAGCCCACTTAACATCACACAACCAGACTGCAGTTTGCTTTCGTTGTCCTAACAACAAGATAACTTTCTGGCTGGAGCTAGCCTGGTTTCCATAAGACTGGATAGTCTCTGAGTAGAGAGTTGCTCTGCTTCAAGTTTCTGAGTTACTGCTAAACAGGCTGGCTTCTGGGTAAGACATGATTGGTGCTTTGCATACTACTTTTCATGTGCTTTTAATATAGAGATGTATGAATGGTGTATGAGTCCAGAATTGAACACTGCAAGCATGATTTTGTATCATAAAACAGTTAAAACAGAAAATTCAAGGTGTTGTAACTTGTGCTTTTGTTGAGTAAGGGTGTGAAACCAATGTTACTAGGCAGAAGAAGATGGAAAGTGGAGGAAATAGACTTTCCCCTAGGGAATATTAGTATGCTTCTGGGCAGGGTAGTGCAGCTCAATCGTCAAACCTGGCTAAGGACCAAGCTTTTGTACTGCTGTTTGTAATGAGGAGTGAATCTTGCTATGTTTTCTATGTTGAGAGAAAAATGCAGCTGTGGTGTAATCCATTACTAGATAACCTAACAACAAAAGGATGGTAGGCTTCCTCTTAATTGGGATGAAGAGCCTTTGTTTGTGGAGAACTGGCAATTCAGCAAATAGGATGTGTTTAAAAATGCTAATTTGCATGTGTTTGTATGGTTTTTGAAGCCCTGAACTAGAAAGCAACAAGGAAGCAGCAGTGTAAGGAGAGTGTTTATGGATCCTCTGTAAGTTATGTTTGCATTTACAAGAGGGACAATTGCTGGTGCGGCATCACTGGACAGAGTCCTCTGTATTATCTGTGAGCCCAGCCAAGGGTCAGGAACACAGCAGCTCATATGGGGCTCTTGCAGTGCTGAATTCAGCAGGAGGTTTGTAGACCCAGGCCCAGACCAGCGTTTGGTTGCTTGCCTTGCTGAGCTCCAGAGAGGGGATGGCACAGCTGTAACAGCATGAAAAGACTGTCAGTGCCTCAGAGGCAGCTAGAGGAGAACCCTGGGTTTGTACCCTTTGTGATCATGTAGAGAGGTGGAGACAGAGGCTCAAGCTACTCTCTTCTTGGCCTTGAAGGAATTCTGTTCTGCTCGTTTGCTATGCTCCCAAACAAATATGCAGTGTTGCACAGAGCACAGCCTCAGCTTAGGCCATCTTGCAGTGGTAGTCCTGCTTAGCACCTTCCTTTCTCCAAAACTCATCAAGGTTCTTTTGAACTGGTGTACAATTTAATTATCAAATCCTGTGACAAAAGCCACAAGTTGATGGTGAGTTGTTCTGCATTAGGAAATGTTCCCCCGTTCACCCTGGGATGGCAGTAGTGTTTCATAATTAGCCTTTTGTGTATAACTTGTATATTATTTTGAAAGAGGTGTTTTTCTTGCTGTCAAAAGCAGCACAGATAGATGAGCCAGTGATATAACCTAGCAATCTGCTAACCAATCCTGTATATAATATAAAATAAGTAACGTAATGGTTGGAAGGTTATGTGAACTGCTACAGTTTAAGCTTGGTAACCAATACGTTTTAAGGTTTTTTTTGCCAGAATAAATGTGTTAAGGATGATGGATGTCATTTGGTTTCCCTATTAATTTTGCTTTGTATGTGGGGAACAGGAAAAGGTTTTGTGCACCTGTATGCAGTAGCATATACCGATGCAAGGTGTGTGTCAGTTTGGGGATCTTGTTGCATCTTTCCTTCAGTTAGTTAACTCACCTGTTCTGTTCTTTGTCTTTAGGCCCTCGGCTGTTTGCTGTACAAGCTGTGTTACTTCACTTTGCCATTTGGGGAGAGTCAGGTGGCAATCTGTGATGGCAACTTCACCATTCCAGATAACTCTCGGCATTCACAGGACATGCACTGCCTCATCCGTGAGTATCTCTGACAGTGCCCTAATCAACTTCCACTGAACTTTTTCTTAAGACGTGTTTACATTCTATGCTCCTACAGCAGAACAGTTGGTGTTTATTGTAAGAGGCTTGCTTTGCACACAGGGATGGATGAAATGATTTTCTTGTAGCTTGGGACATCACTCTTCAAAACACAGCTACAGCAGGGATTTCTGTTTGACTGAACTCAGTAGAAAAGCAGGAAAAGAGACAACCTCTTGGTTTAAGTCCTACGTGAACTTGCACAATAAGTCTATTTACGCAAAATGTATTTCTCCAGTACCAAATCTGTTTGGATAAGAAACTGAAAAGAACCACAGTGACTTAGACCAGTGATAAGAATTTGTTTTTTGTGAATTGAGAAACAGAACTGAAATGATTTATAAATGACCTACTGCCTAGAGTGAATGTGTAATTAAGGGTACAATGCGTTACTCTTGGTAGAGCTGGGGAAGCTCTCTCGTCAGTGCAGTGTATTTTTTAAACTCTTTTTCTAGCCATAACCTTGAGTGACAGAAGTTATTTTCAAAGCAGCCGAGTATGTTCTTTGCTTATGCAAAAGCAGTGGTCTGTGTGTGTCTTCCTGCCCTACACACTCACTAGGCCTTTGTCAACCTTTTTTCCTGTGGGCTCACTTAAAAATGCAGAAGTCAAACCCTACACCGTTCCCTGCCCAAGCAGTCTGTTTCCCCTCCTTGCTTTAGAGCCTGCGATAGCAGCTAGGAGTTACTCATAGGAGTGTTTAAAAATATATTTTTAAAAAGTATTTCCTAGTCCATCCTTGTATGAATCTGTTCTATTTTTCTGATGTATCTTTATCTTTTAAAGGGTATATGCTTGAGCCAGACCCTGATAAGAGACCTGATATTTATCAAGTCTCCTACTTTGCATTCAAACTGGCAAAGAAGGAATGCCCAGTCCAGAACGTCCAGGTGAGTAGTGAAGCAAGGGATTGATGTAGGGCTTTGTGTGAGGAGTTGGGGGTGGCAGCTGCTAAATATTATTGAGGATGCTGCTCTGCTATATTGATTGCTTCCACAGGTCTCTAATCAGGAGGTTCTGGTTTATTTCTTGTAATTAGCAGTGCAGTTTTTTTTTTTTTCTTGAAGGGAATGTGGAAATCTAGGTTTTGTTTCATACATTGCTTATTTCTTTATTTATATCCTTGTCTAGTTAACAGCATGAGGCCAGCCAAGAGACCTTTTGCATGTGAACATGAAAAATTAGGCCGTGCTTGTGAAACCCGTTTGATTTTCAGGCAAACTCATCATAGTGTGTGTAATTTGCACTGCAGTTGGTTTTAAAGGCAGTGATTTTTGTCTGCTGTCTGGCTGAGAGCAGCCAACGTGCATTTGAACTGTATCAGACCTTATACAACCACCTGCTCCTTCTTACTGTCCTTACAGAATTCACCTGAAAAATAAAGTTGTTTGTTTTTTTTTTTTACAGTATTATGGATATCTGTGGCATCTTGTTCTGTTGTTTCCAAATTAAAAAAAACTTAATTTTCTTCTATGTTTTGGTAGTTATTGATGATTTTTATGTACAAGACATTAGTCATGCTTGTATTTTTTATCAGTTTTGATAACTTGCTACTGTTGTTCCCAGATTCTTTTCAAATACTGAACATGTGCTATAAAGCTTTGTGTTCAGATTGCACATGTAGAAAATGGTCAGAAAGCTGAATCCTGTCTTTCTCCTTGTGAAAACTCACCCAAGCTCCTCTCGTGCCATTAATGAGGAGGGGTTTGTACTTTGTCCAGAGTGAGGAATAATTGCTTTGGGGGTTCTGCAACCTCCAGATCTCATTGGTGTGCTTTTGCAAATAATTTCTGACTGTTTTCTGCCCCCAAAGTACTAAACTCAGTGTTCTTGGGATCTGCAGAACTCTCCAATCCCTGCTAAGCTCCCAGACCCAGTCAAAGCAAGTGAAGCTGCGGCGAAGAAGAGTCAACCAAAGGCCAGGTAACCACACCTTCATTACAGTTAGTTCTCTCTTTTACTATGTATTCTCTCTGTGTTCTGTTAGAAAAGATGCTTAGCATATTTAGCTGCTTCTTTGTGGGCTTCTATTTATACACCGAGACAAACACTGCAGTCCTCAGGCTTTGCTTTAATGACATAAATATCCATTGATCTGAAAGACAGAAGATGCAGATGCTGGAAATTTTTGTGTGAGAGGAGGGAGGGATTTGGGCAACACTCAGCATGACTCAACAGCTAAGCTTTGTCCTAAAGACATTGCTTGACAGTGGCGCTTGAGGTTCGTGCACTTAAATGAATATACTGTGTCATCCATCCTAAGGCAGTACCCAGAGTAGCTAAGATAGCAGAGAGACTGCAGTGGGCCTGGAATTGGCCCAGAGAGCACAAGGCAACTGGAAAAATTGCATCAGGAACTATTGCTGTTCCAATTTGGTCCTCAGCAGATGATAACCTGACCCAGTAATTACTCTGTGCAATTGCTGCAGTTTCTGCAAGAGCCATGTAATTTCTTTGGGCAATACAGTCTCTGTCTGAATAGCCTAATGAGTTGGGGAGCTGCTGTACTGTTGTGGTTCTTCTCCTCTCTTGCCACTGCTTGCTCCTTATAATACTGTAATAAAGTATATAAATTCTGTTGGACGAAACTTCTGTTTTATTTTACTGAAATGTGAACCTTCTAGCAGCGGGCACTCCAGAAGCAGCAGTTTTCTACCTATTCTGAAATAGGGCATCTCTACTCCTGCCTCAGTCCCAGGAGTCTGCTTTGCTTGTTGTTATAATGGAACTCAGCTATGCTCACTTTAGTAGAACAACTTCGATGTCTCACAAGGAGATGTATCTGCAGAAGGACAGGATGATATCTGGCTGCTTGGCCCTGTTGCTGTGCCTCGATGGAGGATGAGTAATACTGAACAAGGATCAGAGGATGTCCAGTGACCTTATTCTGGGGTAGATGTACTAAAGTTAAGGTATTTTTAAAGACCAGTTCAGACAACTTTGCCCAAAGGCACCAGCTGCTCTTAAGCTTGCTTATCCTTCATCTGCTCATCTGTAACTCTAAGTAGCCTTAAGCAGTATGTTTTAGCAGATATTTGAATTTGACAAATTCCAGCTGTCCAATAGAAAAAGACACCACAAATGGCAGTCATCAAAATGATAATGTTAGTCTGATTGTTGTGAGTGCATCTACTAAGCTCTACTGTGCTTGCAGCTTTCTGGAAGAGGTTTCCTGTGTATCTGTAAGCATCTAAATGTTTTGCCTTTTTCAGTTTATCACCTTTAAAGCTGACGTATGGAAGAGTGTTTAATCCTATGCTGTGTGCTGCTTGTAACAACTCAGACTAACACAAACTACTCTTACTACTTCTGATGGTGATTCTTGTTTTTAATTGTTATGTTATTTTGTAGGTTGACAGATCCCATTCCTACAACAGAAACTTCCATAGCACCCCGCCAGAGACCTAAAGCAGGGCAGACACAACCCAACCCTGGAATTTTACCAATTCAGCCAGCCTTGACACCTAGGAAGAGACCCACAGCCCAAGCAGCAATTCAGCCTCAAGGTGAGACTCCTGGCTGTGCTATAGATGTGTTGCTGGACTTCAGTGCGTGCCGATCACTTAACAGATCCATTCTACCAATTGCAGGGCCTGCTACCCTGGGCAGTGGTCAGCCTTCACTTCCTGCAAGTGTCCCCCAACAAAAAGCAGCACCACAACCAACTTCAGTGCAGCCACAAGCCAAGCAGGCGCCAGCACTCCAGCAGGCATCGCAGGCACAGCCCCAGGTCCCTTCTGCTCAGCCACAAGCCACACCTCAGCACCAACAGCAGCTTTTTCTGAAGCAGCAGCTACTGCAGCAACAGCAACAGGCTGCATATTACCAGCAGCAGCAGGTGATGCAAGCTCAGCAGGTGAGCAAATGTGGCAGTGTTTGCTGTGTACTTCCTGTGCCAGATATAAATGCACATCACTGCATTTAGAGGAAGCTTTCTGTTTTCCTTTTCTAAAGGATAGGTACAACCTTTATGCATTTTCCAATGTGTTTTCACTTTTCTAGCAATATTTTTTGTAACAGAAGACTATCATTTTTAACTGTCGAAGTGGAAAGCCTTGAGAGGTCTTTGTCATGAACAAACAAAAGAAGTGGTGTTGGTTAAGGTTTTATAGCTCAAAGTGTTTCAAAGATTTGAGGTGAGTGCTTAATTGATGAGCACAGGAATATTTTTCTCTTCTGTTCTTTGATGCAAGAAAGCTGGTATGCCTTTTTTTAGCAGTCAGGTCTGTTCGTGTGATAGGCTGTCATGTTGAGAGGCCTGTGAAAAGCTTGTATGTTAAATAGGATTTGTCTATATAAGACATGCTTAACTGAAGTGTTGATAGCAGCACAGATAACTGCAGAAGCATGTTTAACAGTGGAAGAAGCAGGTTAATGAAGCTTCTCGTCCTGGGGGAAGGTTTAGAATAAATAAATGGAAAAAGGAGTTTGGGACTGCAGGGAGCCTGCTATAAGCAAATGTAACCCAGAAAGGATCTAAGAGTGGACCAGAGTGCCATTTCATGCAGGTGGTCTCCAAGCCATCCCAACTTGTTGCTGCTTTGCTGCTTTGCTGCTTGCAGAGGCTATGACCAGTCTCATGGCTGATCCCTGAGTTCTGCTAACCCAGTTCCCAGCTGAGTAGCAGGTGTCTCAACTACTGCTTGTTTCCTAGTTCCCAGTGATGCAGCAGGGAGCACCAGCGCAGCAGCAGCTGATGCAAAACTACTACCAGCAGCAGCAGCAGCAGCAGCAGATGATGGCCCAGCAAAAGACAGCAGCAGCAGCAATTCAGCAAAAGCAACAGGCTCCAGCAGCACCACAGCCCCAGGCCCAGCAAAGTGCAGCCCATCCAGCACCGCAGCAGGAACAAGCGGTAAGAGCCTGCTGGAGTAGATATAAGTAGCTGTTTCTCTGTCCCTCCTCTGTCATGTGATAAACTGTCTTAAATATTTGTACTTCATCAGAATGAGCACCTGGAACTACGCTACAGTGCTGCTAATTTGTAACTACTTTAATATTGAAGGTTGATGCCGAGGAATGTGCAAGTAGCCTTTCTGGTTGTTTCTGGAATTGGGTAACTTGGGATGCTGAATGCTTTGGAAAGCAAACTTTTCAAGGCATCGTGTTTTTAAAAATAAATACCTCATCCACTTTTCTCATCATCTGACTGCATCCAAAATAAATGCTCTTTACTTAATGGAAAATGTGGCTGTTAGATGGCTACTTTCTGCTGCAGTCTGCAGTGTTGAAGGCAGGGGAGCTGTGCCAGAGGGCAGGATCTGTGCTGACAGAGTATCTCTGCAGTGCATATGGCAAAAAGCTGTGCCTTGTGCTCTCATTCCTGCATGGTCACATTCACTCTTTGTTTTTGGGAGTGCAAAGGGATGCCCCAGTCTCCAATTGCATGTTGAAGCAAAAGCATGTGCAGGCACCAGGCAAAAGGAAGCCATCCATTATTTTGCTATACTGGGTTGCATGTGTGCAAAGCAGTGTCTGATAATAAACCTATTCAGCTATGCAGCGTCTTAGCTCAAACTAAGAGTCAGTTTTTACTTGCTGACTTTGTGTGTTACTATGCAGGGCCTAAATAATCTCTTAGGCATGCTTCTTTTAAAGTGACATCAAGATTTTTAATTTGACTAACAAAATTCTGTGAGCAAGTGACTTGAGCAATGCTCAGGAAGCCTTTCTTGTCTTGCTCTTTTTTTGTATCTTAAGGCTCTGTCCTATTCACTCCTTCACTTCCATGTTAATTTCCAGTACTGAGCTGCTTGCTAGAGTGAGGTTGGAGCTCTTGAGTTGCTGGTTTTGTTGTGCTGAATGACCTAGGGCAAGTCAGCCTGAAATCTCAGGAAGTTTTCACTACATGAATGAAGTCCATAATTACCCTACTCCTCTAAGGCAGAAATGCCTGACGTATAGTACTGAAGTGCATCTCTAAAGAGCTTTGCTGTGATTCACTAGCACAAAAATATTCGTAATACTATTGAATCATCTGGACTGAAAATTAGCATCATCCCCCTGCCCCTACAAGACTCAACAGAATGGATGCATTTGGAGACTTTTCAGCTCCTGTAGCAGTGAGAAGGAGAAAAACAGTGATTGGCTCACTTAAAAAAACGAATACTAAGACATCTTCTCTGAAGAACAGGTTCTCTGAGCAGAAGATACCAAGCCAGGACCTGTCAAAACCTTTTCAAGTTGCAGAATTTCAGCTTTATAAGCTTCGTGTTCATTTCTGTGGAGATTTTGGCACTGCCTGTTTATTTCTTAGCACCAAATGTACCATTCTGCAGTGACCTATATAGCAAGATTTAAGGTGGGTGCATCAGCAGCATTCAGGTCAGCTTGCTTCTCAGCCATGCTGACTTAGTCTGCCTGAAATTGCCAGATGAAAAGCAAGGCAGCTAACCACTTGTTTTCTTCGCTCCACTGTAGTTAAGCCCAACACTGGGAATGTAACTCTTCCCTCACTGCCCTCTTAGGTCTTTCCAAGTCTTTCGTCTGTCTTGCCTGGTTGAAAATGTCCTGGTGCTGTCTGGGGAACAGAGTTCTAGTGCCCAGGTGGTGGAGATGACATGGTCAGCTTTCTGGCTTTTTGCATTCTGGCTTTCTCTTTTTAAAACCAGCCAGCAGCTGTCACTGAAAGACTTTTTTTTTTTTTCTTGAAAAATCACATCTGAAATGTTGTTGCATATGACTACAAAACAGTATTGAAGGCTTTTATGGGTTTGTGAGCTTAACACAAGACTGAAGTAATGAAAAAATAACATCAGTTTGAGAAACCTCTTGAAACTTCCAAAGGGTTTGTAGTTGAATATTTGTGGGTTTTTGCCTCCGGATTTTAATGTCAATTATGGTCTTGAGGTCGTTGCTTCTGTTTGCTTGGGTAGAAAACTAAGAAAGCTTGCACAAGATTTCTGCAGAAGTCCTCAACTCCTTTGGGAATTTGAAGGTCTATTTGTCACCTTGTCCAGCTCCGTATGTCCAAACAGCAAGATTTCTGTGTCCTTTGATCTGATTTTTATGGTCTACCCTGAATCTTAGCCTCTTCACCTTCAGCAAGCTTCTGAGTACAGGTAACCTTTGCTCACCACAGGTGGGAGAAAGTACCTTCTTGTGCAACTGTAGTAATGCAGAAATGCAGTGGACCACCAATTTCTAGCCCCGCACTTTGCCAGATACGTTTATTTCTCTGTGTTGTTTTTCTCCAGCCTATTTGTGATCCATGACTAGGAGATCAGATCCTCCAAAACACAGCATTTTTTTTTTTTATACCATGGCTGTTGTTCACAAAAGGAGAACATGATCATTTTACTCTCTCTCCTAGATGCAGGCACAAATAAGGCAACAGCAAAAACCTCAAACCACACCACCTACAGCAGTTCAGGGGCAGAAGCTGGGTTCTCTCACCCCTCCGTCCTCCCCCAAGACACAGCGTGCAGGACACAGGAGGATTCTGAGTGATGTGACTCACAGTGCTGTTTTTGGGGTTCCAGCCAGCAAATCTACCCAGCTCCTGCAGGCAGCTGCTGCTGAAGCCAGTCTCAACAAGTCCAAGTAGGTGGCTGCTTGCTTGATATCAAAGGATATGGATGGGGTGGAGTGTAGATAAGGCTCTTTAGGGTCTTCCTGGGCTCTGCTCTGAGATGAAAATAGACTGGTATAAATTAATAATTGCATCCCCAAGACTGTGTGCCAAGGGCTTGGCAGAAAGTCACTGAAAAACTCCCCAAGTGCAGAAGTCCTTTTGAGTGTTTCCTCATTCCCAGAAGGCTGAGCAAATGAGGCCTTCAAATGGATTACTAAATCTAATCAGCTGTCTCACCAGTAGCTCTGGTGCATGCTTCATGCCTGCTGTCTAGCAGCAGGTCTTCTGCAGGAGCACTTGCTAATGACTTTCATAGTTTTCGTTCCTGACATGAGGATGCTCAGGCGGATACAAGTAGATAAGGCCAGCTGGTCCTAGCATTCTGGGTGTGCAAGTAAAATACCTTGCACTGAGTGTTTGAAGTAGGAATTGTAATTATAATGCAGTTGTGTAAACCAACTCATGGTGTTGGCCAGAGAATTTCCGGTGGATTGTTAATGACTGTTGTTTGCTTGACATGGTCACATCCAGATCGGCTTCCACTACGCCCTCGGGTTCCCCAAGGACTTCACAGCAGAATGTCTATAATCCACCCGATGTCTCCACCTGGAATCCATTCGATGATGATAACTTTTCCAAACTCACAGCTGAGGAGCTGCTGAACAAGGACTTTGCAAAGCTGGGTGATGGTAGGTTCATGGATGTACTTTAGTACCAGCCTGCTCTTGAAATAAAAAGTGGCATGGAGTGATGCTTTGTCAGATGCTTCTGGGGCATTGCTATATAATCATGACCTGCTGTGCTGTAAGAGCTTAATTCTTCCAGTCTCCCTTCCCAGTCCCAGTCACCTTTACTGAGCATGATTCTCTCAGGGACAGGAACTAACTGTTCTTACTGTGGCCCTGCTCAGTTGACTGTAGAAGCTACACTATAAACTCAACTTCATCTGCAAGTTGTGGTTTGCAAAAAAGTCTTTAAGTCACTCGCTGAAGTAGTATCCTAGAAGTATAGGTGAGTAAACAACCTTCAGAATGGAAGTTTTTCCCCTAAATCTGTGTCTGGTATCTCAGGGAAAGCTCCAGAAAAGATGGGCAGTTCTACAGAGAACTTGATTCCAGGTTTCCAACCAGCTTCATCTGCAGCTCAGGCAGATGCGTTTGGTGGCTCATCTTCCTTCACTGCTGGATCAGGTGAGTCCAAGTGTGGCCTGCAGAGCAGTGTCCTGCATAGTGCTGTGAGAAAGCAGCAGCTTTTTGTCATAGCTTCTTTAAAAGGAAGGTAAAACCCACTAATTGCAGCATCTGGAGCTTTTGGTGCAGTAAGAAACTTAATCAACCTGTGAAATTCACAAAGAAGCTGATTTATGTTGAGGTTTCACATATTGTCTTTGTTAGGACTAAAATGTGCAGTGTGCAATCACAAATTTGGACTTTGACATTGACTACATGTGTTGGAGGATTTCTCTTGCCAGCTGTTGTTAGACCATGTGGAGCAGGGCAAATGTATCTGCTACAGAATTAAAGGGAATAACAGAGACTCTAGTGAGCAGGGAAAATCGTTAAAGGTAGAGCATGGTTTGATGCATGTTTGTATTTCTTCAGCTTCAGGAGTTCTCGATGAATGCGCTAATGACCTGAAAAATACAGTATTGGCAAACTGCTCACAGCAGCAATGCAAGTTATTCTCTCCTCTGTCACATGCAGCCATGCAGTGGAAAATGCAATTGTTTGATATTTCCTCACTGAAGCAGACCAGCTGTTGGCATAACGGGAGGAGGCTGAGGAATCCTTGAAGGATTCTTTAAGGGGTAGGAATAGACAAATAGAAATAAGGGTACACAGATTCATGATGAGAGGTTTAGAAGAGCTTCTAACAGAGCTTGGTAGTGTAGTCTCTTACCTATGGAGTTGAAATCCACAACACAAGAGTGCATTCCAGCTGTTTGTGTGTCCTGTGAACAGTTTATTTCATTAGTCTTTGTTGTTTGATGTTGAGCAGCAGCAGCTCTGGATTTAGCTGTGAAGTACTTACTGCAAAGCCTGAGAAGTCTCTGCATGTTCTGGGTTTTTTGGATCCTGAAGCATGTCCATTTCTTTAAGTAGTTGTCTCTGAAGTTTGGGAATTCTCTGAGCACAGGCACTGGGCTGGTTGCTTCTCTCCCTTTTCTTTGTCTTTCATCTTAAACATGAGCCTACTGCAGTATCTCTTCTTCTAGACAGAGGCCTGCCATGGGGGCTGTCCTGCTATGTGTCCTTTGTCAAGGCATTTCACTTTCTGTGCTGCTGTAAAGTGAAATAATAGAATAATAGGAATACTTTGAGACCTGTGGGTTAAGCTATGTTGGAGTTCTTTTGTTTTGTTGGTTTTTTTTTTGTTCTGTAGCATCAGAACATTCTTACCGTGCATGTGTGTGTTGCCAGGCCATAGTTTGGACAGTGTAATGTCGAGCTGTGTCATAGAACTGAAGATTGCTTGATGTTTTCCACTTTTCCCTCTGTCTCATTCTGCCTTTTCTGTTCATGGCTAACAGCTGAAAAAATGAAAGACATCCTGAGTCTGGATGCTAGCCCTCCTCTTCTGACTGTGCCTGATCCTTTCATCTCTCTCCCATTATCTGACACTCCAGGTAACCAGAACAGGGTTTATGGGGGGAAGGGGAGGTGGACATGACTATTGTCATTACTTTTGTAATCTTAGCCTTAGAGTTCTATTTCTAGGCACACCTGAAATCCTGGCCCCTTGTCAGTAATGCCAAACACCAACAAGTTCTGCTGAACTCTGTGGTAGTGGTGATGCGTGGCACATTCTGGCAGTAAATATTCATATGGTGGTGTGAGCAGTGCTCAGCACAAGAGCCCTCAGGGCTAGCAGGCTGTTTCTAACGTCAGTAACATTGGTGTCTTTTAAAGGTTCAATATTCGAAGCCAGAAATAAATAAATCGTTGGGTATTTACCTGTGCTTACTGAAGCTATTTTCAGATTGATGAAAAATTGTAACATTGAAAATTGTAGTTTTCATTATTGTTCATAATTATTTTATATAAGAATTGGTGTTTCTTTGCCTTCCTGAGTCTTATTGCAATTGCTTGCTTCATGTGAAGCACTAGTTAAGATGTAACCTTTCCAGACTTGGCAAAATTTTCTAGCACAGTTGGTAGTTATTTCCATTTACTTTACAGTACTGCTTGAAAGTCTTTTCTTTGTGCATATTTCTGACTGCAGCAGCCAACACTTTTAGCACAAGATTATTTAAGCACTTAGGAGCTTATTTGCAAATCAGTGAGATTTGGAATATGACATTGTTCTTAAGGAGTTTCTCTAAGCCCTCTGGTGAATGTGTGTGACAGGTCCCTTCTTGTCAGCTAGCTCCAGAGAATGAAGGCTTGTTCCAGCACTCACCCTTGTCTTCAGCTCACGCTCTGAACCACTGGGAGTTTGTTGAGAACCAATGTTTTCGTAAAGATCTCTTTCCATGGAGAGTTAAGCAATTCAGGAAAA
Organism: Lagopus leucura; assembly: GCF_019238085.1. Taxonomy (NCBI): domain Eukaryota; kingdom Metazoa; phylum Chordata; class Aves; order Galliformes; family Phasianidae; genus Lagopus; species Lagopus leucura. The sequence continues at coordinate 1,209,478 of NW_024962307.1, read as the reverse complement.
AAAATCTTTTTCCTATAGTTTTGTAGAAGTGCTTTGTTCTGGTTGGTGCTCAAAGAGCATGAGAAGTGCATTACAACTGAAGAGAAACAGGAGTTACTGACAGTCTTTTTCACCTATGTGAGCACTCATCACATAGTTGGTTTTCCTAATGTGAGGGTGTAATGTTGTGTACATGGAAGGCTTTCCTTTAGGTGTTCCCCTTGGATCGTAGAGCCGGAGCTGACCTGTGTCTCCGAGTTTGTCAACATCTTCAACTGCATGTTACTAAGCTGCCTTCATTTTGTGAAGCAGCAGCTGAATTATGTTTAAATGCTTGCTAAATATTTGTTTCAGAGAAGAAAAATTGCTGTGAGAACATTTTGTGTTTATTTCCTCAAGGCAGAAGTAAAAGTGTGAGCCTGTCCCCCTTGGTTACCAGAGCAGTATTATTCAGCAAGGCTTTCAGCACAAGCATAAGTGAGGCTTTGATTTGATATTTTCTGTTTGCCTTACAGAGCCTCGTAGGTCAGCTTTGTGTTCTTAGCCCACACTAGCTGAGGTCTGGCTGAGAGCTCAGCTCCTCTTTGTTGCTCAAGCAACAAGCACGGTCCTTTTGCACCTGAGCATGCAGGTGGTATTGCTTGGATGTTGGCTGGTGCTTCCTCGCCTTTCATCAGAATGCTCAGAGGGAAAGCCAAGACTTTGATCTGGAATGCAGCCAGAAACTGCAACATAGGAAGTTCCGCACAAATGTGAACAAGAACTTCTTTACAGCGAGGGTGATGGAGCATTAGAACAGGCTGCCCAGGGAGGTTGTGGAGTCTCCTTCTCTGGAGATATTTGAGACCCACCTGGACACCCACTTGTGTGACCTGGTGTAGGGAACCTGTTTTGGCAGGGGGTTGGACTCGATCTCTGGAGGTCCCTTCCAACCCCTACAATTCTGTGATTCTGTGTTCCTCTCTAGTCCCAGCTGAGGGTTCCCTGATACCCTCTGTTGCAGTCCTGGTTGATTCTCTGTGCAGAAGCAGAGCTGGGGAGGTGGATGTGGGTCTTTTGCAGGATGAGCAAGGAGCAGCTGCTGAGCAGCAACACTGGGGTGAGAGCTGAGAAAGAGCCCTGGATGGAGCACAAACCCGCCCATGCTGCTGGCTGCACCATGCTGCTTCATGCATTACAGGACAGTGTGGCTTTCCGCAGCCTCATCTACCTAAATATTGTCTGCACAAGAAGTTTTTTCCCTTCCACTCCTTTCTCTTTCAAACAGGTCATTCTTTACCTATTTACACAACCATTTACTCTCTGCAATAATTCATCCTAATTACAGTGAGGAGACAAACATGGCTTTCATGTAGTTACTTGAAGAGTAGTGACACAAAACAATGCTGTCTTGGCCATAACAGAAAGTGAAATAAGCAAAATTCCCTGTAGAGCACTGCAGAATAAAGATGCAGACGTAGCAGGGTATGGAAGCACAGTGTGCCTGTGCCGTCCAGGCATGGGCTGGATATTCTCACTTTGGGTGAAAAGGCAAATAATATCGCTTATTGAAGAGCTGTTGTCACATCAGTGTTCTCTGAGGCTTCTAAACGATGCTTGGATAATATTTTTTGTTGTTTTCATTTCTTTCAAATACCCATGGGTTTTTGTGTGTTTTACAGGAAGGTGCTTCTCTGGGCTGAGGAAGGTAAACAGATTGCAGTTAGCTTCAAAAACAACGTATTTACACGCATACCCTTGGCCAGTTTTCTAACCTTAGCTTATCTAAAAAGATGTGGGCCTGGTGCCTGTTCCTAAATATACAATTGGCTTTAGAAGTAGGAGTTTTAAGCAAAACTGGGCATTTTTTTCTCATAATCTTGTAACACACGACCTTCAGAAACATGTTTTGCAGACTTTCCAAGCAGGATGGTAGAGCAGTGTGTGAGCTGGAGGCGAGCATCAGGCTATTGCAATATTTGAAGAACTGCATATACATAACAAATCGTGAAATATTGAGCTCAGACTGCTTGGATCTGCCAGTTTCTGCTTCTGAAAGCATGAGTTAGCACTCAAATCATTAGCATCCTTGTCATAAGGACAACACAAGTTGGCCTGCTTTGATGTTAGTGGGGTAGTAGGGCTGTTAGTGTTTTCAACCAACATAACTCCCTCTACCTTAGACCCATAAAGAAAATAACTGCACCCATCTATTTCAGGTTGCTTGTAGTGATGTTAAGATACACACACACACACACACACACACACAGATATTAATAAGAAATTTTGTTCCAAAATAATGCATTAGCTGGGCTTAGGTGGCAGCACACATACACAGGCACATTTTTGGGTACTAACAATTTGACATTATATCTTGATTTGGGAAGATGCAGAGTGCATACTATTCATCTGATTAGTGCTATTTTACTTAGAATGCAATGTAGTCTTAAAATCAGTCTACCACTGGAACCCCAAATAAATCACTGTAAATAGTCCCTATGTTATTTCTACCAGGGTTTCAGTTTGATCTGAAGGGGTGTTTTTGGACAAATATTTAAGAATTTAATCATAGAATAATTAAGGTTGGAGAAGACCTCAATGACCATCAGGTCCAGCCCCAACCCATCCCGTTATGCTCACTTCCCACGTCCCTCAGTGCCACATCTGTGTTCCTTGAGCACCTCCAGGAGCAGTGACTTCAAGATTCCCTGGGCAAACCTGAGTATTCAATGAATATTTTATGCTTTTGGTCTCTTAAAGAGGCACTGTTATAGTTTGTTCTCCTGTTCTCTGGTGTTTACAGAGTTGTGTATACATAATAGCAAGTGATCTGCTTTAAATACACATTTATCTCTTCTTTTTTTTATTTGTACTATATAAATTGGCAGAAACTCTATTAGGAAAACTAGTCCTGTCCTTTCCCTGGATTAGCCAAAGTACTCTGTGGCTGTATAGTGTGCAGGGCTTCCTTTAATACTTGATTAATCACTGGGCACAAATCTTCCTGAGCAACTAATCCATACTTTCCTTAGTAGTTTGCCCTCCCACTCGCAGCACGTTGACTTGGTGGGATATTTACGCCTTTGTCTTTTCTTTCTCAGTTGACGTCCGAAGAAAAGAACTCTGCTGTGTGCTCTATTGAATTATCTTTCTTTTTGCTATTTCTCTGCAGTACACGAGTGAGTAATGCCCATACTGTGTGCAATGCCTGGCTGGTGGGCACCTTGGCTTTGAGATGTTGCATCTTGACTGTTTGGTGCTTTACCAGAGTGTGGCAGGCTTTGGCCCTCTGTTGCCATTTTAACTGCCAAGTCTCTCAGGAGGCTTTGTCCTCTTTAGTAGCCTGCTCTAACTAAAACCTCATTTCCCTTCCTTATCTTTTGATTACTTTTTACATCACTCTTCTTAATCTTCAAGTGCTTTCTGCATATACTTTTTTGCTTAAACAGGTGTATTGCTGAGAAGAAATATGGCATGCCAATTTTGGCAGTGGTGATGTTGCAGAGACAAAGTGCAAATTGATTGTAAATGTCCAGAAATTAGAACTGTGCATGTTTTGGAAAGGAAGCAATCTGAGGAGAAAGATCAACATGTTCTTACAAGATTGTCCAAAGCTGTGCTCCTTAATTTACAGATGAAATCTGATCTCTTGCTTTCTTGCCTCATAATGTAGATTCAGAATTGGGATGTTAAATGGCATTGCATCCTTCTTATATCAATATAAATCAGAGGAAAAGTTTTTGTGTTCATCCCCTAAGGAAGCTATTTTGGGGGAGAATACCTCTGAGAGCACCCAGTTGTAGGTTCTACTCTTGCTTTGCTTTTTTTGCAGTGTGTTGTTTGTTTTGATTTTAATAGGAAAAAAACAGAGGCCCTCTGATAGAAAACTTTGAATTTAACAGCATGGTGACTGATGCAGAATGTGCTTTGTTGTGTTACACTCCATACATGCATAAAATTAGTTGCAGTGGATCCTGAAACTGCAGCATGGAAGAGATTCATCCTGAGAGTCACAAGAAACTGTCACCTCTTGTTCTTACTCCAATGGAAGATCTTTGCTGAGGGGATGGCAGTTAGATGATAAAGAAGTCCATACCCAAGTCTATGAAACATTACGTGCAGTTTTACTAGTGGAGTCTGTTCTGCAGTTGATAGTAGCTTTGTGTTTGCATGACTTGAAGCTGGTGTGCTTGTGTGGGAGACCACTAATCCCCCATTTTTTTCTTCTGTTCTTGGGCTTAGGGATGTCTGGTATGAATTCTGAGAAACTGTTAACACACGTGTGCTTTGAAAAAAGCATGCTGTGCTGAACAGACCAGACTTCACTATACAGAAGGTATTCCTGCTAGCTAATGTGGAGCTGTGGTTTTTCTAGGCCTTCGCTACTTGTTCTTGTTAGACGTTATTTTCCCCCCACTCAGTGACTTTTTTATTCTTTGGCTTTAGTACAAGGTGTTAGACAATACAAAACCTGAGGAAATGAACTGCTAAACCTCAAAGTAGAACCTGATTTTTATTGTTGGTATCTCCCCTCCCACTCATCCTGATACCTTTTTGTTTTTGTGAGTTTCTCAGCCTCACTCAAGAGGAATAAAATTCCTTTTAATCACACACTAAGAGTTGTGGTGACCTGCAACATTGAGAGATTAGAACCAAAAGCAGAAGAAGCAAGCATGAAGCAAATAACAAAGTAAGATAAAGAGCAGCTGTCATCCTAAAGTTTTCCTTAAGGTCAGCTGAGCCCAGGGGATGGATGGGAGTAGAAGAAAAGCTTTAATCTTGTAAACTTCACATGTTGTAAAGATATAGCTTCCTAGTACCTGAGCAAGAGAGAGTTTCACTGTGTTAAGTGGAAAATCTGCAGTATTGGAAAAGGAATAGGCTGTTTGGAAAGGTAAGGGGGAAAGAGGGAGACTTGAAGGAGCAAAATGTTTGGAAACAGAATCATGAAAGGAACAATTCCAGGTACTGTGTGTGTCATTTGGAAGATATGTGTCGATGCCAGTCCTTGAAGAGCTGGGCATTTGCAGACAGGCCTTGTTTTTCCAAAACTTCTGTTTTGGAAAAAAGGAGTTAAGCATGTTCCCTGTCCTCTTGTCCGCATGTTTCTCTCCTGTGCTGTCTTTTCCTAGTGTGCTGCAGTCAGTTCCTGAGGGCCATTCCTCTTACCCACCTCTTTTTGTTGGAAAACCCTTGCTCCAGCCTCTGTGCTGATCCACGGGAAAGCCCTTACTGTGTAGGTGAGAAGTTGTCAGTGATGCCTCTGTGGCTGTTCCTTCTGCAAGTCCATCCTTTAAAGAAGGAAAAAAAAAAAAAAAAAAAAATTCCTGCTAAAGTTGGAAGGTTTCAAGTATGTTCAAGGCTGCTGCTCCCACTGGGGTTTGCACTTCATTGACCTTCAGGCATTTGCTGATAGAACAGCTGCCTCTTGGATCCATTTTTGGAGTTTCTTCCTCCTCCTTCAGTTGCTTTAATGCATTGACTTGTGAAGTTTTTTACAGAGAGCAGAACTTGTCTTGCTTTGAATAAGTAGTTCTGAAGCCACAAGGCTATTCCATTATTTATGTGGGGCAGTAAAAAAGATTGATACCATTACTATGTACATAGCTGTGCAACTTAAGCTTTTCTTTGACTTTCTAAGCATGGTAAGTCTTATATACAGCAGTATTCCAGAGCCTATTCTTTTGTGCAGTTATAAGCATGTTTTCTTTGGACAATAAATGGTGCTAGCCTCTGAACTCAGAGCATAGACTACAGATGTAAAAATGCTGTAGAGGCCATAGCTGTGATATGCCGTAGCTTGTTCTGATGTTAAGGGTTAAATGCATTGGAATAGCCAGATTTGTCCCCATGCAGCAAGTTTTATCAATGCTGTTCTACTGAGGGTGATTACTTCTAATGAGTACTAGGAATTTTATGTTCATCTTAGTCTGTTTAAAAAAAAAAAAAAAAAAAAAAAGTGAAATAATGAAGCTCAATACTGAAAATCTGGTTAGTTTTATTGCAAAAACCACTCGTTCCCCCAGATTAATGATTCAGGTTAACCTTTTACAGAAGCAGTCTAAATTTCCCTGTGCAAAGGATTAATGGAAACCACAGGAGTCATACAGCTGAGACCACACCTGGTTTTAAGCTTGATAGCTCAAATAATGGGCAGTGGGACAGCTGTGTATCCCAGGGGCAGGTTCTGATGTCTGACACTGTAGTGTCTGTTTTCTAGTTTTGCATGAGCCCTGGAGGGCTTAGCAAATAAAAGCTGTAAACTCAGCTCTAATTTCTGATCATCCATTCTGTTTCTTCCCATTATATAAAGATTAAAACAAAACAGAGCTCCTTAGTATATGAGGGTGAGAGTAGGTTTTGTGTTTTCAGTGGGTCATATAAGCCATATTATAGCGGCCTCTTTGGGAGAGCAGTGTTCAGTGGGTAAGGATGTCCTCAGCTTTCTGGGTTTCTCTGTCCTTAATGGAAAGATGTTCTCTATGCAGCAGTGTTTCTTGCACGCGGAATCATCTAGTTGCTTTTCTGAGGCTGATGTGATAAGCCACTGAATTGAGCACCTGATTAATGTTGTCTTTTTTTTCTTTTGCTTTTTCTCTGCTTTCCTTCTTCCTTTTCCTGCTTAACCCAGAAAAACTGATTGAGGGACTCAAATCTCCTGAGACTGCGCTTCTGCTCCCTGATATCCTGCCTCTCGCTGACCCTTTCGGTAGCACATCAGATGCTGTGAATGGTAAAAACAAAAGAAACCAATGCAGGGTACCTCCTCCTCCCCTCTGTCTGCCATAGCATGCCTTGTCCTGCATGCTAACTCTGCATGTTTACCCTCCTGGGCTCTGAAAACAGCTGCTGATGTTGGTGAAATGCAATGGTAAAAAGTTGCAGAGCTTGGGTAGAGGAGTGGTCATCACTGGCTAAAGAAGAAGCAGAAACCCTTCAGTTTCTGCAAAGGACTATGTGTGTGTGGCTATTGCTGGACACCCAAATTGCCCTGCATCAGCCTTTGACAAGGGCTGTGTTGCCTTTGCTCTGTGATATATTGTGAGAGTGAATGTCCTGGGCTGCCACAAGCCTGGATGTGGCAGGCTGCAAAACAGGTTGAAGGTCTGAATGTTGCAGAGTCGTATTTTGACCAACCTGCCAAATGCATTACAGAGTAATAATTGCAGGCTGCAGTTGCCTGCAGTCAGATGCTCTGGTTTTGGGTCCAAGCTAGAATTCCTTGGTTGAAACCTTGTAGCTTTGAATGGAAAGGTAGGAAACAAGTTGCTTAACTGTAAGACTTCTCTTCTTCCTTTAGCAATTCGTGGCAGTTGTCTGAATTCTCTTAGAATGTGATCCTACAAATCACAGAGACTCACTGCTACGAAAATGTAAACGTTCATGGTTCTCTCTTAGGTTGCTCAGCTAAACCATTTCTAGCCCTAGCACTGGGGTGCATCTTTGTTCTTCAATTTCATTTCTTGGCTCATTACCTTGATTTTTGGTCCTTGAGGAAGAGAAATGTTGTAGCTGGCTGGTGTGACTGTATTGACAGTCATCCTCTGTCTCTTCCCCTTCGCTTGAAGGATTAGATAAACACAAATCTTCCTATCCAGCCTCTGTGAGCATCTTCCTTTGTATCCATATATGAATATCAGTGTTAAGCAGACTGGTGTTTTCAGTAACATGTTGAGTTCCAAAACTTCTTACTTCTCACAGTGGACAGCAAACTTTGTTCCACAGAACACTTCAAAATGAAAAAAGATCCCACATTGTGGCTGTGTACAAGCTTACCTGCGAGCATGCTAGGGGCTCACCAGTGGCTTTTTAATGTTGCAAGGAGACTCCTTAAAGGTCAGTATTATCTGTTCCTGGAAAAGATCCTTGCTAAAGCTTATGATTGCTTATCTGGCTGCAGGACAGCCACTGTTAACCTCCAGTTTCAGCCTTTGGATAGTTCAAATTTGGCTTTTTGCATGTGTGCATGCACACACGCACACATCTCAAAACAAAATAGGAGAAACTCAGATGCACCAAACATGAGTGTGTGAATCTTCTCTTGTAATTAAGTGAACGTAAGCCTGAGAGCATCTTGTTGCTCCCAGTGTAGCTGCCAGGTATTAAAGGATCACTAAAGGATTCAGACATCTGTATTCTTGATTCTTACTTATGTGGGGCCTTGCAAACTAACCTCTGGCTTCTTCTCTGGTATTTCACACGTTTGGAAAGGAAAACCTGATGTAGCCGTTGAGAGCCTCATACCAGGCCTTGAGGCTCCACTGCCCCAATGCCTCGTGTCCCAGACTGAGTCGGTTGCTTCCAACAGGACAGGTGGGTGAGGCAGGAGGGACTGTGGGTGCACTGCACTGCGGGTGGGCTGTGGAACAGTGCTATAGTGAATCAGAAAGCACTGCCTGCGTGGACTGGAGCGTCTCTTCTCACTGCTTTTTCCACCAGTGTAAAGTTCACTTGCTTGTATGTTTTCTAAGTGGATGCTGCATGTTCCTTAAGGTTTCAATGGTACAGTATTACTTCAGCCCACCATCTCGAAGCATTGGTCTGATGGACATGCTTTGAAACCTGGAGTATCACTTGTGTGGGATTTTATTGTCAAATACTCTGCTTCAGAGAACAGTTAGCACCAGAGAATCTGTTATATGTTGTTAAAGGTGTGGGGAATCCCTCTGCCCTGAGCACAGAACTGTAAGAAATATTTTCCGTTACAAAAAATGCTTTGTGCTGGCTTTGCTTCAGTGTGTTGTACGCTAAACGGATGGGAATAGGAACGTGCCAACATGAGCTTAACGCTGTCTGTGTCTTGTTCTGCCTGGCTGCCTTGGGATGCTAACCTGGATTCAGACTCTCTCACTGGGGAAGATTCTCTGCTTGACTGTTCTCTGCTTTCTAACCCTGCTGCTGACCTCTTGGATGAGTTTGCTCCTGTGGCTTTTACGGCTCAACCTCACAAAGGTAAACTGTTCCTTTTTGCCTCTAATCCTCACCAGCCCCGGGACTGGGTCATTACTTGATGTGAATTGAGAAGCTGATAGCAGTTTGTGCAAGCAGCTGCTATGACCCGTGTTTTGGTGGTGGTTTTTTTCCATGCCTTTGCTTTGTTTTCTTCCCAAGCCAGCGAAACTTGTAATGCTTATGAAAGTACTAAGGGGATAGATTGAAGTGTTCAGCCTGATTGTAGATACGGAGGGGTGGTATTTTTTACAATACAAAGCAAAACAGTGAGTTTATTAGGCAGGTAGGCTTTTGTGTACAATCCTTCTTCAGGTTTTTGAGTGAGTACACTCTCATTTTGCCATTTGCACATGTGATCTGATGTCTTGATGCTGCAAGGCAAGTGAGCCTGATAAGGATCTGTTTTGATGTCAGAGGTTTCTGAAACTAACTGAACATGTCTTGTTCGTCAGTGTTTGTCTGTAGCATGTGACTGAGCGCCTTCAGATCTGGAGGCTGTTTACATTTTCAGAGGTTATCAGGAGGAGGCTCTCCAGTCAGACCGCAGTGTCTCTGCAAACATAAATGAGAGTCTTAAGTGCACCATCCAGCTGAAAAATGTTAGGATTGTACACTAACACAAAATAGCAGTGTGGAGGAGCTAGAGGTGGTGTGTGATGATTCCTAAGAGTAAAAGCTCAGCTTTTATATGGCTGGTAATTTGGGCTTATAGGAGAGTTATCGAAATACTGTGCTGTGGTCTGAGTTCTGTTCCCTGTCCCAGCCCTGGGAAGTCATCTTCAATTAGATGACTTTTCTCCAGGCTGCAGAACATCCAGCTGAAATCTGGGCCCAGTCTGTGGTGTAGCTTCAGCAGTGGCACTGGAATAGTTTGAAGAGCTCTCAGCTGGTGTGACATGCATGGTCAGTTCTTCCTGCTCTGTTCTGGCACTCTGATGGGTTAAAGCAGTTGTGAACAGTGTGTGTGTCCCTTGAGGACAACAGCAAATGTCAGCAGACTCCAGCAGCCATGCTTGGAGTGAATACTGGGAGCAAGACTGGGACTTCTGTTATATCTTTTGCCTTGAGAAGACAGAGCTAGAGCTTGAATGCCAGGGCTGAGCATCCTTTTCTTTGTACTTCTCTGGGCTGTTGTGTTTTAGGGGTGTGGTGGTTTTGCTCAGCTTTCTTTAACTTGCGTTTCCCTGAATAGCTTCTTGTGCACCAAACCGCAGGGGTATGAGCAGTAGTTATAAATGAAGTGAGATGGAAATAGGATGCTTGCAGAAGTTCCCTGGTGTGTCCTAAAGAGCCAATTGTAACTCCAGAGACACTGATGACAAGACTTTCTGTTAAGATGAAAGTCTAACACTTCACAGCCTAATCTTCTGTAAAATCTATATTCTTTTCCTGAATTTGATCCTCTAGAGGACGGAATACTTCTACAATTGGCTCCTTGCATCACCCAAAACTTGATAGTGTATTTGTCAACCTCTGGTAGAGAACTTTTGTTCATGATCTCATAGCAGTGCTCCTTTTCCTTGGAAACCATTGATTTGTACAGGTCCTTGCTGTGCTTTCAGAAGTACTTCAGGTAGTAGCTGAGAAGCAGACTTTGGAAGGTATTTTAGACATCTGAAGAAACTAGTAGTGATGTAGGAAGTGTGGAAGTCCCTGAAGGTCCATAATTGCTTGGTAAGGCACATCTGTGGCTGATCTGCGGAGATGACTGAAAGCCTCTTACCAAGGATCTAATTCCTGTTCGGGTGGCTTAAAACAAGTAGAATTACATGCCAGAACTTCTCTAGATGCCTTTAAAGTCTCTCTGGGTGTCTAGTTACATCTTAGATTCCTTGGAAATCTGACTTTTACATTGAATTTGTTTTTACCCTGTGGGTGAAAATTTGGGGGTCTTGCCTTGAGTAGATGACTGGAATTCCTTCTGTATCTTTTTCCAGCCTTTGTCTTCTCTCTGTGCATGAGAGCTGGTAACTGGAGAGCCCCATCACTATCAAACTGCGCTATATCTGATGGCCACAGGATGATGTTCACCATAGCACTGAGCTATGCTGGCTGTTGAGCCTTTGAACTGGCTGAACTTGATTTTGATTCTCATGCCTTGCCTTTTGGTTCAAGTTTTGGGGCTTTTTTCCCCCTCTACTTTCATATTTAATTGGCTCTTTTATTTCTTACCTTCTTTACCAAAGACTTACCAACTTTATTTCACATTTTAAATGAAACTCTGCTTATAAACCCTGTTTCTGAAAACATTAAGATACTCTAACACTTTTTGGCAATTCTAACCAGCTTTCTCTGCTATCTTTGCTTCTATACCTCTGTTTCTCCTTTATGCTGCAGAAGATACTAACCTGATAGCAGGCTTTGATGCTCCTGAGGGCTCTGAAAAAGTGACAGAAGATGAGTTTGATCCAATTCCAGTGTTGATATCCAAAAATTCACAAGGTAAGCCAGGATTTGGGTGTGAAAAAGGAAAAGAAAAACAGAAACAATGAACATAAATTCTGGGGCAGTGGTGTTGCAGCATGAAATAATGCAAATCACAAACTATAAAGGCATTACCACTGCGGTATTTAGTGAGCTCAGTCTTTCTCTGATTTGTATTTGCCCTGAAGTGTCTCTAGCTTCTTTATTTGTGGAAAAAATTCCATGGCCAGAAGGAGATACAGACTTACAAGCACCTTTAGGTCCCATGAAGTAATTCCTACCAGTCTGCCAGGCAGGGCACACCAATACCTCTGTCTAAAATATGATGCCAAACTCTTATTCTCTGAGCTTTTTACTTTCTGTTCAAGCCAGTAGAAGGAGAAAGTCAAGTTGGCATGATGCACAAGAGAGGGAAGTGATAATAATCATTTAAGAACCATGAGACTCCTGCTGAAAGTGAGTTTTTCATTTCTGATTGATGATTTTCAAAGGTGCTTGTGGGAACTGAGGGTAAAAAGTCTGGTAGATGGTACCCATCTCCTTTGAAGAGCTTTGAATGTTCTTAGTCCTTAGGACACAAACTGGAAGGATTGTCCTTTTGCAGTATTCCTCTTACCTACCATGTATTAATGTGATCTTTGCAGACAGCTGTAGCATTAAGTAAGGTTGAAACCAAGAAACAGTACTCTTTCCCTAAGACAAATGATTCTGCTGAGTAGGCTAGTGTTTTGGAGTATGGCCAGCCAATCAGATGGATCTTCTCTGTGTAGTCAAGCCATCAAAAGGCTTTACCAGCTTTTGGTGTGCTTGCATAGGCTTGGAAATGTATAACAGAGCTCCTTTTGTCTGATTATATTTTTCAGTTTTGTGGAACTTTTTTTTTGACTTCCCTAACTGCCATTTTTGTTTACAGCATGAGTGTGCTGTACACCTGCTCTGCATCTAATGCTAGCTTCCAAAGACTGATGCTCATTAGGAAATGTTCTCAGACATTAGAAACTCTGCTCCAGCTGGAAGTCAGAGAAGATTTCTACCAAAGTTGGGCCAAGATAGGCTACCTTGAATAAAGAAGAGCATCTTCCCTTCAGTGTCAAAGCACCACTTATAAAAAGCTCAAGTCTCCCTGAAGTGGTTGGAAACTCAAAAGATGCTCTAAAAACAGCAACTAATTTTCAAGATGTATAACTTTGAACAATTCTTTCCATTGAGAGTACTTGTAATTATGTTTTAGATCCTGTAGCAAGGACAGAATTCTGCAGCTTAGATGTAAACTGGGGGAAAATAAATGGTTAGTAGAGATTCCCCTTGGCAGAGAAGCTGCTGTGATGTTTTTCCACGCAAGTCTAGCAAACTAGATTTGGGTGGGAGGGAGGGGGTGGAAGAGCAAGCAAAGGGAATGTTGTTGCTATCGTGGTGCAAGTAATGAGAAGAGCTTGAGCAAGTTTGATGTTTTGCTTTTTTTTTTTTTTCTTGCTTGCTCTTGAACATCTGAATCTGTCATGTGTGTGTCCTGTTCAATACTGAATTCCTATCTCTCACACTTTCAGGTGGGCATTCTAGAAACAACAGTGGAAGCTCTGAGTCCAGTCTTCCCAACATAGCCAGGTCTTTACTGCTGGTGGATCAGCTCATAGACCTGTAGCAGTGACACAGTAGCAGACGCAGTTTCTGTAACGTACCTAATCTTCCGCTTTCATTTCCAGAGGAGTTACCTTCAGTTGTGGTTCTTTTTGTTATGTTGTTTTTTTTCTCCTTAATTCAAAGAAAAACAAATCTGCCAACAGGAGACAGTCACCTACATTTCTCCTTGTCTTCCCATGCCCCAGGAAAGATTCTGTCTCAGTTCTCCAGGTAGTCCTCTCTAAAGCTGGTAAAACAAACAAACAAAAACCTGCTGTGTGGTTCCTTTTGCACTTCTCTGCTAGCCTGTGTCTAAAGGGAGTGCCATCATTAGCCACCCTGCTGAGATGTACACATAGCACCATGGAAAGCCTGACTATAACTGATGTAGATAACTGTAGCTTATGTATGATCCCTGTTGTATAACAGACTCCTTTCTCCTTAGAGTAGTGTGTAAAACTGTGTTTCAATCTTTGCATTTGTGTTTCTGGGTTTGTTTGGGATTTTTGTTCTGGTTTTTTTCTGATAAATGGGCAGGAGGAAGGGGACAGGTAAAATTGGTAGGGATGCCCCTCTTCTGCAGAGCGCAGGTTAAGAGAGCTGGTGTTTCTCAATTGCCAGTATATGCTTCAGAGGAGGAAAAAGCACTGAATTCTCCTGCAGTAGTCTTGCTTAGTACCTCTGGTGATGGTGCATATGAAGAGAGTTTTCTGGTCTGCCCCCAGCTTGTGGTTTGCTGTTTAACAGTCCTGCTTTTGAATGGACTGTGCTTCTTGGGATGTGGGAGGGAGAAAAAAAGGGGGAAAAAGAAAGGAGAAGAAAAAAAAAAAAAAAGGGGGAAAAAAAAACAACAACCCATCAGATTGTTAAAGCTGTAAAAATGATTCTAAGTGAAATATAACAAGATTTTGAACCACATATATGTAAGTATGGCTGTGATTAGCTTTCTGTTGGTTGACTTTTTTTTTAGGCTGAAAAGGGCATTGTGGCAGCAGCAGGTGTATTTTCTGTGACTATTTCTGTGTTTGACTGGAAAAAAAAATCCCCCTCACAACCTACTATAAATTGTGTATGAAACAAATTGTCCTACAGTTGTTTGTCTATTTTTACTCCTGGTTTTAGTTAAGCATCTGGTATCTGTTCTGGGTTCCCCATTTTCTCTTGTAATGCATATAGTGCAAACCAGTTAAGTATGGACCCTTTCTCTTTCTGTAGACAAAGATGACTGTGGACTTTATTCCGCTCTTTGGTATTTATGGATCAAGCATGCACTGGTTCAGATGGTTTGAAATAAGTGCTGCTACAACTCGATGGGTTTTACCTTTTCTTTTTCCCTTTACATGCTTAATTTGTCTACTGGCTGGGTATGCTCAACTTGTTTCCATGGACTTACGGTCATGAAGTCCGGAATTTCTATCTTGTATTTGAAAGCTCTTTCTAAACAGAAGGACTCTTCCTCTGTAGTGGAATTATTAATAGCTTACTGCTGACCTTGTGTATGTGTATGTAGCTGTATTAGTAAAAGTGCAGTTTCCCATGTGTGGAAGTATGAACGACTGAAATGTGTGTGACCTCTCACTAAGAAGGAGAGAAATCCAAGTTTGTGACTGCTCCTTTCCTATCTCCAGTGTCTCCGCTATTTCCCCCTCCTCAGCACTTAGTTTAACAAATTCTGTACATAGAACTTCCATCAATCGTGTCTGCTCTACATTACTCTTCTTTTAAAACCTACACTTAATAATAAAAGTATTGCTTAAGTGTGTTGTATCATTACACGTGTATAATGCACTTTCCAAGAGAAGCTTTACATGAGAACTATGGAAATGACCTTAGTAAAATTGTGGATAGAACTTTATTATTTTTTTGTTTTATATTCCTAAAGCACAGGCAAGCTGGACTGGAAAACATGAAGATGTTATAGATAGAAAGTTATTGTATAGTCAGATATTGAGAATATATGAAAAGAGAATGGATTTTAAAAAGTAACCATCTACTGTATATTAGAAACAAAAATTTCTGTGAATTAAAGTACTTTTAAAGAATGTTTAAGATTTTAAATCTAATGGCACTTGTTCAAGGGTTCTGGAAAAATTATAAATGCACTGGGTTGTTAATAATGTTATTAAATAAGCAGATGTGAATGTTCATTTTATTGCTTTTTCAAGTAGCTGTTTGTGGAGCTGGTTGGGGAATACAGCACAACAGAAGCACGTGTGTTTAGAGATTTTTGGCTAAAGCTGCTGTGTCAGAGAAGACTCAACACTGACTTGCTAATTGAATGAAAAATGCAAGAAATGGGAAAGGTGGGGGTAGATATATGAGGTTAATTTTAAGCTCTCCAAAAAGTGATTGTTCTAGAAGCAATAGGTCAGTAATGGTGTGCTGCTGAGGAGTTTGTGTGAAAGTTGCTGCTGTGAAGGAACACGCTGAGTTTTCATCCAGTGTCCACATGAGAGAAAGTTGGTACCGTATCCTGACGTAGTGTAAAAATGGTTCTTTTACAATGGTTGCAGCCTTGTTTGGAGCTGTGGGAAATGTTTCCTCCCTCCTTTCAAGGGTTGTAAGGTGTTGTTTGTAGTATGAACCTGCAGTCTGCAAAGAGCAGCAGAGTGATTATGTTCTGTACCTTTTATTCATGTCAGGGTAATGGAGGAGACTTCCTGCCCCAGTAAGCTTTAGCTTGTCGTGCCTTTGTGTACTTTTTGGCACTGGTGATTTTGATGGATCCTCCTGGTGCTTCACACGCAACTGCAGTACACAAAGCAGTTTCCCTTCAGTGCAGGGTTATGGTCATGATGCAAGAATAAACTGTTTTTATGGTGGTTAAATTTTATATTGGAATAGGGCAGATAGGTCTCAGCGGTAGATCTGGTCTCTGACTATCTACTGTCAGCTGCAGCTGCACCCAAACCAGGCTGTTATGGCTTCCTCAATTCTGCCTGCCCCATCATCACTGGGCTCCTTGCAGCTTGGTGGAACAGGAGGTGAATGAAGGACTGGCCCGTGCTGCAGAAATTGTGCATCCTGACAGCTTAGGTGTGCTGCAAAGTCTGAGAGCTGGCTGCAAGAGGCTTGGCATCTGAGCCTTTGTGGCAGACCCACTGCATCTAAATCTAAGTGCATGATAATGGCCATATTTATACTTGGAAGGGCTCAGGAGGTTCTGTTTCCAGTGTGTTCTTCAGCCTGAACCCTCACAGGGTATCGTCTCAGTGGCTTTCCTAAGCCGCCTTGTTTTTAAAAAACTTGATACATTAAAAAAAAAAAAAAATCATGTTACTGAAATTGATGCTCTTCAGACCAAAGGCAGTCAAACAAGTTTTGGAGTTACCCAAGGAAATGCACAAAGTGGAATGAAATGGTATGCTGCACGAGTACTTTGAGTGTGTGCATGCGTGACTGTGTAAAGTAAGCTAATTTCTTGTTAGCCAATACAGTTCCTGCCTAGTTCAGAACTCTCATATATAGCAGTTGGTAGAACCTGGCCTGGATTTTAGGGAGGAGTGTGTGTAACATAAGGTAGAGCTCTGTGAGTGAGGCTTATTGGTCTGCTCTGCTGCTGTTGGGTCAGAATCATTCCTGTGACGACTTTGAGGTGTGGATGCTGCACATTAACACTGCACTGCTCTAGTACAATACACAGAAGGGGGGGAGCTCACTTTCTTCCTGCATTTTTCTTGCAGTTAGTGAGTGCAGGTGGTGCCCTCAGTTCCTGCCCTGCCTCACTTTGCACAGTTGTTTGCACTATGGAACGTGTGCCAAAACCAGAGCATGAAATCTCTTATTTCTGGAAGTGAAGGACACTGGAGCTGCTCCCCCTGTGCTATGCAGCAGCTTTGGGTAAAAGTGCTTCATTTTGCTGCCTGAATTGTCCAGTGATATGGGAAGGGTGCTACAGAGCTTCAGTGTTTGGTTGTTTGCTATTTCAAGAATGAAGGAATGAGAAATATGTTAACCTTTTTTAAAGGTCAAGCTAGTAATATTGCTTAGTAGTAACTGCACAGGTTTTTTAGCTGCCTGTTACCATGTGTTGTTGAGACCTTCCTGACTTCAGCCAGATAGACTTACTTGTTTGGTTGAGAAGCAGCATTAGGCTCCAGGAATGTCTCTGCCTTCCCCTAGTGTATAGGGCTCAGATCCAAAAGTGAGATCATCTCAGTGGCTCCTCTGCCTCCTTGCAGCCCCTGTAAAAGGGAGAGGAAATGTTTTACAGCTTACCCATCAGCTATTTCAGTACCTTGTCGCTTCTGGTGCTTCCTATGGAAGACAGGAATCTTGTGTGTCAGTGTTATAGCTTGGGTTTAAGTCGTGTCTTCGAGTTGCTCTCTGCATGTGGGATTGTAACCTATTTTCTGGGGCTTTGCAGGCAAAATGGAAGCAGAAGCTTTGCTTCCCATGCCTTTTGTATGGTAGGGTGTGCTCAGGTATGCCAAGGTGGGTTTGTCACTGAGGTTTTCCCTTAGTAATAAAACTGTGCCTGCACATAATTGGGGAATTGCTCCTTTTTCCAGATAATTGCTTTGTATCTAACTGCAGAATAAAAACAAATGTACTCAAACATCTGAACGTAGGAGGTTATGGGTGGAGAGAGGAAAGGTCTGAGCCATTGTCTGATCAGATGTGTGCCCAGCTGAAGTGAAATGCTGGCACTATAGCAAAACTGTTTGAGTATTCCAGGCTTTTCTCACTTATGATGGGCAGGAGAGCAAGAAAACAATGGAATTTTTTTTCCCCTCAAAATAAAGCATTTTTGCCTGTCCTACAGCGCCTCCAGATTTGGAGAGGCTGCTGCTGTCCAAAACCAACCTACAGCCTGTCAACCCTTCTCTTACTCTGTCCCAACTGTCACTGCTTACATGAATATAGGCACAACCAATGCAAGCAGCTCTTTAAAAGGAAAATCCTATTCAGATGACTTGGTTCCCCAGTTCTTGTGATAATTGGATCATTGGTTTGCCATATTCTCTATGATAAATGCGTTTTTCCTTTTCTTGTTTTGTGAATGCTGTGTTTCAGTGAAGGCTGGGTTAATGCAGAGGCATTTGTGTGGTACGGCAATGGGTCTTGCTCTGTTTCTCCCTGTAAGCTCAAAATCCCTTGAAAATACCTGGTGACATATAACCTGGAAGAAGAAAACACTATAGACATATCCTGTTATCAAACTGAGCTTAGCATCTAAGGTTAAGCCATTGCTGGCAACGTGGGCTTCAGGAAAGATTGATAGTATTTTTGTAGAGTAACTTACAGAATGTTCACGTATCTACACTGTCTTTACTTAGCAGTGTAATGTATCAAAGTGAATAGTTTCCCAATAAATAATGATTTTGATGCCTAATGAATGAGTGCTGTGTCTTTAATTGAGATGTGGCTAAGGTTGAGTTAACTTTGTCAAAAGATATGTAAATCTAAGCCACTAAACAGGGCAGATTAATGTTATTATGGGGACATGACAGTGCTGTTTTGTCACCACAGGGGTGGTTGGGTAGAGCCTTGTTGGTCAGTGGGCACTAAACCACCTCCCTTGTTCTTCCTGCAATTCGTACTGCTTAGATCTCACGTGCTTTTTCCTATCCTCTTGCTAACATGAGTCCAATGACATACTCCTAACCCGGCAATAGTTCTTTGAAGGTAAGAGATCTTCTGTTCTGTCTGTCGTGAGTCTTGAGGCAAAACCAACCCCCTCTTGGGCTCCTGTAGCTGGAGAAGAGCAGTACAGTAAGCACTGTCCTATTAAACCAGCAAGAAGCCAGCCAGATTGGTATAGCGATGTTAGCTACCTCATTTGCAATCATGGTATGGATTGTTTAAAATCACTTGTCTTGCAGTGGTTTAAAATAGTGCTGCTATAGTTACCAGAATTCATCAAAAGCTCTAGGCTGACATTTAGCAGATTGGAAGGCATCTCTGCCTGTTCTCTGTGCCTGGGTGCGATTCCACATAGCTGTGGGCTGGCTTGCACCAAGAGGCAGTGCGAAGCTGTGCATCTGCTGGTAGGACGCTCCCGTGTTGATAAGCAGACTAAAACAACAAGAACTGGGGCCTCCCTCCAGGCAGCAGTGTGGCGAAGTCCAGAGCTCTCTGGTTGTGGTTGTGAGTGGCACAGAACTCCTGTGGAACGGTGCTGAGTGTGCCCATTTGTCTGTCAGACATCTCCCATCTCCTGAATCTCCCTGAGCTGTTAAGTGGTGCTGATCTGTGTCCCTTTGCGTGCAGTAAATACTCTCCCTGGCATTTTGATTTTATTTCATTTACACTTTCTTTCCCTTTTTTTCCATGTGTGGTGGTGGTTTAAATCTGAATATCATTACATTTCTTGCGTGCTAAGTACATCTCATCTTTCTTTGCAACTTACTGAGTGATGCTTTTTTTTTTTCTTTTTCATTTTTAGGTCTGCAGAGGGATCCTGCCCTGTTTCCAGCTGTACCTCTCGATCTCTTCAAAGGTCCCACTGCCAGCGATGGGCTTGCTTTGTACAAGACTCAGCCAGAGGTGAAAACGCAGACCAATGCTGAGTTTGACTATGCCACACGTGATGGCCCTTCAAGCAACAGCTCCTTCTACAGTAGCGAAGGTGAGGGGACAGACCACGAAGGGGACATTCTGGATTGCAGTGGCTCCAGGCCTTTGCTGCTGGATTCGGAAGAGGAGGAGGAAAGCTGCAGGCCAGGTGTGGGCTTCCTGCAGGCCGGGCCCAGGGAGAGGAGGGACATTTCCAGGGAGCAGCACCCCCACACGCAGGCCGCAGAGACGCCGTTCCCTGCCTTCCAGTCGCAGTCTGGGGAGGTTTTTAATGAACCTGATGTCTTTGCCACAGCTCCTTTCCGCAGCTCCAGGAAAGCACCTGATGAGGCAGACGTCTTCACCAAAGCTCCTTTCATCTCCAGGAGCAGTGCGGCTCTCCGACACTCAGAGGAAGCAGATGTGTTCCTCAGAGCCCCTTTCACCAAAAAGAAGAGCATGGAGGAGTTGTTGTCTCACAGTGTGCCCAAGGAACCGCACGTGTTCCTCAGCCCAGCAGCTGATGTCCAGCACAGAACCACCCCTGCTTTCCAAAGCCTGGATGCGGTGGTCTCCGGGCCATCAGCAAGGCTGCAGTATCCTTCCGGCTTTGGTCTGCTGAGCAACCTTCCTCCTTCTGTGAGAGCAACAGAGGAGCACAGCCCTCCTCCAGCCATGCAGCCGGAACCCGGTGAGCGCAGCCCAGCCCAGCCCAGCCCTCAGGAATGCATGCTGGGCCCAGTGGCGAACAGTCGGCCTTTCCGTCCGCAAGCCTTGTCCAAGTACTCCCGTCACTACAGCCCGGAAGATGGGCCTGGTCTCGACGTCCAACCCATCGCTGCTTACAAAGTGGTTTCTCAGACCAACAGGCAGGCCATAGCGGGCTCTGTCTCCCTTGCCCCGCTGGCTGCCAGGACTACGGAGCTGCCCGCAGCCGATCCTTTTGCTTCAGCACCATTTCCTTCCAAAGCAGCAAAGCAAAAGCCTTAATGTGCTGTGAGCTGGGGGTGTTCCCAGCAGAACGCTTCCCACAAGACCTCAAAACTCTTTGTCGAATTGGTTGGCATATATTATATATGTGTGCCAACACATATATAATTTTTCATTCAGAACTCTATTTGCAGTGATATAGTAGAACCGTTTTAAGTTATGTTAGCTAGTCGGAATGCCTGGCTCTCAGGATCCTCATATCCTCTTCAGTTACTTCTTTTCTTCCTCCTCTCACTGCCTTCCCCAAGTTATTTTGTCAGCAATATGCCATACCTTCTGGCTCTGACTAGGGAAAGGCACTGTAAGGTTAATTAACTGGCATTTTAATTACAGAGCAAGTCAAGTGGGACTGGCTGGTGCTATGGCAAGGAAGCTATTTCACAGGTTCAGGGCTTATAGAGATTTCCCATTAGCTGGGGCTTCTGGAGGACAGCAAGGTGACACTTCTTGCTGCTGATGGTGACAGTGAGCCTGGCAGCTCCAGGGTATGTGTGTCATGCATGAAGTCAGTCAGTGTCTTCTGTTGCTTGTCTTGCTCTGCTCTGTTGCAAATGCTCCAGATTAGGAATTAAAGCTGCAGGAAAGAGATCTGTTGGGCTGTTACATGGAAAATTAAAAGATCAAGAGTGTGGGATTTCCCCGAATGTAGGACCCAGAAATCTGCTTTTGGTGTTGCAAAGGAGAGTATGTGAGTATGTAAGTCCTGTGTAAGTCCTGTGGAAAAGCGTATTGTGAGGACACCTGGATGGCTTTCCTGGTCTGTTTGTCTCACTTGGTGTAATTTGGCCTTGTCTGCAGTCTGGTTCAGCTGGTAGATGCCAGCAGAGAGCTTGACTTTGGGTTTATCATTTTGACCTTTTATCAACTAAGATGACCTCCAACAAAATCTGTTCATGCTCCTCTGGGAATATTTGGTGTTCTTTGGATATCTTGTGCTTCCTGCTGTGTTCCCAAAGAGAAAGGCAACTTGTTGCTGATTGTTCTGCCTTTGGAGCAGAATCCTGATGCTGTGTTTGGTGGAAAAATAGTGCTATCCCTGGCCAGCAAAGGCTGTAAGTGTGGGCTGCTTTCAGGTTATCTAGATGTGGGGGCTCACAGTCGCTGTGTGGTGTTCCAGTGTCAGGCATTGGTGCTGCAGGATGTCTCCCAAGAAAAGTGTTTCATTTTCATTTTCAAGGGCTTGACATCTGGGGAAGAATCTCTGACTCTGGTAGTTTCTACTGAATCCCTTAGAAACTTTGCAGTGTCTGTTTCCTGAGGGAATTTGATCCTCATCCTGTTAGGTCAGAGCTTTGCACTGAGGACTGAGGGCAGAATTCCCTTTTGCTGGATTACGGCCAGCAGGAAGGGGAGGGTGGAAAAGCCCCAACCAGCAGGAGGTGGAGAGCAAAGCACAAGTAGAACCCCAATGTCGGTTTCCCTCCAATATCTCCAGTTGCAAGAGGTGAGCCAGTGCTGCTGCTGGGTGTGTTCAACCTTGGGATTGCTGGAGGGCAGGGAGAAGTTGGGACACCTGAGAGCAGGAGGGCTGTGAGGGTGCTGTTTTCCTGTGCTCCTCCACCAGTGGTAGTAGCAGTAAATATTGTAGGGAGATTTCTGGGTTCCATGGAGATGTTTTCAACTGAGCTGAGGCTGTTGTTGATGGTGTTTCCTTCTCGTTGGGTTTTCCCATTCGAATATATCCCCAAAAGTGCAAGGCATTGCTATGTGCGAGTTCAAGGTATTAGCTCTGCTAACTGGATTTAGGTTCTCTGCTTTTCTTCAGTTTTTACTTGAAAAGTTGCCTTTGAATCAATCTGTGAAACTTCCTACAATGCCACATCCAAGTTGCACTTAAGAAAAATAAAATTTAGAAGTAGCATAGCTGGAGAAGCATTCACCCACTGTCCAGCTCTTGCCCTTCAGACCTTGCTGCCCTGCACTGCCACAGGATGAAGGGACAGAGCGCATTCAAGTTGAGTTGGGCTGGATTTCCAGCTGGGATTTTGGCAGTGGATATTCTGCAAGCACTTTACACAGTGCCCCACAAGCTAACAAGCCTGCCAGCTTCAATGGTTTTACATGTACTTTTGGGGTTAGAGGCAGCTTTTTTGCATCTCTGCCTGTGACTTATTAAGGAATGGGACTTATGGTTGTGGTCAGAAAACTGAATTTCAGTACAGTTTTTTTCTGTATAGCATTGTATTTTCTAATCTCCCGATTCTGCGTGGCCAGTATGGCAGCTTTAGCATGATGGATTATAATCCAAAATTTCATTTCTGTATTATGAAGCTGTTTCTAGTGAAGGTGGAATGATTGTGCTTATAGTTTTCTTTACCACCTTACTGGTGCTGTTAATTAAATGAGCCTGGTATGGCTTAAATGCAGCATTTTGGGGTCAATTTTCTGAACAAAGCCACTGGTTCCACCTGTCCAGAGCTGTAGCATATCCTGCTCTAGGTCCTCAGAACACACCTTGGTCCTGCAACAATCGTAGACACAATTCTTCCTCATCGCCAACTGAATGTCAGCAATGCACTTAAGACATTAATCACAGTATCTGCATGCAAAAACAAAAAGGAAGAAGCATCATGCTGGGCTCTCCATGCCTCACTGCCACATTTGCACAACAGCATGGGGCTACTGAAGCTCACCTGTGGGAATGGTGTGCACAGAGCTCACATTGCATCAGCAATCATCCTCAGTGTCACTCAATCAGGCACAGCCAAGTGAGATCTGTTTAATTGTTGAATTCTCTATCACTCCAAAGTGGGAATTGGTTACTTTAACTCAGCTTCCACCAAAGACTTTTGTGTTGGGGAGTTGAATTTTTTTTTTTTTTTTCTCTGTGTTCATGATGTTAATTTAAGGCCTTTCAGTACACCAAAAGACTCCAAAGCATTCTTACAGCAGGTATCCTGATGGTGAAATCTTGTTCCTCTTCTGAAACACATTCCTGAAACCTGATCCAACGTGTCAGTATTCCTAAAATTATGCCACAGCCCGAAGTTTCCGTTGGCCATCATGTTGTTCTTGTCTGGGGGCTGGTGATGTCCTGGGGTCTCCTGTATCCATCTTAGGGGCTGGAGATGTTCTGGTATTCCCAGTCCCATCCTGGGACTGCTATGTGGGGTCCTCAGGTCCTATCCTAGGGCTGGTGATGTCCTGGGGTCCTCTGGCCCCATCCTGGGGCTTGGTGGTGGCTGGAGGTCCCTTGTCTTCATCCTTGGGGTTCTTCTGATCCCATCCTGGGGCTGGTGATGTTCTGGGATCCCCTGTCCCCATCCCAGGGGCTGGAGGTGTTCTGGGGTCCTCTGGCTTCATCCTGGAGCTGGTGCTGGCTGGGGGTTCCCTGTCCCCACTTGGGGGTGGGGTTTCCTGCTCCCCTCCTGGCGCTGGTGATGCCTCGGGTCTCAGATTTGTATGGCTGTGGCTGGAAATGGACGGAGTTGTGTTGTTGTTCTGGGTGTGATGTCTGTGTTCCTGGTAATCACTATGAAGAAATGGTCAAGCTGTAAACTTCTGTACATTTATTAAAGCTGTACCTGATTACAGCACTTTGTCCCTGTGCTGTCCTTCTCTCCTCTGTGTGCAGAATTGGGAAATAAAAGGTAAAAAGGGCAATATTGAGGGGTCGGGGGGACAGCATTGAAGGGAAAAGGAAATATTGAGGGTGAGAGATAAATAGGAAAAAATGAAATTTTCATAGAATTGAAGTTGAATAGAGTTGACAGGGACCCTCACAGGTCTTTCAGACCAACTCCAAATGTTGACTTAAATTAAAAAGAAGAAACTTGAAAAAAAGGAAAAAGTGAGGGGAAAAGAAATGATAAATTGAGGAAATAAAGAAATATCGAGGAAAAAAGAGAAAAAGGGGGAGAATGAAATACTGAGAGGAGAAAAAAAAATACAAACATAAAAAAAGGAAATACAGAGGGGCAAAAAGGAAATGGAAAAAATGAAATATTGAGGGGAAAATAGGAATGCTGAGGGAAAAGATTGCAAGGAAAAAGAGGAAATACTGGGGGGGGACGACACTTTTTTGCTCTCATGGTGAGTGGCTGTCCCTGACACCGCGGCGGAGCGCTCAGAAAGAATCAAGGGACCTGCAACGGCGCTGACGGGCGCGGGGGGCGCCGCCCAGGCGCGTTCCCGCCCGCGAGAGCCTCTGTCGGCCTTGGCCGCCAGGGGGCGCTGCAGTGCGCGGGGCGGAGCGGCGGCCCTGAGGAGCGCCAAGATGGCGGCTGCGCGGTGGCTCGGCGCGGCTGCGGGGCTGGGCGGCCGGTAGGTGACTGCGAGCACCGGGCTGCCCCGGGCCGGCGCACGGATCCCGGTGTGCGACCCTCATACTCGTTCCCTTCCTCTCTGAGCTCCCTGGGGCGCTCCGAGCTTTCTTGGCCTTCCCCTTCCCTGACGCAGCGGGGCGGATGTGGGTGAAGTTACGTCCTCCCCTTCCTCCTAGTTACAGAGGGGCAGTGAGGGCTGCTCCTCCCGGAATGCCCTCAGGGGTGTAAAATGAGAGCTCATCTCCCCAAAAACGCCCTCAGGAGCTGTAATGAGGGGCTGATACCCCCCGAAATGCCCCCAGGGGCGTGCAGTGAGGGCTGACCCCTCCCAAAAAACACCCTTAGGAGCTGCAGTGAGGTCTCATCCCCCCAAAAAATGTTGTGCAGTGTATGCTGATCCCCGCAAAATGTGCTCAGGAGCTGCAATGAGTGCTGATCCCTCCCCAAAACACTTTCAGGAGCTGCAGTGAGGGCTGATCCCCTGCAAATGTGCTCAGGAAGAGGTAGTTATTTCCCCCCGAGTTGTCTTTAGGGTGGTGCAATACTGAGACACCCTCCACCCCCCCGCCCCCAGGGCTGTGCACTGAGGGGAAATTCACAGCCCAGATGCACAAAGGACAGCTTAGTGATGGGCAAAGCCACTTCCCTGGGCAGGGGCTGTGAAATTAGAGGCAATCTGCAGCCCTGAATGTGGGAAATGAGGACTGTAACTAAGCATTTGGTAAAGGGGGGTTAATTCTTTCTTTTTCCCTACACAGATAAAAGCCCTTTACATACACCTATTCATATGTTTGTGCTCACTTAGAACATCAAATGTGTGATCCTGTGCCCATACCCTCCTGTTTCTGGTTTACCTTTCTCCTTTGTTTCTCTTAAAGGAGAAGCAAACAGGAGAGAGGATCATTCTGTGTAGTTTTCCTGCACGCAGTGGGGATACAGATGGTAAAAATCCCCTTTCTTTTGTCTGCTTTGTTTTACTTTTGGAACATTTGTTTCTCTGCTTTGGTTCTTTGGTTCTCCCAGAGCTGAAGGAGGAAGAACTGTTGGGAACACATCCCTTTGTGGACTCTGTATGCAAGTCCACACAGAAGAGGGGAGTTGCAGAATCATTTAGGGGAATCATGGGAAGGGCCTTTTGGACCTTTTCTGGATTTGCATCTCCCCTGTAAAGAAGTCAGAGAAGTTATTACTCCTTTTGCCACCATGTACAGCCACACAGCCTTCTGAATTTGGCTGTCCCTTAGCTCTCCATATCCCTGACTGGTTATGAGCTGAGTTCACATGTGAAAAGCAGTATTTGTATCCTGCTGGCTGTGCAGCAAGCATTTACGCATCTGAAAGCCACCTCTGTTGCTCTGTCATTCTCCTTGCTTGCTTCTCTGTTTTTTTTCCCTCTACTCCCCCACTAATGGCCTCTTGTAGTTGGTTGACAGTGATAGCAAATTCTGCCTTTACTTAGCAGTGGGTGGTTGGAGTTCATCTCAGCTGTCTGATTTTCTGAAAATGAGGTATTTAATCCAATCTGGACATCCAGGTTCATGGTAGCGTCAAAACGCTCTCATGGGGTGACCTTTCTTCTCTTACAGGTATGTGAAGGAGTATAGATTGATTTTTATGTGGTTGAAATTGAAGAATTAGGTCTGCTTTCTTGTGAAGTAGGAGAAAGGGAGAATTGAAAAATGAAAGAAAAAAAGGGGGGGTGCCACAGTCTGAGCTGCTGACTCACTTTGTTACTGGATAGGGTTGTGGTAGGAGGGGACTGTGCTGCGTTCTGGGCACAGAGGAATGCTGTGGGCTGTGCAGGAAGTACAGCCTTGTGATTTAGAAGCTCATAGTGATGTTATGATTTCTCTAGGATTTGTCACATGATGTTAAAAGGTCATAACCTGACAACTCAACAGCCCTTCCACCAACTTGCATGGAGGAAGCAGCTTCTTCCATCTGTAGTCTTGCATAATACAGGTAAATGCTAGCTAAAAATAATTACGGAGGGTGTTGTGGGAATCCATGTCTTGTGGCAATAACAAAAACCTAACTGTTCTTCTGAAATCTGAGCGTGATAAAATTTCCTGAGTTGTTTCCTGTGTGTTTTTAACGGAGTACTGTCAGTACTGGACATTTGAAGCCTGGCGAGAAGACATGCATGGCTCATTTTGTGCTTGGCTATACTTGTGTTCTCTGTGCTGTTCATCTGCCAAGACCTATGAGGTGCTTTGGTGTAAAATATTTGGGCTTTGCTGCACCTCTTAATTTAAATCTTGTCTTAGTGTAAATGCATCCCTTGTAAACACCCCTTGTAATGCTGTGTCCCACTTCAGCTGCTGAGCTCAGCAAGATGAAGTGTCCAGAAAGCCGAGCAAGGAAGAAAGTACAGTTTTCATTTCCAGAGCTGTGGTGCTTTCTTTAATTTCCCTCCCCTTCAATGTGTGCCCTTGTGTGGTGTGTTAATGACATTCTGCATTAATAACACCTGCAATGGTAATGTAGCATTACGCTGAAAAAGCAGTGGTTAGGGTGGGGTTTGTAATGCCTAACAGGTTTTTGGAAGCTCAACAGAAAGGAAAACAAAATCTGTGAAATGTGAGCGGTGGGCAGACACAAAGTGTTACAGAATTCAGCTGTGAACATGGCCAGTTCCCAGCAATACATTCTGATGGGGTTATTTACAGTTGTACAAAGAACTCCAGGTGGATTAATGATTGAAAAATCTGGCCATGGGAAGGCAGACCTGCAGCTGCAGAAGATGCTTATAAAATAAAGTGGTTACTCACATGGAGATGCCATTCTTAGGAGCTGACACAGCCAGCTGCGTTTCAGGGTGCTCGAGATGCTCTAACAAATGCAGTGTACTGAATATCCCCCATCCAAATCCCCTGCTGCAGGTTACCTGCAAGTTGAGCTGACAACCGGATGAGATTTTGGATGCCAAAGTGAGCAGAGCAGCTCTCCCATCCCTGTGGAATTGTCAAATCATTAAAGTTGGAAAAGAGCACTAAGATCATTCAGTCCAGCTATCAATAGTAGCTATTGTGTAAATGTTGTGACATGTCTGTAGGAAAACGCACTGTTAAACGTACACCATTAGACATAGAATGCTCATTTTTATTCAGATATTTTTATTCAGTTTTACACTCTTGTGTGTAAGGAACACCTGCAGCCCACAGTGAATTTCAGTAGAAATGTATCTTTTTAACACCTTTAGTAGAATCCAGCAATTGGATCTTCAGTTGTTGGTTCAATTTCTGCAGTGTAAGTGATAGCTTACAGTAATTCAGCCAGTGTGTTACAAACAGGGTGTGGTGTGCTGTAAATATAATGCTGAGAGACTGGGAAAAAAAAATACAGCCATACGCCATAGAGTGGCAGAATAGTGTAGGTTGGAAAGAAACCTTCAGGATCAACAGGTCTATGACTCAGTGCTACCACCTCGAAATCGTAGCCCTGAGTGCCTCATCCACATGGCTCTTAAATAGCTGCTGGTATACCTGAACACAGCAAGGAGTGAGCATTGCATCTCTTGGTCTCAGTAGAAAGTGAGGATGGCACTGAACCTTTGCAGCTTTGTATTGCTGCAGTCAGGTGCCTTTCAGTAGATAAGAGCACAAGAGGCAAAGATAAGGCTGCATTTATCTTGTTTCCTGTAAGATAATATGGCTCTGTTCATTGGTCTGAATGCTGTTGTGGTTTTTAATGCATCATTTTTGCACAAACTGCTGTGGTTGTTGCACAGTGACCACTCCAGTCTTTTCACTTGCTAGATAATCAGGATCCTTACCTTTCATTTAAGCTACTTACATTTGATTACATTAACTTTCCTCCTTTTTTCTTTTAATTTCCAGTAAGATGCATGTTTATTCAAACTCAGGACACACCAAACCCAAACAGCCTGAAGTTTATTCCCGGCAAAGAAGTGCTGGAGTCCAGGACTATGGAGTTTTCCAGCCCAGCTGCAGCATTTTGCTCACCTCTAGCAAGGTATTATTAAACACATCATAATTTGTATGGGGGACCATGCAGGCTGTGTTTCGACAATTAATGTTCTAAATGCATCCTGCACTCAGGAGCAGATTGGTTGGATTTTGTTTGTTGATGTTGCTTTGCTTGTACATAAAATTGAAGATAGTCATTGCCAAAGTGGTCTGTCTGTGCTCTTGGCTCTGTTGTATGCATCATGCAGCTGGATTGATTTATTCTAAGTCCAGGATTCTTGAATAGCTGCTGCATTGCCAGCGAGGCCTCTGGCCCTGATTTTGCACAACTGTTCCCACCAGAAGAGGCCAAATTCCAGTAGTTGCTTGGAAATGGTGTAACTTTTCAGGATTAGGAAACAGACAACCTAAGGAAGTAAGTAAATGCTCTAAATTAAATGTGGTTGCAGGTTTCAGTACCAGAATGCATAACCTGAAGTAAGAATCACCAAGCAGATAACCCAATCATACCACCTTGGTGTAGAAGGGATTTGGAGCACTGTCACAAAGGCCATTGCTTTCACATTCGCCTCCACAAACAGACTTTCCTTTATCTATTATGTGGGTGGAGAGGCATCGTTCAGAGTGAGATCCTGAAAGGCTGCAGTAAATTGCCCTGGGGAGTCCTCCATTAAGTCGTCGTTGTGTATATTAGAAGGACTGCATGCAAGCAAAAACTGCTTTGCGGGATCTCTGCAGGAAGTGTGGGGTTATCAGACATTCAGCTCAGACTTCCAAAGATCTCTGGTGCTGCTTGAGAGCAAACAGGATCTTTACAAGCAAAGCTTTGTGACTTATGAGCAACAAATCCAATGTGAAAGCTTTTCCAGGACATTAAAGTGTGTTACTACGATGCTGAATCTGTGGGATCTGATTGTGCCAAACTACATCAGTTTACAGAGCGCAAACAGTTCTGGAAAGGTGCCTTGATGTTGTCACATATCTGCAAATAGATTTTTCATCAAAGAGAAGATTTATGTAGACCCTGCCAACGGTTTTATGGTGTGGATTGTGCAGGTTAATAGGAAACAATTGTCCATGTATGCATTGTTCTTGGCTGGATGGTGTAAAAGCACCATGCGTGTCTAACTGCTTCATGTGTGGAAATCCTTTCCCCTGGGTATTGTGAATTTTTTTTTTTTTTCCCTGTCACACATACCTTTGTGATAAGATTTCATTTTTCTGCATTCACTGCATTTCTTGGACACTTTTCAGTTTTTCAAGAGAATATCCTTTTTCTTTCCTTCTCCCAACTACCAGAAGAAGCCCTCCTACACTCTTTTGGCAGATTTAGCTTTTGCTTAATTATTCTGCAGATGAATTTGTTAGGTTTTAATTAAAGCATCTGTGGGAATGTGTCTTTAGACTCATTCTGTTTTTTTACACTTGAAATACTGTCAGCACTGTGCTCTTCCCATCACCCAGGTTTTATGCTGGCACTAATCCTCTTACTGAATGGCAGTGGTTGTCACTTTCCCAATGAAATTGAGGGCAGTTTTGATTGAGCTCACCCAGATTAAGGCCAATTATTTGAAGTAAGTAATTTTCCTTGTGCTTGCACTAATTCTACTCAAACCCGTTGTAGAATCATAGAATGGCCTGGGTTGAAAAGGACCTTAAAGATCATCTGGTTTCAACCCCCTGCTGTGGCAGGTACCTTTGGATTGGTGAAGGGTATACAAAATACAGAGAAGATCACTTGTATATATGGAATATCACTTTGCCTCCAAAAAAGGTGTGGAGGGAGAGTAACTCCATGTAACTTATGGAAACCTGCTGTGAGATGTGTTCAGTTTTAGTGCATGTTGTGCTTCCCAGCAGGAGCTCCTGGATCTTGCTACGCTGTAGGTGGATTAACTGCCTATTTCTCTCAGTGGCTTTCTTTTCATGTGGTTATTTTTGTTTGGAAATGTATTCTAGATCATTATTTTTCTTCTGTAGAGGTATAAATAAATCTTGAGTTTGGCTGAAATCATTTTGTTTGTTTTCTTAACAGGCAGTTATTCAGAATTGAAGGAGTTAAAAGCATTTTCTTTGGGCCAGACTTCATCACCATCACTAAGGTAAGCAGGAAGGAGGTTCACACGTGCTAAAACTTCATCTGAGAGTCAGCTGCTGAGTAGATGGCCACAGGAAAGACCCAGCCACACTGATCTGGGGATGCGTAGTGGGAAAGATCCAACCACTGATTTGGGGATGCATAGCAGAGGGACCAGAGGCGGTGGTCACAAGTAAGAATGCCAGGAATATTGAAATAAATAAATGTCAGTATCATAAAAATATCCTGAGTTGGAAGGAACCCACAAGGATCACTGAGCCCAACACCTGGCTCCACACAGGGCCACCCAAAATCGTACAATCACAGAATCATAAAGGTTGGAAAAGGCCAAATCCAACCCTAGCCCACCCCACTGTCCCCACTGACCACATCCCCACAGAGCACCTCCAGAGATGGTGACTCTCCCACCTCCCTGTGCAGCTTTGCCAGTAGATTCAAACCCAATGGCTGAGAGCAGTGTCCCAATGCTTCCTGTGCTTGGGCTGTGCCCACTGCCCTGGAGGGCCTCAGGTGCAGAACCTTTCCCTCATCCACATGTTGGGTGTATGGCTGAGCACTGGAACAGGCCTCCCGGAGCAGCTGTAGGTTCCGTGCTTCCTGGAGGAAGCTGTGTGCAGCGTGTTCTGGTTTCAAGCAGGCCCTGAGGCTGGGTGAGCTCCTGGTGCTGGGGGTGGTGCAGTGTTTACTGAAGGCACAGAGCTCATGGCAGCAGAGATAAGGTGATGCATGGTAGCAGTGGTGACAGTCCTGCCGTGTGACAAGCACAGGGCAATGCAGTGAATTATGCTTTGGCTCAGGATCAAATAGAGCCATGACAAACTTGAGTCAGATACGCTTGGTTAAAAAAAAGTGCCCAGTAATGTATTTCAGAAACTCTACTTTTCATTTTTTACCTTATATTTAATAGATTTGGCTTGCAAGTGAGGAAACCTGTCTGTTGACTGCTTTATGTTGAGACTTCTGAAACATTTTTGGCGAAACTACAAAATAAATTCATGCATGAAACCTAAGAATCTCTGTGATATTATTAACATAACAGGGATCCCTATATAATTTACCATTTTTAGGAGGCAGATGCTCTGTTTATTTACTTTTCTTCTGATTCTTGTAGGAGAGTGAAGACCTGGATTGGAACTTGCTGAAACCAGATATTTATGCAACTATAATGGATTTCTTTGCCTCGGGTTTACCTGTACTTACTGAAGAGGCACCTAGCACAGATACAGGTAAGTCAAACTCTCCAGGAAGAGTATCTGCATTCAGATCCTTGTGATATCCAGAAGGGCCTCCATTTGCCTCCCAGTAAAGCACACAACAGAATTTAAAGTGAAAGCTGCTCAAACTGACACAGCAAAGAATGTGCAGAACATATGTTCTACTGGAAGAAGTGCTGAACTGCCTGAAAGAGTTGTTTAACCCAACAAACAAAGCCTGAGTTTCATCTGCAGGAAGATGAGGAGTGTTCTTTCACAGGAGCTGTGCTGAACTGCATGTTTTGGCAGCGTGGACCACTGTTCCATTGCAGTTTGTGTGCATGAAGTATTTTTGCTGTGCTTAGAAAGCTCCTGGGTGCTGCTGCACATCCTTTTTGTGTGGGCACCTACAAAAGTGCCATTGCCCTTCTCAAATCAAAAAGGAGTGTCCAGGCTTAACATTTTGTTAATGATTGGTTTTGTTAGTGATAAGTTTTACATGAATAAGAAGTGGTAAGAAGTCCTTTCCAAAATGTAATAGAAAATAACTGAGACTAACTTCCAATTTAAGCTAAGAATAGTATTTTGCTTTATATTTTTATATTTGCAGCTTACCAGCTTGTACAGTTTTTCCTCCCACAATGTTTCAAGGCAGAAGATGACTAATTCCTCTCCACTCTATTATGTCTAGCCCTCCTTCCAAGCACGCTGCCTTAACCCATGATCTAACCTGTGAATGGTGGTTGTTGCTTCCTTTCCTTTCCCTGTTTTCTGTGCTCTTTCTCTGTTATATTGCTGTTGTCAGTTAAGGCCATTCCCCTGTACTCAAGGGAAAACTGTGAATCAATGTATAATGCCTGTGAACATTTAGGCTGTGCATGTGGGGAATGCAGGAGAGGGTACATGCTGTGAATCAGGCCTTCCCCTGTTGGTTTCTGGCATCTCAGCAATGTTTGTGTGCTATTTCACATATATACATGGATATATAGTGATGGTCCTCCTAACAGGTTTCTCTCCATGTTCTGATTTGCATGTTTTTCTTTTCCAAAGCTCAGTCAGAAGAAGATGATGAAGTTGTATTAATGATTAAAGAACTGCTGGATACAAGAATAAGGTAAACCAGGCACATTGCTGCTAGTTGTGTGTGCTGTTTCCTCTGATTGAACACTTTCTATCTATTTTTTTCTGTTTAAGCAAATTATGTGCTGAACAGAGTCCATGTTACGGAGTGATTTTAGAGTAGTGCAGTCTTATGCAGTCTTACCCTCTGGAGATCACTTAAGCAGGTGGACCATTGTGTTTAACCCAATTACTTCTAAATAATGAAAACAACACAAATGATCGTTGCTTTCCTAGCAACATCTTTATTTTTCCCTCTGTTACCTTGACATCTGTTTTTATTATACTTGTTTTACCTTCCCAAGAACTCCAAAGTATTCTTGTGTCATACTCTAAAAGAAGTTTACCATCAGATCTCCCTCACTGTCTGGGCTTCAGTGGATTTTGTCCTTACATCTGCTGCAGTTTAATTGGTATTTTAACTCAGTTTTAATTTAGAGCCTGGTTGTAACTAATGAAGTCTCGAGAGTGCCTATGGAGCATGTTGTTTACCGGAAGTATATTTTTATATTCATTGATTGTCTTCCAAAATGAACTGAGAGGAATAAGCTACTCGACACTTGGGGAAAAACATTTGGCATGATTTTGAACGTGTCTCATATCTGATGGTGCCATCTTGCCCAGCTCAAATGACAGTGACAGAAGTCTTGGGTAGGTGAGAATTATGGAATTTAGTTTAATTTTTCCAGAAGATGCACAAGATGGAGGCCTTTTATTTTACTTTTTTAGGAGCAGCAATTTAAATGTAAAATCTGAAAATAATGTTTGGTGTTCTCAAGGATGACCTGGTGCACTGGTTAGTTTTCCTAGAAGGAAAGCAGGAAAAAAAGCAGAAATAAATTGAAACATTTTTTTCCCCAAGAATACTGCTGTATGAGCAAAGTGCTAAAATGTGTCACAGGTGGAAAGCAGCGTTGGGCAATCTGGCTGGACTGTGATCATTCAGAATCCCTATGGTTTGTTAGGCCTTGACTTCCCAGTAGCCCTTCTTCACATTCACACAATTTCAGACAAAATCACTGCCTCTCTCCACCTCTTCCTTTGTTTCTTTCCTCTGTTGATGAGGATATTAGCAGCAGAAGAGCTCAATTAAGAGCTTCAATCAGTCTTACCTTGTTATATAGCAGGATAGCTTACAAAAGCTATGTATAAACGAGTGGCACACATGGAGTGTTAATGTCTGATCCATCAAAAATACGTGCAAAGAAATTGTAGGATGGTGCAGGATGGAAGGAATGGGGACCTGAATGGCTCTGTAGAGCATTTTATAAAGTTAATCTAAAATGGAATCCTTGGTCACGTCCTGTGGCTTTCTGGAATGGAGATAATTAGCTGTTAGGAGTTGTTAATAAATGTATCTGATTCATAAATGATTCTGTTAGGAGTGTAGTTCTCAAAAGAGTTATTTTGGAAATCAGTATAAAGAGCTTCTTTTGGAGTGAGGGAATGGTTGGAGCTCGGTCTGGAAGAATGTTGCTATGGGGATGCAGTGACAGGGCCGGGCATTTGGTGCTTGCACAAGGAGAGCAGGCTGCAGAAATCCCACTGGTACCAGGCTGTCATCTCACCAGGTGCTTTCTTCACCCATTTGCAGATTTTTGTGCATCCTGCGGTAAACATTCATCTATTATATAATGGAAGACACCTCGGTTTTGGTGCATAAGTTGGGATGAGCATCTTTATGTGCCTTGGGGCAAACCAGTTTCTTTGCTGGCTTGATTGAGCTCTGCTCTGAGGTGTTTACCTTTGCCCTTAGAATGCCAAAGATTCTTTCTACGTTACTGGATTCACTGCAAGTATATTTTGCAGTGTGGTGAATGTGAGAGTCCAACAAAATATGAACTACTGGAAATTTGAACCAGAAAGAGAAGAAGAGCTTTAATTAATATGGCAGGCCAGTTCTTTGTGTACATTAAATTGAACTCTTCTAAAGCTTTCTATAATGGAATGGGTTTCAGCTGTGCTTACTGTGAATTGAGTATCGTTTTCTATCAGGCCAACAGTGCAAGAAGACGGTGGTGATGTTATTTACAAAGGCTTTGAGGATGGCATTGTGCAGCTGAAGTTGCAGGGTTCATGCACCAGCTGTCCCAGTTCCATCATCACCCTGAAGAACGGGATACAGAACATGCTCCAGTTCTACATCCCTGAAGTGGAAGGTGTGGAACAGGTGGGTTGGTGTGAGATAATAGAAATCTTCATTTAAATGGGGGGAATAAAGGGTCCTTCTCCCTTCCCTGCATACACAGGTTGGCACTTGAAGCCAAAGTGTAAGATAAACAGATGCTTTTAGTGGTAATGTGGGACAAAACTTGTCCCTTAAATGAAGATTATTTTGCTTTCTCATCAAAATTTGGTACAGAATCACAGAACCATATGGGTTGGAAGGGACTTTTGGTACTCTTCTATTCCACCCCCTTCTAGAGCAGCTTTCTTAGAGTAGGTACTCAGCACTGATTGTTCTTGTGGCATTAGTAGTCAGATGACCAGCTTCTATTATTTCAGCCACATTATCTCATGGCATTTCTGATTGAAAGCTTTTCTTATGTTTTCCATGTGATGACTGTCGTCATCAGTGGCATAGAATAGTTGTTCTCCTTTGGTCTGGCGAGGATGTAATGCAATAAATTCTCCAGGCAGTGTGATGGGACTAAGAGCTTCACCTGTTTACCTGAACTACTTCTGGATTTGTTTCAGGTTGTTGATGATGATGATGATGTGGAGAAGGAAGCAAATTCTACGTGAGCTTACATCATCCATGGCCAAATCAGTATTTATTTCTTGTATGTAAATCATTCTCGTTCTGTGGAACAACCAAATCTGCCTTTCTCATCAGAAAAAGTCTGACACTTCCCTCCTCCGTGTCAGCAGCGTATTCACTAATTTATTAAATGCTCTCTATTCAAAAAAAGAATCTTTTTGTTGTTTGCATCTCCTTTATACTGTGTCTTATGGAATTTATGGGCTTCTAAAAACAGTGGGGTGTCTCTGCAATGTTCTTTCATGTAAAAAAAATTAAGGAAACGAAAAAAGGGGGGGAGGGGAGAGAAATAGAGAGAAATACAAAGTTTCTTAACTTTTTTTGCAATAGAAAAATTATTTTTTAATAATTTTTATCAAGTCTTCTTGTGAAAGTTGAAGGACTGTGCCATGGCTCTCAAAATGGGAGATTCGGGAATGTTAATTTGATCAAGTTTGGTCTAAAAAGCTTTGGATTTTTGCCAGATTTGTGTGAAAAGTAACCCATAATTTCAGCTCTTTGTTTTAGAAGGTGTAATAACGTTGCCATCAGTTACGAAAGTTACCTACGTGCTCAGTGCCACCACAGAAATATCAGCAACAGAAACAAAAAAGGAAGTGAGTTGTCTGCTTTAAAAACCATGTATTTTTAAATAAATATTAAAAGATGATCCTTATCAGCTTTAGTAAGTAGACAGACTAATTAGCTTATTTAGAATAAAATTGCTCACCTACCATTAGTAGTCTGTTTAAACCTGCCCAAGATGATTTCTCAATACAACAGTCCAAGATGAACGCACAGTGCTTAGGGGCACAAATTGCATTTGTAGGATAGGAAAAAGCAAATGAATGTGTTTACCTATGGCATATCCTGTTTGCTCCTCCTGCTGTGCCAAAGAGTGCAGTGTGTGTGTACCTTGGCAGAGCGAGGGGAAGACGTGGCAGAGCAGAACGTGTGCCCATTTTAGAGACTAAGGGAAGAGAAATATTTATTGTTCCAAAGCTGAAATACGTAAAGCAGGCTTTGCAAGTACTTGTGTTTATTTCTTGTGCACGTAGAACTTAATTCCTTCCTGTAGTCTGGCTTTAGCAGATGGCTTGGCTAATGGAGACAGTATTTCTTCTTCATGCTGCCATGGTTTGTGGTCATTATTTGGCTTATTGTAGTAGTAGTAGTAGTAGTCCCTATGTAAGGGGCTGACAGCCTCTGTATGCTTCTTCCTCCCCTCTTTGCTAGTGTAATTCCACTGAGTCGTTATGTGGGATCTATTAAGTCTGTGGAGAATCCCTTATAGCACACACATCAGCATGTGGCAGCCATCAACTTCGTCTCACTCTTTGGAAATTAGAAAACAAACATTTGAGCAGAATGTTCCTGTAGCTTTCACATGGTGTAATAACCCACTGTCATTTAAATTACCCACTCAGGATTTGGAAGTTGATTTTAAATCACTGTGTTTTCTTTCTCCCTGTTACAAAGCACGCGGTGATGTGTAATGTTTCTCATTTCTCAAAACCATTTTAGGCCTCATCTGTCAATTCAATGCACTCCATACACCAAAACTCATGTAGATAATTGTTTCATATGTTAAATAAAATGTAGCTCTTCAGATTTGCTCTTTGTTTTTCAGTGAAGCAGTAATGGAAGGCCACAGTGAGGTCTCTGCAGAGCCTAGCTCAGCCCTTCTTTGTAGGAGAAGGGATTATGGCAGTGTCTGTTCATTGATTGGCCTGGGAGCAGAGTGCTACATGATGTCCTCTGTGCTTTTTTGGAAGAGGGATCAACAAGGTGGTTTTGAACCAAGAACTGCAGCCAGTCATTACACTGAAAATAGCAGTGAGTGCACATTCTGGTGGGGTTTTTTTTGTTTTGTTTTTGTTTTTTAAGAAATGAAAAAGTATGTTGGTGTTCTTGCTGGCAAGACTACAGCGTGCCATTCAGCCATTGTCAGTGCTTCCAGGTGAGGAAAGCTTGGAGAAGGCTCTGGGGAGACCTCACTGTGGCCTTCCAGAACTTGAAGGGAGAGTATAAACAGGAGCAGGAACGGCTGTTTTCGAGGGTGGATGGTGATAAGACCAGGGGAATGGTTTTAAACTGAGACAGGGGAGGTTTAGGTTGGATGTTAGGAGGAAGTTTTTCACGCAGTGGGTGGTGAGGCACTGGAACAGGTTGCCCAAGGAGGCTGTGGATGCCCCATCCCTGGTGGCATTCAAGGATTTACATATGGATTTTAGGTTCTTTTATGGGCTCTACTGCAGTGTCAATATAAAGATAATCGAACCTTTTTCTTACAGAGAGACTTTGCTCTCTCTGTAGCCTCAGGCTTTCACTATTTAGTTATTATTTCCAAACATCATTTGGTAGTGGCAGAACCCAACGCCCTGTGGTACTGACGTGCCTGTCCGCTCGGTCACACCCCGACTTTCATCTCTCAGTCCCTTTATTCCCATCTCAGTAGGCACTGTGATAGAACCGGGAAGAAGCAACAGCAGCCGGGCCACGTTGGCTGTGCTGAGTCATGCGGTTCCCGTTCCGCCGCCGGATCCTCTCCAGCAGTTCGGGAGGGGCTCCCCGTGCCGTACCCCCACCTTACGGCCGTACCGGTACTCCATGCCCGCTCACTGTGCCACGTCCCAGGGCTGGGCGGGGCGGGGCGGAGCGAGCGGCGCGGTCCAGTGACAACGCGGGATGTGCGCATGCGCTCTGCGCGCCCGCGGTGGCGGGGGGCGGGCGGGGCGGCCCCGGCTGAGCAGAGAGCGGCAGCACGGATCGGAGTAGCGCGCAGCATGTGCGGTAAGGATCGGGGCCTGAGGGGCTGGGATCTACCCCTGTCCATACGGGGGTGAGGCTGCTGCCCCTGAGGTGGGGCTGACGAGGGGCCCCGTGTCCTTCTGGAGGGAGTGTCAGCGCCTCTCGGGGGCGGCTCAGCCGAAAACGCGGTGCGTGAAAGGCCTCAGTGCGGGGGAGCCCGGCGGCCGCGGGGCAGCGCGGAGAGATGCGGTGTCACAACGTAGGACACGGCACTGCCTGGCCCCGTGTGCGCTGCGGGCGGACAGGTCAACCCGCGGGGCTGTGTGTGTCCAGGA
>NW_024962307.1:1103987-1170583 GCF_019238085.1 Lagopus leucura | reverse complement strand
AGCTGTGGTTGTCCTACCTCATCTCTCGGCCCCAGAACTGCAGTTTATCCATCTTTCTCTCCTTACCACGTTGCCTTCGTGTTGTTCTATGCTCTGTTCGTTATTTTTGCTTGTTCCCACGTTTCCTTTTTTTTTTTTCCCTTCTCCTTTTATTGGCAAAATCAGAATAGGTGCTGTCAATGAGATAAGGATCGGCTCTGCTCCGAGGTGATGACCTCAGGTCGCACCAACAGAGGTTCAGGTTGGGTATTGGGAATGATTTCTGCTCCCAAAGAGTAGTAACGGAGTAGCACAGTTGCTGGTGAGGTCACCATGCATGGAGGTGTCCCAGAACCATGGAGATGTGGCACATGAGGACACAGTGGGCACATTAGGGTGGGGTTGAAGCTGGGGACTTTCTTGCTCTCTTCCAAGTCTCTTCTAGTGTTAACAATTCAAGGATTTCATTCTGCATATTCAGTTTGTATTGACTGTTTCTTTCAGTGGTTCTGTGTCACTGAAGCAGGGGGAAGCTAACAAGCTGTGGAGCTCTATGAAGGCACACTCAGAAATTCGTCCTTCACCCTCTGTTTAATTCTAACAATCATAGAATTAATTAGGTTGGAGGGATCCAACTCCGTCATGTGCATGCTGCTTGAATTTCTGTTGGAAGTACAAAGTGAAACAACACAAAGAATAGAAGGGATTGTTGTTACTACCAACAGATGACTGCAGGAATAGGGGTGTAATTCTGGTGCTCTGTTGTTTGAGGTCCAGCTTTTGGGATGGGCACTGTTAACATTCTGGCCTTCATCTTCTTAACTGTGAGAAGCTCTAGGCACTCTGTGGGTAGTTATGTAGTTGCATTCAAGGTTTTAAACCTTTTTTTCTTTTTTCATATTGGTTGTTTCATAAGGTTGTTCTTAGATGTTGGAAGTGTTTTATGAAACAGGGTGGAGAAACATCAAGGTTTGGTGGATTCTGTATTCTGGAAGCCAGAGATGTATCCTGCAGAGAAAAATGAGGGGAGCATGTTTCTCTGAAGACCTACGGAATAGTAATATCTTATAAACTGAACAGTTTCTGGATGCAGAAAGTGTATGAAGACAGCAAAACATTGCAGGAAACAGGAGAAGAGCTGCTTGAAGCCAACAGGTGCTGCTGCACAAGTTGTGGTCTCCTTGGCTGCTGTCATTCACAGCCCAGCTGGTGGCACAAGACCTGGATGACCGTTGTCTGGGCTCATACATTTAATTGCAGTGGAGGTTTGAGCTTTCTTGAGTGACAGAATCCATATCTCAAGCCCTGGTTCCTCCTTCATCCTCTGCGAGGTCCTGATGGGATGGCTCTTGAGGTGATGTTCTCATTTCTGTGTAAGTGACCTCCCAGAGTCCTGTGTTCTGATGTGCTTGTGTGGCACCCTTGAAGATGAAGCAATCTCAGAGTTCACTTTGTTGATGCCTAACACAAGTGTGGGGTCTGGTGCGTAGATAAGCTGTTCTTTTTGCTTTTGGTCATATCTCAAAAGGGTAGATTTTGTTCTTGATGTGTTTTACAAACTTGCTGTTTAAATAGTTAACCAGCTATTTGGGTGTGCTTTGGTCTGAATGCACCAAACCAGTTCAGTGGCATCCATGATATGGTTTGGAAAACAGGTCTTTCAAGGTAGCCAGGCCTGATGGATTGTTCTGTAAATAAGTAAACCCACCATCTGCTTTAGAACAGCAAAAAAGGAGTTTCAGAATTTAGATCCTGATATTGATGATCACTGGAGATGAAAATGGGCTTAAGAAAGAGATTATTTTCCTGATTTTTCCCAGTCTATCATGCACATTATGTACGTGATATTTAGTGCCTTACATCTCATTTCTTGAAAACCAGGGGTCTGGTAATCCTCAGTCACCACGACAAAAGATTCTTCAGAGCTGCCTGCTGGGTGTGTGATAGCATCATCCATTGGAGTGATTTTAGCAGTGTATAGTAGGGCATAAAGTTATTTGTTAACCTGGCAGTAAACCTAGCCTGAAGGCCTTTTGGCTTTTGTGAGAAAAGGATTAGGAGAAGCTCTTCTGAGTTACTTCATGTATTCTAGACACTGGGGAAGATAATGTGCTCTTATGTGGAAGTGGTGATTCATTTCATTTTCCTGTGAGCTTACTGTGAAATAAGAGAGCATGGGAAGCGAAAAGGTCACAGGAAAAGAACATTCTCAGAAAAGGTATTTGCGTGGCTGTCAGTAGAAATAATGAATGTCCATTTGGTAAAAACTCTATTCTGTCAACTGTTAATAAGGGGATCTTTATATAGCTGCCATTGAAATGCTCAATTTTAGTGCCTGATTATTAAAAATTGGTTCAAAGACAGCTGAGTTTCTCAAGCACCTGACTATCCCCTCTGCTGGGGTAAGGATTTTAAGCAAATCTGTAAAAATCTCTTCAAAACAAATTTCCCTTGGTATGTGTCGGGTCTTAGTGTGATGCTTGGTCTGTTCAGTCCATGTGTGCAAAGTCCTGTGTCAATTCACTATTTGAAATATTTTATTCTATTGTAAAACATGACTACTCTTCTAATGAATGAATGGCCTAGAATGAAGTTCATGAGTGTTTTTTTCATTTCACGTGGCATGTATTTCACCTTGAAATACAACTCAAGGCTTGTCAAAACAGTGTAATTAAATTCTGTTCATGATGCCTGGTTTTCTGGCTTGTCCTAGAGCCCAAGTTGGAGTGCAGGTGTGACATTATTACTGAAAAGGAATAGTGTTGGCTTGAGGCTGAGTGTGTATGTTGAGCTGGAAGTGAAACTCTTGTTTCCAGATCTGCTGGGACCTGAAATTCTAGTGGGCTGTTTTAAGGAACGTTCTGCGTGGAATCATAGAATCGTAGAATATACCAAGTTGAAAGAGACCCATAAGGATCATCAAGTCCAACTCCTGGCCACACACAGAAGTCCCCAAAAATCAGACTGTATGTCCAGATTTTTCTATCTTCAGCACTTGGGATGAGGCTGGGAAGGGAACTGAGCTGGTGGGGGGATGCCGATGGAAATCTACCAGTATAGCACTGAATTTAGAATTGTAGAATTAAATTAAGTTTGGAACAGACCACTAAGATCCCTATGTCCAGCTCATCCCACTACACCTACTGACCTCATCCCTTAGTGCCACATCTCCATGGTTCTGGAACACCTCCAGGGATGGTGACCCCACCACCCCCCTGGGCAGCATGCTCCAGTGCCCAACCACTCTTTCCAAGAAGAATTTTTTCCTAATATCCAACCCAGTGTGCTTCTATTGACTGTTGTGATGTAAATGAGTTGTCACTTTGATGGCATAATTGTCACTTTGTGATGGAGCGCTCTGTACAGAACCTTCAAACAGCTGTAGAGATCTGTGCATTTCCTCTCATTTTTTGAGTCATTTACATTGATTCAAATATAAGCACTGAGAGAGAGAGAATAAGGATTTAATATGTGATCTGGAGAAGAACATCTCTGTTGTGCAGAAAGAACATCTTTTACAGCCTGTAAAACACAAGGTAGGGTTGCATTGTGCCATCCTACATTGCCACATCCCACCTTAGAGAAGGATAAAGTGATCTTTGTTCAGCTGGGGAATAAAAAGAGGTTCTTTTCTGTGCTTTGCATCATGCTGGGATGTTAGCATCATCTGAGCACCCTTTGGCTTGCACAGCCATATTCCCTTCTGGAGGGTTGCACAGATGTGGCCAGTACCTTGGGGTGCAGCTCAAGAGCAAAGTGTGCAGAACTCCTTTTGCTGGCTGCTGAGAGAAATATTTTTATTTTCTTTTTCCAAGAGCCCACTTAAATCAGTGAAGCATGACAAGCAGTTAATGCCTTGGGCTTTTTTTTCCTCCTCTGTTGAGGGCAGCAGAATTGTATTTAAAAATGGAAGGTGATTATAAGATGTGATTGCTCATCTGTTCCCAAATAATACAGTGGTGATGGTAGAGGCAGTAAAAATGCTGTTGTGTACGTGTGGGTTGAAGCTTTCTCCAGCTCTGAAGAATTACCTCATTATAGGATGTTTGAGAAAGAGAAAATGGAAATATTTCCAGTAAATGGAAATGTTGTTTACACACAGTTCATCGTGATCAGATGTCATGAATAGATGATGAGCCTTCAAGTATTTAGTTTTAACTTGCTGCTAGATTCACATTCATTCTCACATGCCTTACTGTCCTTGATATTACACTGTTTATTTTTAATTTTTTTTAATGCATATTTATGCTCTTTTCTCTATGCTTTAAACTTGCTCATCATACTTCCCTTCTCATTTATAGAAATGTGCAAGAATTATGTTTTTGGAGCAGCCTCTCCATTATCACTCCATCTACTTTCTTCTCAAGATCTCCCAATGTTTAAAAGTCTCTTTTCTTTGTAGCATATTTTACAGCATTAATATCCCATTTACATGCTTATAGTTGGCTTTTTTCCACAGTCTATGTGTTATGATAAAAATCACTTCATTTTGTAGTTTTCTCCATCTTAGATTCCAACTTTTCCCCAGTCCTTATGAGTAATCTGAATACAGTTATGCTATAATTAATACATTTTCAATGCCTGAGGCACATGCTTCCCTTCTCAATGGATGCCTTCTGGTTGTTTACAGTATAAGCATAAATAAATGATATTTCAATATCATTCCAGTTGAGCCATCTCTGCCTGGGAGTAATTTCTTCTCTTTTTATCAGTTCATGTGTGACTGAACTCTATTAACGTGGGCAATAGGGCCACCATGAGGCCTCCCCTCAGCCTCCTCTTCTTTGGGCCAAGCCAACTAAGGGTACTCAACTACTTCTCATACATCTTGCCTACCAGACCCTATCCCATCCTTCTGGGCTCTCCCTGTGGATCCTCTCTAACAGTTTTGTGTCCTTCTGACGCTGCTGCACGGAGAGGGGCTCTCTGCCCTCCGCAGCTCTTTGTTGTGGAGTCCTGGAGCTGCTGGTGGTTGGGTAATGAGGCGGCAGGCAGCTGCTGAGACCACCTAGATTGTTCCTTTTCCCACCCCTTTCCCTGTCCTCTCTTCTTTTGCACAGTTTCTTCTCTCAATTCATGGGAGTTCTGGTGCACTCTTTGCTTGCTGTCCAGTGTTTATTTGCCTGTGAGTCACTCATGCTGGTGAAGAAGGCGTCTTCTGTGCTCCATCAATGAGGCTCTTGTGTGTCTGGTTCTGTGCAGGGAAGGGCTCCAGGAGTGGCCTTGTTCTGCATTCAAGCCCCAGAGCACCTCAGTGCTCATGATTAGTCTTCATTTGCTAAAAAAAGCCTATCCCACATGGGTAGTGTCATGCTGTGAAGGTAGAAGAACTCGTGGATACTTGGATGAGTCTTGTGGTGCCACAGCAAGATGGCCAATGTACTTTTGATGGGAAGGCTGGGATTGTGGGGCATTATGGAGAGCTGCTTGAATATGAGGAGCTGCCCCATACTGGGATTGTAGGGCCTTATGGAGAGCTGCTGGGCACAAGGAGCTGCCCAGAACCACCAGTGAGAGGTGGGCAGCTCAAGGGTTTGGATGGAAACAGGACCATACATAAAGCAGGGAGAGACATTCCTGCACTGAAATTGTGTAGCTAAATGTAAGTGGCTTTCATGTTTCTGTAATTATGTGTTGTATGGGAACTGCTGAATCACGGCCTGAACCTCTGATTGATCACCTGAGGCAAGCAATGAGTCAGCCCTGGGAGCACAGGTGAAGGCAATTCACCTGTGCTGCTGAAAGGGGTGGAGCCTGGCTCACCTTTCCTAGACTCCATTTAAGAGCTGGCTGCCAGGGAAGAAGGATCTCTTTCTGGAGGTCCCTCCTTTGGAGTTTTACAGCGAGTCCAGGTCAAGAATAAGCACTCTGCCTATTCTTTCTTTGGTGTAATAACCTGCTTAGCCAACCTCTCTTATATTTCATAATTATAACATTTGTATATTCATAGATCATGCATACAGCCACATA
Organism: Lagopus leucura; assembly: GCF_019238085.1. Classification (NCBI taxonomy): domain Eukaryota; kingdom Metazoa; phylum Chordata; class Aves; order Galliformes; family Phasianidae; genus Lagopus; species Lagopus leucura. Next base: position 1,164,634 of record NW_024962307.1, on the reverse strand, counting down.
GAGGATTTCAGGCATCTAGGATATAGCTGAAATACGCCGCCTGTCAGCCTGGGTGACAACTCTTTGGAGTCAGCTCACTTGTGAATAGGGACTGCTGTGTGTCTGAGGGATGCAGTTTTTAGAATCGGAGTGAACTAAGTGTCTCAAATTGTAAAATTTTTGTTTTGCTAGAAGAGTTCGGAGGGTGAGAGCAGAGTGAGCTTTTGAAACGTGGTCAAGGTTGTTGACTGCTGTTTTATTACTTGTGGAGATTTCAGCTGTGCATTGCAAGGGTTGTGGGTGACGGACTCATTCGGTCCATTTAGGTGCAAGAACAGGTTGAACAGATCCCATTGAGAGGTGGCAACAGCTGGTTGGTGTAGGATGTCAGGAGCAAAGGAAGAGAAATTGTAGTTTTCTATAATTCTAGCTTTGATATTCTTACAGGTGGTTGTGGGGAAAGGCTTTGGGTTTAGGAGAAGTGAAGGCAAGAGCAAAAGACACTGAGGAAGGACTCATCATGAAGGTAGAATCTTCCATGCAGAAGTTTGGGAACTGAGGAACGTTATATGGCAGCACCATTTGGAGGAAAAAAAAATTGGGATTTGGGATTGCGATGTCTTTAAGAAGGATTTTGAGTGGGTGGGTGACTCAATTCCCTTCTCAACGTGTGTGTATGTTTGCATGAAACTGCTTTTATTCTATGCAGGTGTTTTTCTCCTTTAAAAAGAGGGAAATGACAATTTTCCAGCATGGATATTTCTAGTATCCAGCAAACGTCTTTGCATGTTCCTGCTCCGTGATGGCACCGAAGCTAATCTTTCTGAAATAGAGCTGTAGCTGGTGTTGGAGATCCAGGAGTTTGCGTATCCCTGTCACCATGATGTGTTTGCATCCCAGTTGCTTAAAAATAGAAGCGGTGATCTATCAGCCTTTGCAGCCCTCTGGAAAAATAACCTCATTACTTTGAAAGTGTTGATTTGCAGGAGTTAAATTAAGATTTCCCAAATTTTTCTGTGGGAGGAACTTAGGAAAGCTAATTCAGGCAAAATTCATCTTGAAAATGGTTCTTAAGCACCAAAAACCCAATTTTCCTCAGTTGTGACTTTATGGTGACATTATGCTCTTTTTTCTTACACAGGCATATTTGCTTACCTGAACTACCATGTTCCCCGGACAAGAAGAGAGATTCTGGAGACCCTTATCAAAGGTCTCCAGCGGTTGGAGTACCGTGGTTATGACTCTGCAGGTAACAGTGGCTCTTTCTTGGATTTTGGCTTAGCAATTCTCATAGTGTTGTGGATGTTTTCTACTGTCTTCTGCTTTTGAAGGAAGCTAAAACACAAATTGGATATGCATATGGTTGTGTGGTTGGAGGTTTGGCTTAACCTTCTACATGTGGGTTTCTATAAGTGTTCTCGATGCCTGGCATTTAAGGACTGGGCCCCCCCAATACAAGACAGGGAGCTGTTGGAGAGGGTCCGGAGGAGGGCCACAAAGATGATCAGAGGGCTGGAGCACCTCCCATACGAAGACAGGCCAAAGAGCTGGGCTTGTTCAGCCTGGAGAAAAGAAGTCTATGGGATTACCTCATTGCAGCCTTCCACTATCTAAAGGGAACCTACAAATGGGAGGGGAGTCAACTCTTTACGAGGGTAGATAATGGCAGGACAAGGGGGAATGGTTAGAAGTTGAAGGAGGGAAGATTTAGGTTGGATGTCAGGGGGAAGTTATTTACAGAGAGAGTGGTGAGGTGCTGGAACAGGCTGCCCAGGGAGGTTGTGGATGCCCTGTCCCTGTATGTGTTCAAGGCCAGATTGGATGGGGCCCTGGGCAGCCTGGGCTACCATTAGATGTGGAGGTTGGCGACCCTGCATGCAGCAGGGGAGTTGAAGCTTGATGATCCTTGAGGTCCCTTCCAACCCAAGCCATTCAGTGATTCTATGACTTGAATTGTAGAATCACAGAATGCATTGGGCTGGAAGGGACCTTAAAGATCATCTATTTGCAACCTCTCTACCATGGTATTGAAAATATCTCCAAGATGACAAAAGGAAGATTGACTTTCAGTCTCAAGGGTTTCTTGCCTTTTCCTCTGGAGAGTGAAAAGGCATTGTAAAGGAAAAAGGCAGCAGTATTTCTTTACATAAATAGCTGTAACGCGTGTTCTGCGTTTCACACTATTTCTTTGTATTCCATGATGATGTTTAGGTGTGGGAATCGATGGTGGCAATGACAAAGACTGGGAAGCTAATGCTTGCAAAATCCAGCTTATCAAACAGAAGGGGAAAGTGAAGGCTCTGGATGAAGAGGTGCACAGTATGTATTGTTCTTTCACTCTTTGCTCTCTTCCATTGAAACGCTCTCATGTCATTTGTGTTTTGATTATCATCTATTTTATGCAGAAAAACACTTATTTGGGAATAACTTCTAGGTAAAGTGCCAGAGGTGTAAGTACTCATACATGTGCTGCAGAGGACCTGAGAGAATGAAGCTACAGAGAAACCCTCTTTTCTCAGAAAGAAGTAATCACATGCTATTAATGTTAAACAGATTTGAAATAGAGTTTAAATCCTGACAAAGCAAACAGTTTCCTTGAACTGGGTAAATGGGAGATCCTGGGAGATGGCTGTTAGACATCTAGAGCTTGGCCATGAAGCAAGAAGAATGTACTAATAAGTTCAACGGTTGAATTTTACATTTCTACCCGTAAAGCAGTCAATCTGCATAGCAATGAAGTAGGTGAATGGCTACAAGCAGGCACTGATGTCTGTAACTGCCAAATTAAGGAGGGAGCACAAAATGAGGTCTTCTCCATCTGCTTTTCTTCGTATTTCCTTGATTTTAAAGCTAGATTCATTACATCTGTACTGAACACAGAGTCACAAAGTTGTTGGGTCAGAGCTTGACATTTGGTTAGGTTTGTCAATTATTCTAGCTGCCCAGTATTGCTATCTCTATGAACCTGGGAGATGGGATGATATTCTCCCAGTGGCTTTGGGTCGGGTTAATAAAACTTCTCCTGCTTTTGCCTGCAGAGCAGCAGGACATGGATCTCGACATTGAGTTTGACGTGCATCTTGGAATCGCGCATACCCGTTGGGCTACCCATGGAGAGCCCAATCCAATCAACAGCCACCCGCAGCGCTCGGATAAAAACAACGGTGAGAATGTTTGCTTGGCATCTGGCTTTCTGGGACACCTAAAACGTCACAGGGAAGGGTGGCTGGATCCAGAATGGGTGGTTTAATGCAGACTGTGATGTTGAGTGCAGAGAAGGGAAGCTGGAGGAGACTGAGTCTGATTTTCACTGTGGGGAAGTTCTCATGAGCTGCTTGCATTACTAATTGATCTCATGGAGGGCTGGGGGGTCAGCATCCCAGGGGTTCAGCGGGTGCGTGGCCATAGGGTAAGAAGAGTTAACAATACAATGAAATTGGATGGTAAGAATCTACCTAAATTTTCTTCAGATTTTTTTTTAATCTTCCTTTTTTTTTTTTTTATTTTCTGATCAGCACCACTGTACAGAAGTGGCTTGGTTGGTTTTTTTGTTTGTTTGTTTTTTTGGTTTTTTGGTTTTTTTTTTTTTTTGCTATAGCAGCCCAGGGGACAGCACCAACAATCTGACAGGAGGAGTGAAGTGTTCATTTATTTCCAGCAGGGTCGTTATTCTGCCACTCACAACCAAACAGAATGGGGAAGGGCAAGGAAATCATACCAGGAAGAGAAACTCTTCTTTTTATTCTGGTGGCTTTACAGACCGTAAAGGTCTGTAATCCCTGCTGTTTATTGGGTGTTATGCTGCTGTGGGCATAGGCAGGTGCCAATTGCCAGACTGAACCGTGTCTACCTCTGTCTGCAGAGTTCATCGTCATCCACAATGGCATCATCACCAACTACAAAGACCTGAGAAAATTCCTGGTGAGCAGAACTGTGGTGTTGTTGGGAGGAATCATGAGCCCCCCAGGCACTCCCCCCAGCTGCATTAGCACATGCTCATTCTGCATTCATTCCTTTTCTCAATCTTCCACTTGCACTCTGACTCTCCTGCTCCCCTGCTCCGTACCGCTTCCTTGCTCACAGTCACCCTTGAACTCATGCACACTCACAAGCACCCACTCTTGCTCTTCTCCTTGCACTGGTGCACTTTCGTCTTTGCATTTACTGATGCGTACACTCTACCTCATGCTTTCTCTTGCACTCGTGCCCCCATTTGCACTTCCACTTTCTCACTTGGATTAATGGAGTGGGAAGAAAGGATGGGTGAGTGGGTGAGAGGGAGAAAATGAAAGATGAAAAGCAAAATGGAAAGGAAGAAGAGGAGGAGGAGGTGGGAAACAGTGGGCACAACCAATGTGTGCTGTTGCTGCAGGAGAGCAAGGGCTATGACTTTGAGTCAGAGACGGACACAGAGAGCATTGCCAAACTGGTGAAGTATATGTATGACAACCGAGACAGCGACGACATCAGCTTCACCACCCTGGTGGAGAGAGTCATCCAGCAGCTGGTAATGCATGGGGCACAGTGTGGGGTGGGAGCACAGGGATGGATGGGGACAGACGCGCATCCTGGGAGCAGTACACAGGGAGTGCTGTTAGAGAAACGGTCAGGTCCAGGCAGTGTGTGCTTGCAGTCTGCCTGCAGTCTCCGTCTGGAAGAGATGCTGACCCCTGGTGGGAACTCCACTGCACAGCCTGGCTTCCATGTGTCAGCTGTGGCTGAACCGTGCAGGACCAGGATCCATCACAGTGCACATTTCTTCCCAGGGCGTGTTGCTCAGGAGGTGTTTTTTTTTTTCTCCAGTGAAGATTTCTTTGGCAGAAGCTGCAGTAACTGCAGACAGGAACAAATGTTGATTTTTATCAGCTTTTTCCCTTGTAAGTTCCCTGTGAGCTAACACAGGAGTGCGTGCAAGGACTGCCGGGTAATTCAGAACTCATTGAGTGGCTGAGGAGGAGCCCAGGGCACCTGGTGGCTCCGAGGCATCAGTGAAATCTGCTCAGTATCTCTAATATATTTACAGAAATGTAAGTGTAGTTTGTATGCTGGGATGCCTAAAATCCTGCCCTGGCCTCAAATGAAGGGGGATAAACCATTTGTATTTGTTTCATTCTAGGAAGGTGCTTTTGCCCTCGTATTCAAAAGTGTTCATTATCCTGGTCAAGCAGTTGGTACAAGGTAAGTATTTGTGTATTAAAAACCTGTCTTGGTGCACCCAGCCTCGAGGTATGTTCCCTCCTAAGCCAAGATAGAAGACAACAGAGATTGTTCTCATGGTATATGGTAGGGTGTATGGTGTATATGGTAGGGTATATATGGTTGGGTGAGGTTGACCGTTGTTTTTCATTTTTCCAATTAGTATAACAGAAAATTCCAAAGAGCAGAATGGTTCCATTGGAAGGGTGCACATAGTATTTTAAAGGTTTCTTTGTAACCTGTGTTACAATTGGAACAGGGCAGCTCTGAGCTTTGGGAGGAACAGCTTTTTCTCTAGACTTTTGGTTACAAGAGCTTTAAAAGGAGATGGATTTTCTCTTTTCTGTGTTTGCAGCGTGTGGGCAAGTGCTTCATTTGACTTGCAGACAAGCCAGCCTCTTTCTCCACCTTTGAACATGAGGATCAGTCCAGTTGATTATTCACATGTGTTAACATAATAACCAAGTTCAAACTTCCATGCCAATAACCGTAGGTGCACACAGTGAGCAGCAGTCCTTGTGTTCCTGGCTCAGGCATCTGGGACTTGGGTTACAGTTGCAGAGCTAATGCTGAATTTGGGACACGTCTTAGCTTAGACAAATCTTTGGGTGCTGAGGATTGTCACTCGGTGTCTTGCAGGCGCGGCAGTCCTCTGCTCATAGGAGTGCGCAGTGAGCACAAGCTCTCCACTGACCACATCCCCATCTTGTACCGTACAGGTAAGCATGAGGTTTAATGTCCTGTGACTGCAAGCAAAATGCATCTTAATGCAGTACTGTTCAACTTAGATCCTTACATTCATATTATGTGTGTGGCATGGTGGCATTCAGAAGTTTATTTGCTTTTAAGAACGTGCTTTGCCAGCACTGTCACGAACCTTATTTTATTCCCCCATAATGAAAATTGTTAAAACCATTCAGTTACTGAGCACTGAGTCATTCTCTGAATGCTACAGTGATCATAACGACTGTCCCAGTATGTTTTCCTCCTTCCAAATGGTGCTGCTAATGATACCTTGCTGCATTATGAGAAACTGTCCTAGTAAGCTGTCTATTTAATCTTGGTTGATGTTGGATAATTAGCAGTAATTCCTCATGTATGTAAGTAACACCCTTTTTTTTTTTTTTCCCCCACTGATGTGAATTTTGTTTTCCAATTACACTTTCAGCTGTACAGTCTATGGATCATTCTTTTGATGGAATATCCATAAATGTGGAGGAAGGTGCCTACCAAAGAAAATCTCGTAGCTGATATTTCAGACAAATCCTCCAGTTTGTTAGGAATCAAAAATGAAGCAAATATACCTTGTCTCTTTACTGTGTGGTTATTGCTTTCCATGTAATCTAGTGAAACAAATGGGATAGCTGGAATTTCTTCTGGATCACAAGCGCTATGAGCGACACACAGGAAAATCCACTGAACCTATTTCAAGTGTTGTGCCCTAATGCTTGACAGTGAGGTTTACATGTGACTGCAGCTCACTTTCCTTTGCTCTATTAACAGGGCTGTATTTGTTCAGCTTGAAATATATGGGGCACTTACGAAATTAAAAATGTTTTGTCCTAATATTAAGTACTTAATTTAATCACACCTTCATGTGTGATCTGATGAACTGAGTTCACATCTGGAGCTGGAAAGAGCAGCATTGTTCATTTGTGCAGCAGTGCCTTTGCAGATCTGCTGTGTGCTTGGAGTTGTGGTACGGGAGAGAGATACGGTATTAAAATGTACTCCAGACATATCCCTACTCCCTTTCATTGTACCCGTGTTAACTCTCCATGGCATTTCAGTTATTTGATTTAGAGGGGAAAGATTCTGTGTTGCTCATAGATTCTAGTCGCTGGGGAGTGGGTGCTATGCAGCAACAATCCAGGTACCCATAGATAATTGGGTCACCTCTGGGCAAATAGGTAAGAGCTATAACTGGTTGATAACACTCATTGTAACTTTTCAGCCGCTCCTTGGTTAAGATACAGAGGAAAGCATTGCAACATAGTAAAGTCAAAAAGTCATTTTGAGAAGCAAAATTTGCATGTTTTGATCGTGTGGGTACTTCTGTTGGAGACTGGCCACTAACACCTTTGCTCTGTCTTTTCCCTCATTTACTGACCTGACAAAGTGGAGGGCCCTAAACTCTTGGCTGAGTGGAACCTTACGAAGTATCAACATGAAAGCAGTATTTTTCCTTTACGTTTGCAGCGTTAGAAATCTCAGCATTACGTTACCAAATGAAGTTGGTTCTTAGTCCTATGTGCTCCAGTCCTCTTAGATACTTCCTTCCCAGCAGAGTAAGGCAAATCTTGAATCCAACTCAGAACTTGTATTTGGTATCTCAGGAGCAATGCCAAGTGCTTAATCATGAATCCCTCATTTGTGTCTGAGCGCATTAGCTCAGCCAGACAGAAAGAGGTTTGAATTAAAGCTGGTGGTGCTCAGGTGGCGTGAAAGAATGTCATCTGGTGACAAGAATCACTGACAAAAAAAGAGCAATCCTGCTTGCTTTCTCAAAGCTTCAGGACAGTTAGTGAAACATGAGCACAGGAGGCATTTGTAATGATAAACAGGACATACTCAACTGGGAACATACTGGTAAATGTGACTGCTCGTAAAACAGTATGAGTACTTTTTTCCTAGTGGAGTCATACGTGAACTTTTTTCTACTGCTGTTTTTCTATAAACTTAAAACTCTGCATGCAGTGTTACGCTTGCAGGTTTAACTCAAAAGCACATTAAAAGCATGTAAGCAAACTGAGAAAGTGCACCATGATGTAATTATTGGTGTGCTGCCCTCTATTTGTTGTTGCTGTTCAATTTACTGTGACTGCTCACAGTGATGGAAATAGTGCTTCATGTTGGTATTGTGCCTTGGGACCTTTGGCTGAGCATAACCCTGCAGCTTATTCTGCATTTGTCAGTACAGTTCCTACAGTGCTGTACTGACAACTATACAGTAGTGTACAGTTCCTAACCTTTGTGTCTTTTAGGTAAGGATAAGAAGGGAAGCTGCAACCTGTCTCGTGTGGACAGCACCACCTGCCTCTTCCCTGTTGAGGAGAAAGCTGTGGAATACTACTTTGCTTCTGATGCTAGGTAATGTGCTACAGCATCTTTCAATGTAGATATAGATTTGTTCTTTAGAGGCAAATCTTAACTATTGTTAAGATTCCAGAGGTGTGTGTTGGGAAACCTGGGAGAGCACAGACCAAAGTAACAGGACAGATGCTGCTTCTCCAGTGATCTCTGTACATGGGCAATTCCTCTGTTGTCAAAGGTGGCCTATTTTAGTGAAAGTAGGAAGGAATGACTTAACAACAGCTTTATCGGAACTGGTGGTTTTCTGTGTATTGGGGAAATCGATACTTGTTGCAGAAATGTAAAAACACTGCAGTGCACAAATCAACAGGGCATTTTGTCATAGTGTTTTGAAGAGTCTTGGGGTATCCCTCCATGCTCTGATCTCACAGAGCACACCCAAGGTCAGAACAAAAACTGCTAAAATAGTAGCCGATGTGCTTCAGTGCAGCTCTCTTTGAGTAAGAGAGCAGAGTCTGAAATCTAATGGTAATTCCAATATTGGCACTCCTCAAGTAACCTGCAAGCAGGGAAGGTGTTTGCTAGTAGCCAGTGCTTGGAGTATGTCTAAGTAGATCTTGAAGTACTTTAAGAGATGGCCAGGTTGCCCAAGGTTTTATAGATGGGGGAAAATGAGATGCAAGGAGGAATGATTGCTCATCAGTGGAAAAAGAAAGGGACTCGCACCTGCAATTGAGCATCCTGTGTGTTACCTTCTTCATGACTTCCACTCTAGCTCCTAATGCTTAGATTCCATTACTTTGTCTGAGGAGCTCATAGTTTCTTCTTCAAGCAGGCACTGAGCTCAACAATGAGGTAGATGGGAAAAATCCAGTTATTGGCAGTGTGGAAATGTTCTTCTCATTAAAAAATAAAATTCCACTGATACAAGTAACTTCTAAAATCTTTATGTTCAATTATAAATAGGGCTGTAGCCCTCGTATTTCTGTGGCAAATAATGTCTTACGGCACATGATGTATGCTTTTATAGCGCTGTCATTGAGCATACCAACAGAGTGATTTTCCTTGAGGATGATGATGTAGCAGCTGTGGTTGATGGCCGTCTCTCCATCCACCGGATCAAACGTACAGCAGGCGATCACCCTGGGCGTGCCGTGCAAACCTTGCAGATGGAGCTTCAACAGATTATGAAGGGTAACTCTTCTGAATGTCACCTGGGTATTTGCACATACCCACCGTCACAAGAATTATTCAGGTTGTGAAGGACCTCTGTGGATCTGGATCTGGCCCTGCACAACCTGGATCAAGTTGTTTTATTCAAGTAAGAGAGCAGAGACTGAAATCTGATGGTAATTCTAATACTGACAACCCAAATCAGGTTGTTCAGATAATTATTTAGTTGAGTTTGGAGTATGTCAAAGGATGGAAATCCCACAGACTCTCTTAGCACCTGTTCCAGTGCTTGACCTCACCCTCGTGGTGCAAGAAATTGATCTTGCATCTAATGAGACTTTTCCTCAAGCTAACACCATAACGAGAATTGTGGGGCTGAGGATTCTTGGAAGCATTGGTATGTTCTGAGATTGAACCCTAGCCAGCTTGGATCTAACCATTAGTTGACACATTCTGATACCTTGAATCTAGTTCTTACGATGAACTGATGCTTTGGTAGAAAATGAAATGAAATGAAGGTTCATTAGGTACAAGAATGAAAAATCATCTCTGACTGATAACTGGCATGTCAGTGACTCTGATTTAAAGCTTTTCCCCATGTGAACGTAAATTATCTGAAAGTAAATAAAAGTATTATCTTGTCTCTTATTTATTTTATAGGTAACTTCAGCTCATTCATGCAAAAGGAGATTTTTGAGCAGCCAGAATCCGTTGTTAATACCATGAGAGGAAGGGTCAACTTTGATGACTACACTGGTAATTGAGATGAATCCTTCTTTATTTCTGGCGGCGCAGCATCCAACAATTATTCACACCAGTAATCTTGAGAAGTTCTGGTACTTGGCCACCCTAATTTTTCTCTCTGAATCTTGCCTACAGTGAATCTTGGTGGCTTGAAGGATCACATTAAGGAGATTCAGAGGTGTCGTCGTCTAATCCTTATTGCCTGCGGGACGAGTTACCATGCTGGAGTTGCAGTAAGTGGTCGGTCTCTATCTGTTTGTGAGCTGTAGGTAGAACTGAATGATGCTGCATCTGTGAGCAGGATAAGGATGAAATGATAATGCTAAGCAAATGTGTGCTGCTTGGTGAAGATCCTTTGGAAACTGCATTTACCAGACTTTCAAATTGCCAGCAGCAAAGATAGAATCATAGAATGGCCTGGATTGAAAAGGATTTCAAAGATCATCTGTTTTCAACCCCCCTGCCACAGACAGCGTTGCCAACCACCAGACCAGGCTGCCCAGAGCCACATCCAGCCTGGCCTTGAGTGCATCCAGGGACAAGATAGGAACTAAAAGTTTGAACACTTGAGTGCTCTATGAAAATGTTGACGGTATTCAGTTGAGTAGCTACAACAAGTTTCTGGCTTGGCCTGGATACTGTTGGTGGCTCTTGAATTCACCAGTAATAGAAGTTGCAGTCTGATGGAATAACACTCTATAAGAAGGAAGAATTTTTCAGAAGGATTGGAAGCAGTTGGCCCTATATGCTTTATAGCCTATATGGCCTTTATAGCATATATGGCCCTATAGGCTTTATATGGGGCAGAAGCAGGGTAGCTTTTCACAGGGGTAGTTGTATGTAACTTGAGTATACTGAGAGAATATAATCTAGTTCTAATTTTTTAAATGTATTTTGTTAGTAATATCTTTCTAACATTACCGTTTGCCAGACCCGTCAGGTTCTGGAAGAACTGACTGAATTACCTGTGATGGTTGAACTAGCCAGTGATTTCCTGGATAGAAACACTCCTGTCTTTAGAGATGATGTTTGCTTTTTCATCAGCCAGTCAGGTATGGTCTCACTTTACCACCCAACTCGCTCATATCTTTCCTGTAAGCCTGGGAGGCCAAAGTCAGCGGGGCTGAATTCTTGTGCCTGTCTGTAGGACTGCAAATCCTACATGCAAAGGAAGAAATTAGCACAAACATACAGGAGATGGGGGGGAAAAAAATGGAGTGGTTCTCCCCCTGTCCATCTGCATGAGTTCATTTAGCTGAGCCTTACACATGGTGATGGTGGTTTTGTTTCCTTTCTCTGTGAGGAAATACTCCATCAACCAGAAGGCTGAAAAAACATTCTTCTGAGGTCTGGGTAAAGGCAACACAGTAGTTTTATTGAATAGTTGTAGTTCTTTAGTTAAAGCTGTACTAGATACTGAGCTGCATGGTGGATCAGCTCTGTGGAAGACTACTGCAGGAAAAGTACAGCAGCCTTGGAATGGGATGAGTGAGAAAACACATGCTTATCTTAAAAAGAAATATAGTGATATATCCTATTTAAAGTATTTTCAAGGGCAATAGCAAGAATTTATTTATCTTCATTTTAGTTGCAGATTGTTGCAGCTGATTTTCGGCTTTGTTATTGTAAACTAGTGGTTAGTTTTTCCTCAATACAATGAAATACACTTCAGGTGGCAAAGTGGCAGGTAACTTAGAGTGTCCCTTATAGGGGACTCATGTAAGTGTTGCAGCTTTTTCCCTGATTTTGAAACCTTTTGCTTTTTCTTACAAGTTGCACTGTCCCAAATGTAGCAGGCAACTGATTGAGGACACCCTAGGGGATAGATCTTTCCCCTGAAGTGTTGGATGTGGCATGCAAACAAGGATTTTCCTGGAACCTAAGCTTGTTCATCAGGCATTACAAAACCAAACCAAAGTAAATGCTCAACCCCCGCTTACCCCCACTCATAAATCTATTTTTCTACCCTTAGATTTCCACCCTACTGGCTGGTAGTATGTTATGCAGCGTGCAGCCAGTGTTGTTTTTGTATTGGAATATTGAAGTAGAAGTGAACCTAACTTGCTTTGTTTTTCTGTTGTTGTTGTATGGACAGGAGCACCTCAAAAGAGGTGTTCTTTTAGGAGAAAGGCAAATTGATATGATATATGGTAGCTTCTAGTCTCATCTGTGGATCTCAGCCCACAAACATCACTGCTGGGATCACCAGTGTGAGGACTATATTTTCCCACTCACAGAGTTTATTTAAACCTATCTTTTAAATTGCTGACTCCTTTGCTTACAGACAAATACAAACCTTTAAGATTCTATTGGGGAAAGCACTGCAGTTCTACATCTGCAGTGGCTGGAGTAACTGATACAAATGGCAGCATTGGAAAATGTGTCTTTTCAGGTGAGACAGCAGATACTTTGATGGGTCTTCGGTACTGCAAAGAGAGAGGAGCCTTAACTGTAGGCATAACCAACACAGTTGGCAGCTCTATATCACGGGAGACGGATTGTGGAGTCCATATCAATGCAGGACCAGAGATAGGGGTTGCCAGTACCAAGGTAATACCAAGTTCACAGACCTTACTCTCTTATTATATGAGTCCTCAGAATGCTTTCTATTCCCTTTTTAAACGTTGTAATGGATGACTGTGTAGTCAGTGATCGTGTGTGCATCAATACTATTCATTTTCCTTTTCTTGTATCTTGCAAAGAGCTTTCTTCTATTTTGTAAAGGAAATATTGCAAGGAAGCAGTGTTAAATGTTGAAAACAAAGGGGTCTCAGAGAGAAAAATGCCCTAAGAGGCAAAAATTCTCTTCTTAGTCATTTGTCCTGAGCTAAAGTCTTGGTTTAAAATTAGGTCTCAAGATGGAAAAGGAAGTAGTAAGAACTTCAGAAACTTAGTACATAACTGCCCTGAATCACACTGCTTTACCAAAGAATGCTGATGTTAAAGCTTTACTTTTAGCAAATGGGGGAATGGTGGATAAAATAAACCCATTTTTTGTGTCCATGTAAGAGTTATTCTCTGGTTGGTGTATCTGGCTGCATGTGATACAGTTTAAAATACTGTGCTATGCTGCATTTCATTTCAGTGAAGTACTTCTGCACAGTGAAATCTGCTTTGATTTAGTTATATTTAGAGGCGAGATGATGTCAATCTGTTACATAAATTCAGCCAAAAACCACATTGGAGTTTAATAGTTCAGTGGGGAATTTGATCATGGAAAATTCATGAGTCTCTTACAAGAAAACTTTGAATGAGTTGTTTGTTGCTGTGTTGTTTTCATATAGCCAATGGTTGGAGATAACTGAAAATGGCATTTTCTTTCTGGAAATGTGAGGAGCTACCAAAGTTGTGCATATATGAAATGTGAACTGGAAGAGTTTCTCCCCTAAGGCTGTATATTCCAGTTCATTTTGAGAACACACGATAGATAATGTAACACGTCTTCAACTGCATGCTACCCAAAAGTAGGAGGTCACATTCTGTATCAAACTCTCCTAGTAACCATCATTCAAGCTTTTTAAAATTCCTTCAGAGCTGTTCTCCAGTATTCAGCATGGGGGTTGTTTTGATCATGGTTGAGAAAGGGGCAGAACTACTACAAACCTTAATCTTATTTCTAAGTGACATCAACCTTAGGCTGGTTCTGCAGAGCATTTCATCACAACACTGATCTTTTAAGGAATTCGAAGACTTGCCTTCATAATAGCTGTTGGATTCTGTGCCTCAGATGTTATTGCAGACAGAGTTGCCTTGAGCACTGTGTAGATGATTTTTCCCCAGACTTGGTGATACCCATCACTGGGATCTTTTAGAGAGCCTTTGCAAGGTGAGGTGTTCAGGAGCTGTTCCTGAAGAGCTGGGGGGAGGGAAGGGTGGGAAGTCACCTTTTCAGTGACTTGCTTGCATTACTTCTCTTGCATGTGGTCCAAAAATCCTACAGCCAGCGGTGCAGTGTCACAATGTCCAGATGTAGTGGTGGGCTTCCACTGTGTGTCTCCATCACTGGGTCTGCTGGTCATCAGTGCTGTCATCATTTGCTCCCTCAAATACAGGAAGAAGGACACAGCTATAGTCCTAAAACTGGATTTAGTAGTTGCCAGAAATTCTAGGAATGCTCTTTGCTCATGTTCCTCTTTCCTACTTGATTGGAAGGAAAGCTACCATTTAGTAATATATTAAGAATGAAATCAGCAGCTAATTGAAGGATGTTGTAGTAGGTGACAGCTGTTTGCTTTCTGTCTTAATAATATGCTTCTCTCTCCTTCTTTCTCCCTTCCCCTTACTAGGCCTAGACCAGCCAGTTTGTCTCTTTGGTGATGTTTGCTCTCATGATGTGTGATGACAGAATTTCTATGCAAGAAAGACGCAAGGAAATCATGCGTGGTCTCAAAGGACTGCCAGGTAGGAAAACATTGCATTGATTCCGTCTTGCCAAGTAATGTTTAATAGCACAGGTGAACCTGACAGTGCCTAAGCTTTGCATTTGAAAGATGGGAGGATTGAGATTTGTGCAATGTGACTGTCAATGGTAACTTTGCAACTATATTCTCTCTGATGCATTCACAGCACTAAATTGGACTATTAAACACGAGTCCAGTTCACTCTGCAAGTCATAGCTGTCTGTTATATGAAGTATAGGCAATGTGTACTGTTTGAGAGAGGCAGGGTTATAAGCAGACACAACTTCAATTCTTTCAGACTTGATTAAAGAAGTGCTGAGTATGGATGATGAGATCCAGAAGCTGGCCACAGAGCTGTACCATCAGAAGTCTGTTCTTATCATGGGACGTGGCTACCACTATGCTACATGTCTAGAAGGAGCTTTGGTAAGAGATTTCTTTATTTGAAACTTTTTCAGGTGTACTTAGCTGTGGGCTTAGATTAGGCACCTGGCTACAAGCTGATTTATAAACAGCAAGCAGGTGTGGTCTGCTGGCTGACACAGGCTGAAGTAGTGTGTGAAATAACACTTGCCATATTGGTGCTGTTATTTCCACGTGAAGATACACAGTTCACATCATAGCTGCTGGCTACAGTGGACTGAAATGTATTTTCAGCTTGTGCTTTCACATTGGGAATATTTTGTGTGTTTGCATTACAGACAGGGCAACCTGATAAAATCAATTCTTTAAACTGTTGGGGTGACATTTCCAGAAGTGCTCAGCATCCCAAACTGAGCACATTCCTTCCCTACAACATGTGTATTGCAATTTCTACCTCTGAAAAGATTATTTTTGGCATTTTGCTGTCACCTGTGGACATGCACGCATCCTCTTTGTATTTAGCTGCCCAGTTCCAGGCTGTGATGATGTATGCATTGACTGATGACAAATAATGAGGCCTTATGAAAGATTATTTTCTTCTCCATCTAGAAAATTAAAGAAATTACCTATATGCACTCTGAAGGGATATTGGCAGGTGAGCTGAAGCATGGCCCTCTTGCACTGGTGGACAAACTCATGCCTGTTATCATGATCATCATGAGAGACCATACGTATGCAAAGTGCCAGAATGCTCTCCAGCAGGTCATTGCACGACAAGTAAGTACCTGTAAAAACTTCTGGTGCACCAGAAATGCAGGCTTTAATATGGAAGCGGCTTTATTGTTATAGGGCACCCTACCTATCTGCTATAGTGTCACTGCCTAAAATGCGAGCTTGGTAGGTGGTTGTTATGGGCAGTTTTGTATAAAACAAAAAACAAGTAGGAAAAAAAACAAGCAGGAGGGAGAATGGTTGGTATCTTTATTCTTAAGTTTATGACAGTTTTTGCTACAAATCTTACAGGGTAATAGAAGATGGAGGCTGAGACCTCTGTGGCACTGTGGGTTAGGTTCAAGATATTTGTAGATAACTCCTGCTGAACCAATAGAACTGAGCTAGTTTTCAGTTTTAACAGTATTTCTCTAGCTGAGAATGCATAGGAACTCCTGCTTGATGTGTGGAGTTTATTTTTTAATCCTCTAGGATTTCCCAGTTCAGTCAGGTCACAGAAAAAGGAACAACTCAGACCGTGCAGTCATATATACATGCAAAATGCACTGATGTTGTGTTTTAACGAGAAAAGTACACTGACAGAATGCAACAGATACAGAAGCCTGGTGGACTTTGTTTATCCTTTAAAATACACTCCAGGGATGTCCATGTGATGTTAAACTGTTTTGTTCTGAATTAAGAGAGGAGTTCTTGCCACCACTGATCTGAATAAAAGTGAAAAACAGAATGTTCCAGACCTGTTTTAATTCAAAATTTGCCTTTTCTTGTTTCAGGGACGACCTGTTATCATTTGTGACAAGGAAGACATTGAGACTATTAAGAATAATAAGAGAACAATCAAAGTTCCCCATTCTGTGGACTGCCTGCAGGGTATCCTGAGCGTTATCCCCCTTCAGCTTCTGGCTTTTCACCTTGCAGTTCTCAGAGGATATGATGTAAGTACAATATTATCTTCCTAATTCCCTTCCTCATCTCTTGCATTTGTACTTGCTACCTGCATGTCTAGAAAAAGTGTATTGGGTGAGGCTGGAAGTCTGTGGGAGGTGTCTATGTAACTGCTTGAGTTATTGGAACCACGTTAAAAGGTGGACCTAGCAACTGCATTTTGTGAGCAAAATGTGAGGTCTGTGACACATGGCTGAGAACTGTGCAGTTTGAGCTTGGATGTATCTGTTTTCTAGTGCTGGATGGCTGGTAGGGAGCAAAGAGGAAGCTAAAAAATCCACAGAAGGATGTTTGATATACAGAGTTTGTGTTGGTTATTTGATCACAACACAGGTACTGGTCTCTACCTCTTAGTGCAGTGACCTTCTGCATGTGAGATCTGCAACAGCATACACCAAAGGGACTGAGTCCTTTGTTCTTCTACACTGATTATCCTCATTAATAGGGAAATGTGTTCAGTTGATTTCAGTGTAAACACAGAACCAACACTCCACACGTTACAGAGTTGTACACAAAGAAAGTGTGTAAATACTCACGAGCATCTTCTTTCTCCTCCCTCTCTGCAGGTTGATTTTCCAAGAAATCTGGCCAAGTCCGTAACTGTAGAGTGAAAGATCAACTGAATCATAGGGGCAAAGGGGAATTAATTGAAAGACTCTTTTTGGTACCAAAATAACTTGATTTTAAAGTCCCCTAGGTAAATCTTATTTTGGTAATTGATTGTTTGTGTACGAGATCACTGTAATTCCATTACATTAGTGATTGTCAAATTGATTCCACATGGTATGCCAATAGCCTTGGGTTTTTTGAACAATAGATTTCCATGGAAGCTATTAAATGGTTTTCTTTAAAGATTACTGAGTCTTCTAGGTAAAGGGCCCTCCACTATACTTTCAGATACTGCCATTGTTTCTTACCAAGTGTGGCTCACTCCAGCTGTTGGTGAGAAGCCAATTCAGTGCATTACCTGTCGTGCTCTCAGACAGTGATAGCAGAGTATACAACTGGAACAGGAGCTGCTGCTGGTCATGGTCATGTTTGTGCAGGTATTTTAACAGTGGGAGAAACTGTAAAAGAGCATTTGGGTCAATTTCTGCCTCATCCATAAAAGGGGATTCAACTGACCTGTATCAGTTTCTTAAGCTTTAAGCATGTGGTAAATGTGCTGAAGAAGTAATGTTGCTTCAGAAAGATGTTACCTATGCCAAATACCTAGCAGCTGACAATCTCATAGAGCTGGGCCATGACACACCATGTGACACGGCAGCTCTTTGTAGTTGTACCCATGAAGATGGTGGAAATCACACCTTCAAATGCAAGTGGAAGAAGTGTCTGGCTCAGCACCATGGATGCCTACCAAAAAAAAGGACAGGGAACAGTGCTCAGTTGGTGATGATGTTTATTTTGTTGGCTTTTAATTTGTTTTTAAACAAGCAGCCCTCTTCCTGTGTTGTGGGATGAAGGTTTTCCCTCAGAGCTGTAGCGCTGCAAAGAGATCATAAGGAATGGGCTTTATTTTGCTGCAGATCACTTAGTGGTTTCTGCCTTCTGTCCTTCGAACAGAGACAGCACTAAATCTCTCTCTGTGAGGCTTGCTGTGTTATAGAGTCCTGTATGTGCATGGGTTCTGGTTTATTTAGGAGCAGTTCATATGGTTGCAGTGTCATATGTGGTTGTGTCAAATTGAGCTGGTGTAAAATTGGTGGATATATAACTTGATAGCCACAAAATAAGAACATTGATAATGATTATTTAGCAAGTTTGCAGAAGTTATGCAGAAAATATGCCTTCGAGATGTTGAACAAGTCATTAAAGGGCAGTTAACATAGTGTTTCCTAATGCAAGAAGGTGAATTCCTACTAGCCTGGTGGGTTTTGAATTAGCTTTATATATGCAGAAGCATAGTACAAGGCAGAAAGCAGTGCTTTCTGAGTCCTGGTGAATATTTTGAAGTTCTGCCCCTGGAAAACTGCTTTAACAAATACAGTGTTTGGGGACCATCCATTACCATTAAAACTCAGCTCTGGTGGATGATTTTCAACAGAAGAGGACTGCTTAGACGAAGTGTTTCCAAAGACAGTGGCAATTCTGCTTTATACCGAACCGCAGTAACCTGTTTGACTTCAGTTCATAATCAGCCTGAGGCTGTTTTGTTATGTTAATGAGTAAAATGCTGTGTGCCTGGAAACTTTGTTGAAGCCAACCTATGTATGTTTATTAATATTGTGTTCAGACTACTAATTTATGAATGCATTGTGTTGCCAGCATAGGAAGTGTTGCATTGTAGTTGTACAGCAGTTGCTTATGAGGTGCTGACTCCTACTCTGTGCCTCTGCCTAGGCATGACCAGTAGACTGCTCTTCTTTGAAAGGGTGTAATTCTCCCAGAGGAACAGCAGACAATTTGTGTTCAGTGCTCACAGTCTTGGGGGCAGCTCCTCTTCCTGCTGCCACTCACCTTATTAAGGGAAGCTGTGAACCTTGAGCATGGAGGCTGGGAGCCAGGGAAGGTTCTCCCATTGCCCAGCATAAGGACAGGCAGTACCACACCCTGTGTTCTCATTAGCATGAGGTCTGATGGGAAAGAACTTGCAAGAGAATGGTTTGAAGATCTGTTTCTCCTATTCCATTCAGAAGAAAAGCACCAAGCATTGCTTTTAGCTTGCCTTGTGCAGATAATGGTCTGCCAGCTCACTCCTGGAAGACAGAGTGGTTGACATGGCAGTCAGGGTGGTTAGCCTCACAAAATGCAGATTGCTGTTTGGTAGAAGGCTGGAAATGTGGGCTGTTAAATACTTGCGGAAGCTGTGTACAAAGAGGACCAAAGAACAGGATTCTAAATGAAAAATGTAATGAATCTGACACTCTCCTGTTGGATGTAACTGTACAGATATTGCTGAGCTCTTTGGTTTTAATGCTGTGATAGACAAATCCTTATTCTCTGTAAGTCTCCACAACAGATTCTTCATTTGTCTGAAGTAAGGTAGTATTCACCCACTGCATCCTGCAGGGTTGCCAGCAAACTGCCTCAAGTGTACAAACTGCCAAAACAAAGGTGTAGAACGTGCAGGTAGGATGTTGTCATGCTTCAACGGAGGACACTTGCTAGGAAGAATTTCCTTGATGAGCATGGTAGGGAATCCGTAAAGCATCTCATTGTTAATTGCCATGCCAGTGTGAAGTCAGATTGTATTAAGGACTCTTCCTAGCTTTCCTTACCTCATTTTGTGTAGATGTGTTGTGTTTTGATGAACAGATGGTATTTCTCTCTTTCCCTAGAGGACTTTTAGAATGTCTTGTGATATTTATTAACAGCAGTCAGTCTTCTACTCTCCAGAATGAATGTTTTGCTTACTGAGCCAGTCCAACTCCCTCCTCCTGGTGGAGGTGTGCAGACATCCAGCAGCTCTTCACTAAAATCCAGCCATGGGTAAACACCAATAAAGCCCTTTCTCATTTTGCACAGCAGCTGCCTATTACTGCTTATGTTGGCCAGAAAGGTTTTTCCTTCTGTCTGCACTGAAGAAAGGCTGTACTCAGCTCTGAATTTGTCAAATGATTGAGTACTGTTTGCACATACATCATTGCAAGGAGCCCAGAGCAGTGTTGGGATAGCCAGGTATCTGTGGGGTGCAGTGATGGTTTGGGGATGCCATTCTGTCCATATCCTTGTCCGTAAAGTCTCTTTGTATGTAAAGCGCTGCACTAGTGAAAGCTCTAAGACAAGTGGAGACCCTCACATGTATAACAGCATGCAATCTTGCTTAATTAGTATCCCTAAGGATAGCCTGGACTAGCTGGGTTGGGTTAAGCTGCAGAGTGAGACATCTAAAAGCTCAAGGAGGACCAAAATTAGTGCAGAATGAGGGGTTTTCTCCCTTCTGGTAGCAGTCCTTCACAGCACAAGCAGCAGCATGTAGGATGGATGGGGGAGCTGCAGTTTGACACAGCTGTGGTTTGACACAAACCACAGTTTGTGGCTGATTTTTAGATCCCACCTGATGGTACCAAATTTGCCTCAAAAAGCACAGAGTCCATCCACCGGATCAGGAAGAAGAAATAAGGAATTGGTTTTGAATCAGAGGATAAAACTACTTGCCTTCAATTCAGTGCGTGTAAATAGACATTTGAAATGGCAGATACCACCATTTCTTCCCTATGGGTCTGTTTGCCTCTGCTTGTACATATCCAGCTCTCTTGGTTTGTGGGGACCAGACTGTACCTTGTTTCCTGTTGTGTGCTATATGCAGATGTCTTATTTTGTCTGTAGTGTTTTATAATTTGGGTTTTGTCTTTTTGCTTACTTTTTTTGTATCTTACCCTTTGAATAAAATCAAGTGCCCTACATGAAACAAATGGAATTACTGGTCTTTAGTTAAATATATGTAAAAGTATCAAATGCTCATTTGTTTTCTTAGGTAAAATGAGCAGCTTGGACACGTTCTTCTTAAAAAACACCTTTCCTGTGCAAGTAGTAAAGCCACGAGGCTGCTTTTGGATGGTAGTTCCTTGAAACAAGGCGACTGTGTCCATAGTATCAATTAAAATCACAGAACTAGAGCCGGGAGTGAAGTGCCATAGATTTACGGGCAGCTGTTAAATACATATTATGGGGATGAAGTTATCTCAGTGGGGCCACCTGGCCAGGCCTGTGCTTTGGGAGCTGCTTTTGGACAAGCCTGATCCCAAAGCTGTTTTATTTCTCACCTATTTCCATGATTTTATCAAGTAGTTGGAATATATCACAGGCATTGGAAAAAAGAAAAAGCCAGCTGGCTCACCCAGATGGCCCATTCCATGCTAAAGAGGCTGTGACAAATCAGATCCATACCTCAAGAGGGGGGGCAGGACACCTTTTTTCCACCTCCCCTCTTCAGGCTCTATTAAAAATCCATATTTCTGTGGTCCTCACAAACTCCCATGGTAACAACTTTACACAAACAAGCTGCCTGCCCATGTCTGGATTCTGAAAGTGGGGGCAAGCCCTGGCATGTGGGGGGGCACGGAGGATGTGGATGCCCCATCCCTGGAAATGCTTAAGGCTGTCAATGGGGCCTTGGGCAGGCTGAGCTGGTGGGTGGGCTGTGAGGTCCCTTCTGACCTAACCATGGTCCTATGGTTCTATGTGCTTAGAAGATGGTTTCAGAGCAGACAGAACAGCCTCAAATCACAGAAAGACTCCTTTCAAAAAGCAAAGGGCTAGGACAGCAGCGTCTCCACCAGGCTCAGAAAACATCCTTTGCCCTTCTGATCTGGCTCCTGAAGCAGCTTAAAATCTGTTGCGTCTCTCTAAAAAGAGATCTCTTCCTGCATCTTCTCACTGCACTCATCCCACTTGGGTTACCCAATGGTCAATGAGTATCAGAGTAAACACTGCATGAAGAAGCAATAAAGCAAGGGATTCATGGGCGGCCATCTTCAGTTTGACACCCCACATAGTTTATGGTTATGGATTATACCCTGGTCACATCTCCAGACTTCCCTGTTTCTGCAGGTGGATCGCATCACTGCCCCTAAGGACTGAGAGCAGCTGCTTGCATGGAAGGAGCAAGGGGTGAACTGCAGGCGGCCAACACCACAGCGCTGGCCTCTGCTTGCACCCCAGGGTATCACCCAGTCCTATCTGCTTGGAGTGGTTTGCAGTGAGGCACAGAGAACCCACCGGAGAAGTGTTACAAAGCACAGGTTATTCTGGTTGCATTTTGCATTGCAGTTCTTGCCTTGGTTCTAGGTTTTAAGCAATAAAATGTCCATGGATGTTTTATTAAAAAAAAAAAAAAATGCCTCAAGGGGAACATTCTGCTTTGGTAGTTGCTGATGTTTTCATGGAGGGTTCCTTTCCTTCTTGGCTTCTGCAGCCCATGAAACGAAGGGTTCATAGAATCATAGAAACATTAAGGTTGGAAAAGGCTTCTAAGATCACCAACTGCAACCCCAACATTTCCTCATCATGAAAAGCCCATAGCAGCACTTGGTCCTTCAGCCACTGCTGGGTGATCAGCCCTCATCTCCATTCAATCAATTTGAGCTGGTCTGGGGGAAAAAATAATTGAGTTTTCTGCTTGCTCCTAACCCAGAGCTCTGTGCTGCTGCTTGGGTATGGTTCCATTTGTCTGCAGCCCAAGCGGGACATTTGTTCCTGCTGCAAAGTTGTGCATTTCTGCAAGAAATTGCTCCTTGAGATAACATCCCCAACCCTCTCCTTGGCTGAAGGTCCTTCTCCAGCAGCATGAGTGTATTCCTGTCTAACCTGGAGCATGGGAAGCAATGCAGCAGCAAACTGCAGCACTATGGGGTTGCCAGCACACAGAACATTGTATTCCAGCAACGGTAGAAGGGGAGGAAAAAAAGATGAAATCAGGCATTTTTGGACAGGAACCACATGGGGAGAGGAAGGGACAGGATTCAATGAGAGTGGTGTAGGAAGAGTAAAGAATGCGACCTGTTAATTGCTCTTTGTCCTTCTATAGAAGCATCCTTGCACTGATTTTTCCATCTCCCGTAGCTGTTCTGCTGCTGCTGCTGCACAGAGAAGTCAGCAATTGCAATGTTTGCATCAAAATCTGGATTATTATATAATAGCCTCATGAATTTTGCCTGCTGACACTGTCTAGTAAACGATCCCATGAACTGATGCAATCCTTCCTATGGCTCCACTCAGGCTCTGCATTTAACCTGCAGCACTAAGTGGGTTCCCTGGCAGCTTTCCAGCATTTCTCTCTTGTTTTTTGGTTTTCTTACACTTTGTTCTGCTTCTTATTTATTTAGTTTTATGTTGTGGGAAT
The DNA here is from genome assembly GCF_019238085.1 of Lagopus leucura. Taxonomy (NCBI): domain Eukaryota; kingdom Metazoa; phylum Chordata; class Aves; order Galliformes; family Phasianidae; genus Lagopus; species Lagopus leucura. The sequence goes on along the minus strand of NW_024962307.1, from coordinate 1,141,285 downwards.
GTAGAAATGTGCCGCAGTAGATGATGGGTGGTCCAGCGCTCGGCTTTGGTTGGCAGCTGCTCAGCCAAATTGTTTCAGCAAGAAATAATCATCCCTGAGGTGTAAGGGAAGGCCATGTCTCCTCTAGTCTGTATTTAGGCAAAACTCCCTGCAGGCAGTGGGGGAGGCGGCTCATGTCTGCTCCAGCCGGACCTGCACAGCTAGCAGTCCCGCCAGATGTAAGTCCATTGTGATGGGGGCAAGTGGCTCTTGGCAAGTGGCTCTTCCATGGCAGAGGTGGGGATGCGCAGATGGAGCAAACTGGAAAACGTGAATGGAGGTGAATGTGTCTGAGTGCTGTGCTTGGGTTGGGGGCAATCCCAGCCACTGGGACTGTGGGTGATGGATGAGGCTTTGGGCACACAGACTATGGGAGGTGCCCCAGCCCATGGCCGGGTTGGGTCTGGGCTGGTTTAAATGTCCCTTCCAACTCAACTGTGAGCACACAGTGGAGCCAGGGAAGGGCACAGCACAGGTTGGTGCAGCCCCTTTGTGTTCCTGTAGAATAGGAGAGAAACACCAGGAACAAACCCCCTCTACCGGCTGCTCACGCCCTATGTGCAGCAGCTTCATTGTGATGGACGGCACTAAGTGAATGTGGCATTTCTTTGGCTCTCGCTCATGTGCTTCTCTCCTCTGTCTGGTGTACGTGACAAATGAGCTGCTTCTGTTTTATAGGGAAGTTTGTTAAAGGGCAGGCTTGGAAGGCTGGAAGCATAGCTGTGCAGCCCCGGCTGGAGCAGACATGAGATGAATATATATCTGGAGACAAAGGGAGGCTCTTGCCAAGAGAAAAATCAAAAGTTGTTTTGCGTGGGGGAGCCAGATTCCCTTCTAAGGCATCCTATACATCAAGGCTTAATCCTGCAGTGTTTGGTTTGGCAGCAGTCCTACTATACCAAATACACATTGGTGCTATAAAAAGAGCAAACAGCTCCACAAGGAGCTGTATCCCATGTCCTGCAGTGGTGCAGCAATGACATGAGCCTCATTTAGGGCCATGTGTGCACCACCACTTTGCTGCACCATGTATTATGCTAAAAAGAAATCTGTGTATTTTCCACAGTTTTCAGATCAGAGGATACAATTTCTGAAGCTCCCTCCATATCCAAGGTGTTTCTCAGGAATGTATGCAAAGCTTTGGCTTTGGCCCTTCTCTCCCTGTTAACATTTGCATTTGTTCCCATGTGCCTTTGTCTGCCTGGAAACACATTGGGGTGAGGTCTGATACCATCCAGTCCCAAAAAGCAGCCAGAGCAGCACTTTCTTCATCACTATCTCTGATGCCTCCCATTTCTAATGGGCACTCTTTCAAACCATGCCAGTTTGGCCTTGGGTAAGTAGATAGAGTTACCTTCATATTTGCAGCATGACCTCAGCTTTCCTCCACCTACTGCAGACTCTCTGGTTATTTAAAGAACCCACAGGAACTAACCCTGTGAGATTTTTATTATTTAAAAATCCCCAGCAGCTATGCAGCCCATGAGACAAAGCCTTGTGAGCTCTGCACCAGGCAAGATCCTGCCCACCAACAGCACTGTTCTAGGAGTTGAATCCTCCCAAGGTGTCTTTCTCTGGGCACAGTGATGCTCCTGGAGCTGCCCTATAGGATCCAGAGCATTGCTGCTGTCTTGGGGAGAGACAGCATCACCAGGTTCTGGGCATAAACTGTTTTTCTATGCCTATAAGAAAAGCCTGGACCAAACCATCCACATCCCTACGCAGACAGGATCAGATGAGAGAGAATGATGTCAGTTTAACCTTCTGAGCTGGTGGTTAAGAAAACAAACAGATAACCATCTGATGCTCCTGAAGTTGAGTGCATTTTTAGCAAGAGCACAGTTCCTGTGATTTCATGGCAGCCTGGGAAATAGACTTCAGTGATCAACACATACAGAGACATGAAGCTTAGCCCCCCACCCCCCAAATATTAAGAATTCACATCATATTCCAACAAAACAGAGATTCCCAAGTTCCAGTCAATGGAAACGTTGCCCATACATCTTGTCTCCCCTGCTGCATTGAAGGCAGCTAAAAATACTCTAGAGCCATTCCTAATCTTTTTTCCACTTCGGCTGTCGCTTTGGTTACGGGGATCCTGCTCTGTTGTTCCCAATGGTGCGTGGTCACAGTATCTCCAACCCTCACATCCCACCAACACGGGGTTTGCTGCGGTTTATTGGAAGCAGAGCCAAAGCTGACCCATGGCCTGGAGAATTTTTCCAATTTTTTTCTTAAAAACAGAGCAGGGATTGCCTAGGCAGAGTGGGATGTTACCCCACAAGAGGCCAATACGCAGATAAAGCTTTTTAAGGCTATGGGTGCTTAGATTTCACATTCCCCATCCCAAAAATGGGTTGGAGGTGTGTAGATACACTCTATTTCTGCTCAGCTTTTTCTCGGAGATTTTTCCAGTGAGGAAAACCATATAGGAAAAGGACCCTGACGTTCCATTGCCCAGTCGATGCTGGAGGAGACTTTGGGGCTCCAATGGAGGAAAGGATTGGGGACAGCTGAGCCATGCACAGCCGGAGGGATGTGCCAGGAAGGATTTGAAATGGGAACAGAAAGTGGAACACAGAAATCCCCTTGCAATTGAAGTGACCTCATATACTAAGCTCAGTTTTCCACTCGCTGTGGTATTTCTGCATGCTGTTCTCCATTCCTATTAATTCCTCCAGCTCTGAAAAAGGCCCCACTAGTTACTGGCTGTGAAAAACCAGAAAAATCCCTGCTTGTGCTGAGGACAAGGTCAGCCCATGGCATTTCTTCAGGCCACATATGCAGGCACTGCGACACAAGAAAATACCTTTGTGAAATGGTATTTTGCCGCCTTCTGCTAGCAAGAGGGAGCTCTGAAAGCATTTAAATCTTAAAAGATATTTAAATTATCTCAAGAAACATAAGCAGTTTATTCTGGCAGAATGCTACAGGCTTTCAGCCACTGTCTGTGTGCAACATGATTTATTCTGTTGTTTTTACAAGTGACTTTATGTCTGTTTCTTTTAAAAAAAAAGTGTGTTACATTCTTCAGCAACACAAATAATAAAAAGAGGCTTCTGCCATGTCACGGCTGCTTCCATCGACCCCCTTTCAAGAACCTTACCTATGAGTTGGAAGGGGCTTTCTTTGCCAAAAATAGGAAGAAAAAAAAAAAAAAGGAAAATAAAAGAAGAAAAAATGAATTTGCATGCTTGCCAAACAAAGAACTCTGCAGCTGCCCAAAGCCAGCCACGTGCTTAGCAGCATTGCATGCACAGCTCATTGCTTTGCACACACTGTTCTAAAAAACAGCATTTCTTGAGGAAATTTAGAAGAAATTCATCATGATCAAATTTATGAGGCCCTGGCACTGCTGCCCACAGAAGTACATGTTCCCGATCCCTGAAAGTGCCCAAGGCCATGGATGAGCTCTGGACAACCTGAGCTGGTGGGGGACACTCAGCCCACAGCAAGGGATGGGGCTGTAGGGCTGTGAGGTCCCTTCCAAACTGGTAGCTCATGTTTTCAGGAGCTAAAAAGCATGAATCTTTTGCTGAAACGGGGCTGGGTGTATTAAGGCTGAACTTCCTTGTATAAGCTTTCTTTGCGTTAGTTTTCTTTGTGGAATAAAATATTCCAGTGACATCAAAAACCAGTGGGTGCTGGGTCATTAAGCAGAGAGGAAGAAAGAATGTGCGAGGAAACATGTTTAGGTATTTTTAGCAGTTGTGCTAACTTGCCCTTGTTAGAGGTTGCTCAGTGAACTGCATTAAACATTATCCTGTGGTTGTGAGGCTCTGAAAATCGCAGAACTGTAGAGGTTGGAAGGGAGCTCTGGACACGCTGCTGGCTCATGGTTAAGCCATGGTCAACCGTTGGTCAACTGTTGGTCAACTGTTTGATCAATGAATTTGATGAAGCCCAGCGTAAATTTGTGTAGTTCTTTAATAATAATCAAGATCAGCAAGAATAATGACTGAATTTAACAAATGACACATGCAACAAACAGAGGGAATAAAACATCATTGCACAGCACTGGCTGAGGTGATAGCACATAATCCAACATCACATCAGAAGACTCATTTCTTTTCCTTTGCTGCATCAGCACCGCATATAGGACAATGTCACTGCGCACAGAGAGCTCCAAAGCCAGACATTCTGCAAAATTAACAGTGACAGAAGATGTTTTCATGCACCAAGGAGCAGAGGAAGAATTCCAGTGGCCACCAAAGCTCATATGGGTGAATGCCTCAAAATGCAGCCAGCAATAATGTGTGATGTTAGCAATTATAAAACATGTGAGTTTTTGTTGAATGTAGCTGCTTGGTCCTCTGGTGCAATGATAGAAAGCTGTGCTTGAATTGAACACAAAGAGATAATCAAAGTGATCTATTTTGAGCCAAGAAAATTCTTTATTAATGCCATCAGACATCTGTTTATGGCTGTTTAGACCGACCCTATATGTGAACATGTAAAAGTAGTAAACAGAGATATCTGCTGAAGTCCTTTGAAATCATGGAGCAGATGTAGTGCTACTCAGCTCCTTTTGATCTATAATGAGCCTTTACTTAACAACTGGCTAGTGTAGATTGATAGCCTGTGTAATGTGTATCTAGGAAAGTTCTATACAGAGAGAATACATAGGGTGCCATATATCAGCACATGGCGCACCAGCTAATTCAACCTAATTTACATAGCATTAATTGTCTGTGAGTTCATTTCATTTTGGGCCCAAATTTTCCTCTTAATACCTTAAATTCGGTTCTGATGGTGGATGTGCAAAACTCTTCCCAATGCATTGAAGGTTGGGCAGCCCAGCAACCTCATGCCTCAATTAGTGCTGTGTAAAGCAGGTGCTCGTCACTACAGGAAATATTTGTACATTAAAAAAAAAAAAAAAGCCATACAACCACAAAGAAAAAAACACAACAAGCACAGCTTGATACAATAACATGCCATGAAATGTCACTGGCTTTATAATAATTTACTACAACTTGAAAAATGTTCTTTTATCCTCCACACAGGATAGGAAATGCTTCCATCTAACATATGGTAAGCATGCAGTAATAATATGTACAACAACAACAACAAAACAAAACAAAACAAGTTTATTCATAAACGGGATGAGTACATGGAGGTATTCTGCAATGATTATTTTTCTAGCCCAATGTATGCTTCATTTTGCTTCTTTCCTACTGTGGATTTTTTTTCTCCTCTGTTTGCAGAGAAGGAAAATTCCTATATACATCTGCAAGAAGTGAGTTTCAGTGATGGAGCATACACTGCTATTATTTTTTTCCCCAGCAGTAGCTTTAGGTTTATGGGTTTATGTTTACTGCTTAATTGACACACACACACACACAAAAGCCTAAATGCCTTAATGCTGAAAATCAATCTCTTTTCCAACCTGTTTTGGAATACTGAGGTTCTGTTGAGGGAAATATTTATTGATCCTGTTTTACACCGTACTCTTTCAACATCTCACCAAATCCCATTCATCACCAGAGGGAATCCAACCAATTTGTGTTGGGTTGTTAAAGGCTTCCCACTCCAACATGACTATGACAAAGTCATCTCATTGAACCAACCGTGCCTTCTGCCTGATAGAACTTGAGATAGTGAGTGGCAAAACTGGGTTTTGCTCCAAACTGGGGACTGCTCTGTGCCGCCTGCAGACAAAACAGTGTTGGGGTGAACTGCCACCCTTCAAATGAGTCTTCAGAGCCATTGTAGCTGTTGTGTTTATGGCACCTAAAAGTGGCACATAGACCAAATGTGGCTTAGCTTGACCCTGGGTCTCATGGTCAGGCTTCACTCACAGGATGTCCTTACCAAGAGGTCCCAAGCCAGGTCTCCACTGAGCCTTTTTCATTTGTACTTTTTCCTCCTTGAGTTTTTTTTGTTTTTTTTGTTTTTTTTTTTTTAATAGCAAGAAAAGCTAGAATTATTATTTCCAACAGCACTGAAGTAAGCACTTGGCAATGCATTTTTTTACCTGGTACAAGATGATATGAGCATAAGAAATAAGAACCCTTAGATATTCATAGAACAAGAGAGTTTTACCCTTTATGACTTGGCAATTTCCAGTCCTTTCATGAGAACCAATCCTGACCATAAAACAGACTGAAGCGCAGCAGTCTCCCCTATTGCTATCACTAGGCATGTGCTCAGAAAGTTTGCTGTGGTGTGGAATACGGTGGTAGTCCCACAAAGAGGAAAGCATGGAGAAATGCATCCAGTGCATTTCTTGGAAGACTGATTCCCATCTTGTATCTGGTGTGGGATTTTTGCCAGTCAACAACTGCATAGAGAAGTGATGTTGCTGAGAGTTGACAAGAGTGAGTAAGTACACTGGCTCTTTGAGTTTGGAAGACATCTGCTACTTATTCAGGAAGGGAAAACAAATAATAAAAATCCATGTGGAAATATTTTCAGGGCAAAAGTACGTAGTTTACAGAAAAAAACAGGAATGCATCAGTGGTAACCATTTCAAACTGACAATAACAAGGAGTCCAAGCAGACTGGATTTAGAGAAATTGATACGCCTAGCCACCTATTTGTACTAAGGAACTTTCCTTTAAGAATGGAAAACAGCATTAAATTATAGTGCTCAACTGCAGAGGTGTTAATTAGATGGATGTAATTAGTCTAAGCCAAATGCAAAGATTCTTCTGTCAACCAGACCTTCCCCAGATTGCTGTGAGCCCCTCTGTCCCAGAGGGAGCACCAATATGCTGTGTCTCACTCCTGTCCTCATGGGAGGAGGCTGAAGCCTGGTGATTGATTCATTGATTGCGCGGATTGATCTTCCATGTGATCCATTTGCCTGGTGGCACTTCGTTTTCATTCACCTGCACTTCCACATCCCAACATACCCCAAACCAGACACCAGAGACCTACCCCTTCTTTTTGGACCCTCAAAGGTGACCTTCCCTTCTCCAATTCACAGGCCACGAGAACAGCTGCCCACCATCAATTCTTCTCCAGATTTACGGGGTTTCTGTGCTTGCTGACTTACTGTTGTCTTTAGTCACCTGGCAGCTGGTATGCAACCTGGCTTTCTGTTATCCTGTGAGTCTCATATGGTTAATTTGTGCAGATGTCTTCAGAAGGAGCCTTTTGCAGCTCTTCCCTGGGGAGAACCTTCAATCATTTTTTCAATTTATCCCGGAATCACTGGTGATAAGGCATGGGGAAGCGGTGGGGAGAGCGTTGCTGAAACAGAGCTGGAGTCACTCCTGCAGTCTCTTGGCTTTTCTTGCTTTAATAGTTTGGTGGCACTGATGCTCAAGGGGTTTTAAAGACAACAGAAAATGAAAGGAGAAAGGTGACGATGAAGTCATTCATTCTGTCCCATTCCAATACTGGTGTGGCTTCCTCTGTCCCCCCACCCCCCACCCCAAAGACAGACATGATACAGTACTGCTGAAAAAAAACCCTCAAATGCTTCTAGAAGAGATGGAACCCCTAGACTGTAGGGCGAGGAGGGGGCCGGGATGGAGGGGGCGCCCTGTTTGCTGGTGGGACTTGAGGCAGTGGGGGGAGAGGGGGGAGCGTGGAGGATGGGGAGGGGGCATGGGGTGTGGGAGAGCTGGGGGGCGGTGGGTTGTAGATAGGAACTGGCAGTGGAGGGTTGTAGACAGGGGCTGGGGGAGGGGGGGGCAGTGGGTCGGCGTTGTTGCGGGGGTCTTTGGGGGGCGGGTCAGCATTCTTCACTCGGGTGAAATTGATGCAACGCCCCTGGAAGAAAAAAGAAGGAGGAAAAGCAGAGTTAGTGATGGAAGCTGATGTCCCTGCACATATGAAGCCAAAAAACTGCTTTTCTTGCTGTTCTGTGAGAACGGTGCTAAGCTACAGTTTGTTGTACATTTTTAAACAAAACCTTTGCCCTCTGAGCTATTCTTTTTTCTTTTTTTCCTCCCAAGTTCCAACCTGCAAAAGATCCCACTGTAAATACTCAAATGTCAGAATCAGCACTATTGCATTATGGATTCATTCTTTCAGATATGAAATCATCCAAAAAGGGGCTGGAGGATTTCTGAGCCTGTCCTTTGTTTTGCTGGATCTGCTTTCCTCCTTCTTCTCCCAAAGTAAATGTTTTTCCTGGTGAAAAGATGCCAAATGGAGCAGTGAGTTCACAGAACCCTTGAATCATATAGGTTGGAAAAGACCTCCAAGATCATTTAGTCCAATCATCACCACATCCCCTTCGTGCCCACTCAAAGCGCCATGGAACCACTAAAGTTGGAAGAGACCTCTAAGATTCCCGAGCCTGAGCCCAACCCACCCCACCCTGCCCACTGACCACATTCTTCAATGCCATATCCCCATGGCTCTTGAACACCTCCAGGGATGGTGACCCCACCACGTCTCTGGGCAGCCTATGGGCAAACTGTGTGGAAGAAGAACCCAAAGTGAAGGAAGGGAAATGCTGGTAGAAAGATGCTGGAAAAATGTTTGATGGGGATGAGTGGAGATGGCGAGGAAGGGACTGACACACAAAGAGATGCAGATGGCTCCGCTCTGAGCACACTGTCAATTCTATCATTATGCTCTGCAGATACCAAGAAACATCTGCCTGAGCTGTTCAGCAGAGGAAAGTGGATTCCTCACTGAAGAATGTAGAGCAGCCACGGCTGAGCACGGGCTGTCTTGTGCAGACAAAGGTCTTTTAAGGAAAACAAAGATTTCACAGCGCTCACACCCTGTGAACATCACCTCAGAGCTGCTCCTTCTGGTGGAAGGTGAACCCCTGCATGGCTCAGCCCAGGCTGTCTGTCTGCAAGAAGAGCCTGTGGCTTCAGTTTGGGCTCTCCTCGAGGAGTGGAGCTCCAGGGCAAAGCAGAGACCCATGGAGTGGCCAGAAATCCCCTCACAGAGCAATTGGGCAGAGAGAAGCCTGAACTGAGCACGCCACTGCCTCAATTCAGTGTTCCCTCTGTTCTATTTGATCTTTGCAGGCTGGTGTCTCTGCTTTAATGTTGTTTTAATGCACTTAGTTGTGATTTTAAGTAAACACCAGGGGGTAGGACTGCCGAGTGAGTCAAACTCTGAACCCAAGTTAACCAATTCTGCACAGAGAGAAACAAAACACGAGGATGTTTTCCTTGTTCTGGTTCCATGTCTCCTGCAATAGAACTTTAGCAGTTTCAGACTATTGCTTGTACCAGTTTTGTTTTCTTTATTTATGTTGAAAATAAAATAAATCCGAATGAAAAGCAGCAGTCCAGGAATTCCAGCCAGAGAACAAAAAGTTGCAATTGTTTTTGCGTGGAGAGATTCTCTGTCTGGATGTTCCAGGGGTGAGGTTATGGTGCTGTGGATCCAAATGGAACTGAACACTGCCCAAACTACATTTAAGAGGGTGCAGTGACACTCAGAAATCTTTGGAGCTGGGGTCAGGGCGAGCCCTGAAGGCTGAAAACCATCTAGCATTCATGGCAGTGACCAAGGCATGGTCCAAAATGATATCATGTCCTTACAACTTTGACTTCACTGGCAAAGATTTGAGTTTTTATTGATGAGAGCTGGCTTGGGCAGCTCGCAATCTCATCATCATAAAAACAGAGCAAGCAACTCATACCAATGCAGAGCTGCACTGTGTTTTACATTGTTTCTTGCAGCCAGCTACCACTCAGTGAACCCATGTCCATGTATACTGCTTATACTCACGACTAATGGTGTCTCTTCCCCTCTCTTTTTGCAGTGAATTGATACCTCCTGAGCAATGCTTCCTACTGCTGTGTAATGGGTAGTTCTGAGGGGCATCCAGCAAAAGTGGAGGACAGATGGAGGTCAGCCTTCCTCCTCTCATGTGAGCTAATAGTTCTCGTGTCATTGCTTGACATTTCTCTCAACCATGCACATGGAAGGGAGAGTGCCAGATAGCAGTTTTGAGTTCAGACACTGGGGGCTACATTGCCTCAGAGGAGACAGAGAAACCAACACCTTCCAGGGAAGGACAACTGCCAGACTGAATGACAAGAGGACATAGCCAGGAAAAAAAATTACCATGCCATTACACAGGAGAGGCTGAAAATTTAGTGAGATGCTGGCACTGCTGCCCAGAGAAGAGTGGGTGCCTCATTCCTGATGGTACTCAAGGCCATGGATGGGGTCCTGGGCAGCCTGAGCTGGTGAGAGGCAACCAGACTGCAGCAGAGATTGGAACTGGATGGGCAGTGAGGTCTCCTCCAATCTAACCGTGATGTGATTCATCTGCCAGTCCGATAACAGACAGAAGGGGAGGGGTTGTGCTAGCCACAGTGTGCCTGTGAGCGGCTCTGTGCTGTTTTATCTGGATGAATGTCTGGGTGAAGGTCAAGTTATGACCCATTCATTCAAGCATTTGCACATTTCTCCACTGCCAGCACAGTTCTGTTCATCCTCCAGATGATGTGACCAGCTAGAGACCCTCTAAATTAGAGACCCTCTAAATATCTGTGCTGAAATGTCTTGATCAGCCTCGGGGGCCTGGATGCAAAACTAGAGTGTGTGTCTGAGACGCAGCAGAGAAGAGGAGTGCACGGTCTCCCTACAGCCAGTGGAAGGATAAGGATCCTCATGAGACTGTATTATAGCAGGGGCTCATTGCCCATCAGTGAGAACCCTCTCTTGTCTATCCACAAGTGTTCCTCCTCATCAGGTGCCCAGATGGACATCAGATGGATGTGGAAGGTGTTAGCAGAACATCCCGGAGGAAAGAAAAGAACCCGTTTCCAACAAATGGGCCCTTAAACAGAAGTTGCCTCTCGTTCCAGGAGAAAAAGCTCCTGAACCAGACTGTACCACAGCTTTGAGAAGAGAAGCCAATTCTATAGGTCTTTCAAGCAGAGAGACAGTAGTTGCAGATACAGAATGAAGAATTGAAGGGAATATGCTGTATATTGAAGGGCTGCTGTGCTGAATGCCTTGGCTAGGTTTCACTTCCCTTTCTGCAGCCACAACACTTCAGGGGGCAGTCACAGCTGTGCCTCAGCAGAGACAATTGAAGCAATATGAAGACAATATTACATCCAAAATTTAGTGGAATCAGCAAAATCAGCCAGGCAGATTCACTCCAGCATTTTATGTTGTTTTTCTAAAGAACGCTGCTCGCAGGCATTTGCATAATGAATTCTGCTCTGAGTGACTTTGCTCTTTCACCTTCAACAGCTGATTGCTTTTGGGGTGGAGGCAGGCAGCACTGCCTCTGAGCCAGCCAACACGGGGCCACAGGGGATGGAGTGCTCTGACTGCAGGCGTGGCCCTGCCAGCACTTTGCACGCAGAGTGCCGCAGGGCTGCATGATCAATCCAAGCTTTTCTCTTTGTTCTTCGCATCTGGCTGGCTGGGGAGTGCTGCTAGGGTCAGAGGAGAGGACAGGATGTGGGGAGAGGGACATCAGGCTGCCGAGGTCATGGCACAGGGTGACAGCAACTGCATGCTTGAGGGAGCAAGCTGAATGTCGGTGTCTTGGAGGCAGATACGGCAAGCAGAGATGTGAAGAGCAGAGGATGCCTCAGTCAATCTGTGGCATTTCCTAGGAACTCCACAGCCTTGCCTGAGCCAATTCCCACCTCCTCCTGCCTCTCTTTCTGTTCATTTGAACCAGCTTGGCTGCCCACAGTACTATCTGCACAGCCCTGGCTTGGGATCACAGAACCACAGCATGGTTTGGGTTGAAAGGGACCTTAAAGATCACAGAACTGTAGAACCATAGTGTGGTTGGGTTGAAAGGGTCCGGAAAACCCACTCAGCCCCAATCTCTGCCATGGGCTGGTTGCCATCCACCAAATCAGGCTGCCCAGACCCCCATCCCACCTGATCTTGAGTACCTCCAAGGATGGTACACACTGAACCCTATGAGGTGCATACCCTAAACAGCACTGGGGTATCTCTTTAATAAAGGAAGGTTGAACACATTTTTCTGAAAATGAAGAATGTTTCTGTTTCTTTTGGTTTCCTATCAATCTGGAATGAATACCTGGAAAAACATCAATATTTTAAGACTGTTAAACACTGGGACTGGTTTCTGAGTTTAAATAGAGCCATTGGAAAAGATATGATCCTCATTGTTGTCTTGTAAGGTTCATTAGTAATTCAAACTTTCCAAAAACAATAACTGAGTTTATCCTGTTGTTACAAGAAAAACGAGAGAAGTAAAAAGAAATACAAAAATCAAGAGCAATGAGGAAAAATAACAGAAAGAAGGAGGAGAAGGAAAAGGAAAAGGAAAGCAGAAGACGGAAGGAAGTTGGAAATTAGTGTATGATCCTGAAACAAGCACACACAAAAGCTTCTTGGAAAAAAAAACATTGAAATGAGCATCAGGAAAGCATTAAATACACGAAGAGATAACACTAGTCTCTGGAAAGAGATTTATTTCTGATGTGTCGATACTGTAAAAGCAAAGCACATATACAGATGCAAGGTGATAGCACTGAATTCTCTAGGACAAACCCCACCGAAGACAAAAGGTGCTTGGTTTGAACCTAGCCCAGGCTGGAGCCTTCCATGAACATCTCTAAAAATGTATTCCTTTGTGCCAAGGAAAAAAACAAGGGCCAAGACTTCCACTACCATGTCATCATTTGGAAAAGCAACGGCTGGGGAGCTCTTGTGCTCCCGTCAAGATAAACCCAAAACTCAGAGGGTTTCTGCTATGTAATGGGATCCTGAGAGTTTGAGATATACCTTCTTTCATGACCCAAGCTGGCAGCGTGCTGGCTTTCAAATCACACAAGAGTGTCTAGAGACACTTTTAGGAAACCGTTGACTAGCTTCTGGACTTAGTTAGCCAGCCACTTTTGGTGAGATCAGCCTGTGTTGAGTGTGCTTGGCAATGCCAGGAAACACTGCCTCCTGCAGCAAGCATTCTAATTACACGGCTAACTCTGTATCTGTTAGTCACCCAACAGCTATTAAAACTGTCGTGTTTCGTGATAAAACATCACCGCAGCAAAACCATTCCCATCTGTCTCTCATTACACAGCTTTGAACTCAGTGTTGCTCATAAAACCTACCATTCCCAAGGCATTCCAGCCACCTCGTCCACTCAATAATTTAGAGGCTTGATCTATTTTCTCCCTAAATTAAGAGGATGACTTCCATCGATAAGAGGGAATTTTGGGTCATGACTTCTAATGGCCTGCTCAGTTATTGTAGACACAGCACTGAAAACTATGCATCATTATGGCTTAACCTAGAAAGCCTTGTGAAACGTACTGCAGATTCTGAGCTTTCTGTCAGGTCTTAGTACTACTTAGTACTACACAGTACTAAGCTGTGCTGGAATTCCAACTCCCATGAAAAGAGTGGTACAAAATGGCATTTCCAGTAAGGAGGTGGGATTTGCCCCATATGAGAGCAAAAAATATGCCCCCAAAATAATAAGCTGTACCACAGGCAGCATCCTATACTGCAGATAAGCATCCTGTCTAAATTTAGAAGAAAAAAAAAAGAAGCAGAAAAACTATCACTGTCTGATCTTTCTGAATTCAGTAATTCTGTGATGTCTTAGATATATGGACAATTCAGATATTCAGACAGTGGTTTGTATTTGTGCAATGGTTTCTATTTCAACTAACATGATCCTGTTCTTTCCAAGCAACACAAAAGCCACATATTTTGAAGGCCAAAACAAAATACTTTAAAATTCATTAAGTGTTAACAGTTTTTGAAGAACTCTCATAGAATTTGCTCAGTGAGGTCATGGGTACCCCCTCCCTGGAAGCATTCAAGACCAGGCTGGATGGGGGTTGGAGCAACCTGGTCTAGTGGGAGGTGTCCCTGCCTACAGCAGGAGGGTTGGAATTAGATGGTCTTAAAGGTTCCTTCCAACCCAAACCATTCTATGATTCTGTGATTTGAAGTCAGAGCTGAATAAACTCAGTCACGCTGGCTTGTGACCAATGCATGCCTATACCTACATATAAAGCACTGTGCGTCTGAGGGCTCCCACAGCATAAAGAACAGTTCTGCCAATTCAGCCTCCTGTTGAAATCTTACCCAGAAGCTTACTCATAGCTTTGGGACTGCGGCTGACTCTTCAGACCTGCCACAACCCAGATAACACCCATTGCTCTGCCAACCTCTGCCACTTGGTATCTGTAACTATGTCATGCAGGACTGACTGAGCTGGGGAACCTACTGAAAAGAAAACATTCAAACTCCTAAAAAAGGTGAAACGAGATGATATAGGCTTCTACTTTGCCAAATTCAAGTGTGGGAATGAGCGTAACAACTACAATCTTTGGCTTCTGCCAGAGTTTGGGAGCGTGGCTCTTTCAACAATGGTAGGCATTTTTGTGTAAGCTAGCTGACTGCTTTTGCAGGAGCTAGATTTGGCTTATTTACACTGTGAGACAAGTGTCACTTCCAGGAAGATCTGGTCATTCTTCTCACTGTCTTTCTGGAAAGAGGCAGTTCATCTTGGAGAAACACTGCATGACACATCAAAGACAATGCAGGACTATAATCTTTCATCTGGAGGCTGAGTAACCAAGTCAATTGGGTATAAGGAAAGGAGATATGAAAATAAGGAAATTCAAATGAAAAACAAATCTATTATTTTGGCAATGATAACCAGAATAATTAATCAGAAGTAGTGGTAAACATCCCTCCGGAGGGGAAGGAAGAGCCAGCAGGGTAGTGCTAATGGCTTAGGAAAACAGGAGTTACTGCTTGCTGAATACTGTCCTACTGGTAGATAGTGAGTAGTTCTCATCCCTGCAATCCCTGGATTCACCTTGGCTTCCTAAGCAAACCTGTTGAGGTTCAATGCATACCCTTGTAATTCTGCATAAGGGGAAGTTTGCCTCGGATCAAGATGCGGGTGGTATCCTTCCTTTGTGAGCTGGCTGCTCTCTAATTCACAAATGGAGGTCCAACATCTCAAGAGCCAGCCCAGGGCTTTGTTTTTACAAACAAAAAAGGCGTAAGCAGCCCTGCAAGCTGATGGGCAGATCACCTGGCTTTGGGCTTTGGGGCTCTTAGTTCCATGAAAAATAGCTGATGTTGAGGTTAACTTTTCCACAGTTATTAATGGAAGACCATGCTGCAATACTATGCACAGAAAGGCTACAATTTTGTTCTCAAGCTTTGCAGCCTGTCAACATTTAATTTTAATTATTTAATTTTAATTATTTTCCTATAAATTCCTGACAGAACGATGTTCATCGTGGAAATGCAACTGATACTTCAAAGACATACTCATTTGTATCCAACTCCTAATGAGCACTTTGTACAATTTAGCATTCCCTAACTATAAAAGTGATAACGTTTTCTAAAATAACATGTGTTTTTAAATCACCCCTTTCTGATGATGTTTTGAATGTAAAAATAACCTTATTAATGCCGACAAGAATGCAAACTTAGTCTCCTGAAAATGTGAGAAGACCACAGGAATCCCATGTGACTCTGACTTCCTTGCCTTATTGGAAACATCTGTGTCTACTGGTAACCTCAGATCATTTCCAGGCTTGACTCCAAGAAAAGAATTTCACAACCTTTTTGTGCATCTTAGCCTGAGTGCTTTTTCAAATCAGGTTCTGAACATGCCTTCTGCTTTTGGAGAAAAGGCGCAGATTAACAAGACTACTCCAAACCAGACCAGAGTTTGCTTCATGGTTTGCTCTTTGCAAAGACAGATTGGCATGTGACTGGTTGTGGCCAACATGATAACGTGGTGATCAGGACCAGTTGATGATAACTGGTATAGCTTTTGTGGAGTTGTAATGGTCAAAGCCAGGTAAGACAACTCAGGTAGGCATTCTTCTGGCAGTCCTGCTGGAAAGAGACCTCACCTCTCCATTCAGGAGAACATCTAACCCAGATGTCACACTGGAGGTGATGATCCACAGGCAGGAAGCCTCATGAAGGTCTGGCAGGAGAAGCTGGGCAGCCCCATAAGCAAGGTGTGTTGCCCATAAGCAAGTTGTGCTGCCCAGGCAAAACAGCCTCGACAGAAGGCAGCAGTTCAACCTTGCCTTCAGATCCAGCACGTCCATCCCCACTACGCTCAGCAATTCCTGCATCAGCATGAGCACCTCTAATGCAAAGCTATACACTGAGTGCTGCACACCCCAGACAGCACTCATAGAGAACTTTCAGCCCCATGCAAAGCTTTTTTCTGAAAGCTTGTATGCGTGTTTTGCAAGGTTAAGGCCTGAACCTAAAGTCTTCCAAATTAGAAGGATCCCTTGGTCATGAAATAATCTTGCCAAAGTTTATCTTACATTCTGCTAACTGGTACAGCTGGTAAACCCCCACCCACAACTCTATTTTTAGGCAATCCCAGCTTTCTTGTTGTGTGCAGCACTTACTAGTCAGTTATTGTGATAGCTGTGCCTTTTGCAAAGCAGTCTTACTGTAAGGCATCCCAAACTTGATTAAAGGTCTCAGGGCATGAACACAAGCAATGAGCAGAGATTGTCTAAAGTCACACAAAGGAGGAAGACTGGAAGATAAGCTTTAGCCCCTACATTATCCTCTCCATATACATATATAAATTGCAAATTTGTTAGTCACTATGCTTGAACCAATGTCTTGTTATAAACTAACGTGAATTTAGGCCAGGGAACGTCTTTCCTGATGATTCCTATGGTACCTTGGAAGTTGTGTGGGCTACAGCAGATAAACAGTACCAATTAGTCAACACAGCATTTGAAGCTGGATCCATGTTTCATTCTACTCAAGCAATCTTTTTGAACAGCTCAGCTAACATGCTGGCAGTGGATTAAGTAACTGATTATAGCAATGGATTGCTTATATATGAAAGTGATGTAATGCTGGGATTTAGTCCAATTCCTTTTCGGGCTCCAAAGCAAACAGAAATTCCTTTCAGTTACTTTTCATTTGCCTTTGATTTTTCATTGTTGGCCAGTGGGTGAATTAAGATGCCCGCTGGACAACACCAAAGGAAGAGAAGGAAAGAGGTGCAAATTGCTTTCTTCAGCTGTTGGTGGCAGTGTGATGAAGGACAGAATCGATTTGGGATCCCCAGGCTCTTCTCTCCTCCCCTTGCTTTGCAGCCATCCCTCCAAGGTACAAAACTTGAGCATTTCACAGACAGCTTGGTATTGAGGGGCCCTGTAACACAGGGAAATTCGAGCTCTTCCTCCGTTTTCAGAGCTATTGCAAGATTCAGAAGCCAGACCTTCCTTCTGGAGAGCAGAGCTTTGTGAATGGATGGCATGGCAATGAAGTTAAGCAGAGCCAGGAAAAAGCTGGAAAGCTGCAGCCGCCCTCCCTCCCATGTGCTGCAGTAACTCAAAGCCTTGTGTCTGGCTGCCTGAAGCTCCCTGCAGCCGGCAGGGCTGGGCTTGCACGTAGCTCCAGTCTACCAGGGCTGAGGTTTCTAACCAGCTGTGCTTCCACTGTAAAACCCCAGGACCAGCTTGGTGTTGCTGATACCAGCTCTCATTAGGTCTCCTTTGCTGACAAATTGGGCAAAGTGCTCCTTTATCTATGCTTCCTGGTAAAACAGGATCCAACCCAAATTTGCCAGCAGACAGCTGTTAGAACCCACAGACTCATGGCTACTTGCCTATGCTGAAGACTTCACAACCCACAGAGAACCAAGGCTGCCTTTGCTTTGCCACCTGTCCATGCTGCCTGGTCCAAGGGAGCTATTTGAAGCCACTTGGAGAGGCCACAGGAATTTACAGCTGAGCTTGCCACTGCTGAAACAACTCTTAACAGCTCTACCCTACTGGCTGATCTCCAAACTCTACACCAGAAACACATGGCTGGGTAGCATCTAGGTCTGTTTGGGTGAGCATCCTGCTCAGTGCCATCCTGCAGCATGAAGAACATCCAAACCTGTTGGATGCAGCCACTTGGCTGCATGTTGGGCCAAGGAGGTGCCATGCTTCTTAGAAAACCAGAGGCATTCTCAGCATTTGCACAGGTAGAAATTTCCTATCACTTCCATGAAGGGCAGCAGATTCATTGTTCTACAGACACGTTTGTGAAAAGATTTTCTGGAGGATTGCTCCTTTTCCTTTATGTCTGTTTCTTGCAAGGAAAGCAAACCATTCACAAAGACTCTCGACTATCTGCATTCAAGGCACTGACATCTGCAGACAATACTGGCAGATGTTTCTATGCTGCTGTCCCCATCAATTCAGCACTGCATTTCCAACCATATCAGAACAGTGGCATGATATGTGAAATAATATTTGATGCTTTTCTGCTTTCTGTCCTGGCAGAAGCTGATTGCCATAAGGTACTCAGGCGCATGGGTTAGTGGGCATGGTGGTGATGGGCTGATGTTGGACTAGAAGATCATACAGGTGTTCTCTGACCTTCATGATTTCGTGAATTATGCAGCCTATATATCATCAGGCTGGGACACAGACTTTCTCTCAGAAGAACAGTGGCGCAGAGAAGAACAGAATGAAATTGGTAGGATCATATAGGGGTTAGAGTCTTCTTATTTCACATGGTGTAAATTTTACAGTAAATTTTTGCACCTTTTGCTTTTCTTTTTGAATAATTTGTCTCCCAGGGCACAGTGGTAGTTGAAGGTAGCTCAGCTAATAGCAATTACACAATCTCTTGCACAGAAGCATCTAAATACATCATAAAGCCAACCTTCATAATGCTCAGCTCCAGTAAAATCACCTTCTGTGCCTACAGAGGAGAAAGTCTGGGAGTCTAAACCAGCACCCAAGCAATGCTTTTCCTTTTGCTTTTCCTTCTGAGCTGTCACAAGTATCTGTCTTATCAGAGGAAGGTAATCACAACCATTCTGTCCTATTTGTAAAGGCAGTCTGAAGCTTCAGCGGAGTTTTGTTTTTCCCTAGCTGCAAGAAATGTCTGGAGGCACAGTACCTTGTCTCCTGGTTGTGGGCGCATCACTGATACACGGTCGTAACCTTTCCGCAGCAAGACCCAGAGAGCATCCAACTTCCCCTGCAATCACAAAGAAAGAAAGGAAAAAAATGCAGCGTGCTACCTTCAGTACAATAGCAAGTGAGCTGTACAAACTTACATTTTGCACTTAACCATTTGCTGTGCCTGTACAAGGTACTGAAGAGCAGTGTTTTCCCTTACAGAAATTCCCTCTGAACCTGCTGCAAGTGCAAAGGAGAAGGCCTTCAGATGAGCAATAGGAAGATGTGCCTGGCAGCCAGCAGTGCCCTTGCCTATTCTTCATGTATGCTATTGAGCATCTCCAGAATTGGCGACTTAGATATCTCCAGGGTTGAGAGGATCTCGTACCTACTCCATTTCTGGCATGGTTCTAGCAAAATGCTAAAGGAATGCAGAAATCTGTTGAATTTGTATGCCACATTTCCTCACCACTCTGCCTCCTCCTCCTCTGGATTTATGTGTCAAAACAACGTGCAGTGGAATGTGTCTGAAGAACCAGGGCAGATGTCACACTGAAGGACATGGTTTAGTGGGCATGGGGGGATAGGCTGATGACTGGACTTGATTATCTTAGCGGTCTCTTCCAACCTCAATGATTCTATGATAGTAATCTATTCTATTAACTATCTCTGCATGGAGAGGATTGCCTTACCAGGTCTCACACCCACACACCAGTTGGCACTGGCATCTTCTCCAGGCAATGACACGTGTTTCAGAATACTGTATTCCTATGAGCTCACTGTCAGTCACCCAGTCCACACTGCCTTGGTTTTGACAAACTGCTCACCTTGCTGTGTGATCTTGGATGCATGTGAGCAGGCACAAACCCACACAACTCAGTGTGCTGAAATCTCTCAGTGACAGAAATGTTGGTTGAGATGTGGGGCCATACCCTGCCTTTCCTCCCTGCAGTGTTGCTCTGCCACACAAAGCATGTGATTCCAACTGAAATTCAGCATTATGTTGGGATTTCACTTGCAAAATGGATTCACCTTCCAGGAGGTCTGTAGAAGAATTTCTGTATGTGTAGCATGTTGGCTGGCTCAATGGAACACTACGGATATGTTACATACTGCAGAGGAGTTTACCAAAATCTTCAAATTAATGTCATTTGGCCCAGAGGTTATTAAGTGAATGCTACTCAAACATTTGTAAAAATTTCTCTGGAGGGTTAACAACACACTTTACTTATTGACATATCTATTAGAGAGACATCACAGTCTCTGATAGGCCTAATTAAAGAATTAATGCACGACGCACTCAATGCACACTCTTCCTTTCTCAAAAGGCATATATGGAGTCTTCTCTTTCCTTTTAAAGAAACCATTAGGACCATAATCCTTTCTGACACCTGCATTCCTCAATGAATGTATTAAGCCAACGTTTCAAAGCTTTTTTGGGAGTTGGAGGGACACATGGGTGGAGACAGACAGACACATAGAATGACTGCATAGATGTTGTTTTCCATAGGATACTGGGAAAAAAGACTTCCTAAGGTGAGAGCCAGGAAAGTCTAATTCTCAAAGGAAGAAGCAAGAACCTCTTCTGTCAGATTCCTGCATTTGGACAGCCTCTCTTACACCAGAGGGAAACCATCCCTGTCTGTGAATCCATCCAAACCCATCCTTCCACTCTGAAAGCTCTCCTTTTGAGTCCATCTTTTCCCCTACATCACAGCTCATGGAAGCTCTTGGTCTCCCATCCCTTCTGACAACTGAAGAAATAAGTACACTTTTTCATACATTTTTCCTGTGAGAAACCAGAGGGAAAATTACAACTTTACATGGAATAAAAAAGTCTTTACCACAGTCCTAACTTCCAACATTCTACTGAGATTTCTTGGGGAAAAAAACAAGACCCATCTTTGGGAATTTGAATGGAGCTTCACGGTCTGCCTGACACATCTGGGCAGAAGAAAGGGAATGGATCATGGAAAGGGTGATATTGCTTAAAGAAATGAAAATGGCAATGCATTCATTTGGAAATAGAAGCACTTCTGTGCTCTCCAGTAGATGAGCTGGGCCTCTCTTAGGTTGGAAACTCTTTTGCAACTGAAGTGCGAGGTAGCTTGGAGGCAAAAAAATGGGCTGGAGGCAAATAAAGCTGTGTCCTCCTAGATATGAAGTCTAGAAAGTGGAAATTTACAGTTGTTTAGAGACTGCTATTGGCCTTTTTGACTCAACCACAGCGATGAGGTGGATGGCCCATCTCTGGAGACACTCAAGGTCAGGCTGGACCAAGACCTGAGTAGTGTGACTGAGCTGTAGATGTTCCTGCTCATTGCAGGGGAGTTGGACTCTGGGACCTTTAAGAGTTCTTCCCAACTCAAATGATTCTATGATAACTAAGTGCGATAAAAGCTCTGAGGAGAAGATATTGATGCAGATACAAGCAGAGGCAGAAACAGAGGTGAGACAAAAGCTCTTAACCAAAGCATAGACCCGTGGCTGGCTGCAGCAGGGAGCATGTCTTGAACCAAATGGCATTATCCTCATAATCCTTTATGATTCTTCACTTGCCTCTATGTTTTCTGCTGCTCCTCCCTCTGTCAGATGAACTGAGGATTTGGCAAGTCTCTTGAGAAGTTTCTAGATTTGTGATGCTCCTTGGGTTATTTACACTGACTTTCAAATTGTTGAAGTGATATTTTAAAAGTGGGGTAAGCCAGTTGGCATTGTGCTAAGAAGTAACAGCAGCAAATAAGAATAACAACAACAATAATAATAACAATCTGTTAAGTGTCAGTAGCTGCAATTTGGCAGCAAACAAAGCTCTGGAGCATTTCTACAGCAATCTATTCACTCTCAGCTAACAGCTGTCTACCTACCATATGGACACCACTCTGGAGAGGGGATGTAAGGGGAAGAAAAAGTCCATCAGACAAACTGGCAAAAGGTAGAGAACTCCAAGTAAGGCTGATGCTTGTGTTGCATGGAGAAAAGGAGGCCTGCTGGCCCTAAAACATGAATTTCCTGGCTCTTTGTCAGATTTAAGCCACCTTGGTTCACTGCTTCTGAGATTTAATTCCTTGCCCACTTCCTTTATAAGTAGATTGCCACATGCATATTCATCCACCTTCCAAAGAGGTGTTTCAAACAGCCCAGTGGGGTGGGTGGAAACTTAATGTCTCTAATCAAAGGAGCTGAGTGCATTTGGAGCTTGGGGATGAGGGAAAATTTGAGTATCAGAAGCCATTTCCTACAGGTGAGGTTTAGTAGACTGGGAAATATTCCCCCTGAAAAGCAGTGGAAGCCTCTATGTTATTTTAAAAACCAGACTGGAAAAAGCAGTGAAGGACAGAGTCAAGCTAGCAATGCTGCTTTGGCTGAGTGCAAACTCAATGACCTAATAGGCCGTCCCTCCTCGCCCTCCTCTGCCTCTTACAACTCCATGATAACTTCCCTGCACAGCACAACACAAATTCACCTTCATATGCTCATGTGTTCTGGACAAGAGCTTCCGTCAAGAGTGCTGATGAGCTATGCCAATTTTGCTAGTTCCTTACTGCACAAGGAAAGTAATCGCAGGACCTCTACTTCATTGGAATGATCCCCTCTGCTTTTTTTGAGTCCTTGTGATTGTACACGGGGAAAGTGTTGGATACAGAAATCCAGTTGGGTACAGCTCAATAAAGGGTGTGGTGGTAATTAATAATTAGGCCACCTCATCCACATATTCAGGCTGCTAAATACTATCCAGTTGTGGAACATGCCAAAGTTAGGGAGTATTTGGATATGGGGCTTTGGATTGGACCTGTCCTTATACTGTAGACTTTGAATGGTAGAAAAGAGAGACTTTTCCAAAGGAAACAGAAAGATATATCAGCCATGAGATACTTCTAACACTTAGTCCCCTAATAATTGAATTCTTGCTGTTACGAAGCAAAAGATGTTCCCAGTCAGAATCAGAACGGAACTTGAACTTAAATACATTGAATCTTTTCTTCAAGCTTCTTTTGAACTCCCAGCTGGGATAAATCTGCAACAAATTCCTGAGTTCAAAACTGATTTTCTGCCATGCAGAATAATTTCTAAAAACAAACTGAAAATCTCCTGAGACTGTCATCCAACATCATGAATTGGTGAAGACAGAGGGGAGAAACTCAGCATTATCTCTGATGGAAAAGACCTAGCTCTCACAGCTAATAATCTCAGGTAGTGGTGCCCACATGGATTCCAACTGCCTGAGCATGTATTCAGGCTCTTTGTGCTAAAATCAGTGCTTCTGTCAGTTCCTAGGTGGTTAGAGTATCGTGTTGTGTGCCTGAATCTGGGCTGCAGCACACAAAAGCAACTGAGCTGCTTCTTTCAGCTCGATGAGGTCATTTCCAAGAGCACGTAGTAGGAGTGAAAATCTCCCAGATGGGACTGGTGCAACTTACAAACACTTTGCACTAATGTAAATGACAATGCAATGAATTTAGAAACAAAGGAGCAGCTATATGGGATGGTGCTTACTGAATTCCGGACTCTGAACTGAGAACAGTGGAGTCTGTAACCTGTCCCACCAAGGGAAGGAATAACTTTCATGAACACATGTTGAAGTCATTATAGCACAATTGCAAATGACTTGTTGGTAGGCTATGTTTATTAGATGATAATCTTTAAGAGGGAAAAGAGAGAAGGCATTGGACCAAATTTTCACAGAGGCTCACGTTTCTGTATCCTCCGGAAACCACTTGTACTCCTTTGAGCATCTTTGCCATTTCAATTGCTGGATTTGAACCAGCAGTAAGATCAATGACTGAGGAAAGCCAAAACGTGTTACTTGCCCGATTCCTCTGGGCACTGCTCCACTGGTCAATAACAAGATACAATGCAGGGAAACCTGGGTATACTGTAGTGAAATGTATTTGTGTCATACCAACGTAGCAGATAGAGTATCTCTGACCAGCTGGCTGCTACCAGACAGGGAGAAAACAGGGGACTAAATTTCAGCAGTGGGGCACTTCCTTACTTAGAATAAAGTTTAAGTTGTGTTCAACATCAGAAGGTTTAACAAAATTGCCGGTGGAGATATTTTAACCAGAATGACCACTCTTCAAAAAGAGATCCAGGTTCCAGCAGTGCAGGGTTTGCACTCAGATATGAACTGTGCATTTCTAGTCTTTTCTGTTTACTGCAGTGCTGCTACAAATAGCCATGAACTGAAAAGATAGGAGAAGGGTCTCAGCATTTCCCGAAAGGATTAACCCTGAAAAATGTAGTAACAAAGAGAATCCTTTGCTAGAAACATCTCAACATGTCCTGACTGCAAGAGATTAGCTTTCTGACTCTGGAGTGTTTTCACACATCATCAGTGGATGATGCTACTGATATCTGTTGCATGTGGTTTGTTTCTCTTAATCCTGGAAGAACGTTCACATGTGCCTTGAAGGGTTTTGCTTCAGTGAAGCATCCAGTTGCTTGCTTGGTTCAGATGGCACAGGACAGCCCTCCCAGTTCCTGTGGGTGACTGCTGAGCAGCTTTGCATTGCTTCTGACCTGATATCAGCATGAATTTGATTTTCCACTCCTGAGGCATCCTAATACAGCCAAAATCTTCTCGCAGGGCATCCCTTCTGCATGAAGCTGGCCCTGTGACCCACGTCTGCTGGCAGACATCCATGTGCTGTGCTGCAATCCTTGATCTTCTCAGAACATCTCTGGTGACATTTAGGATCAATTCCATTCATATTTCTTCCCTCTTTCTAAGGAAAGAAAATGCAATTTGCTCCCTACCTCTCAGAGAATATGCAATATCGACTAAAGGAACTAACTTTGCAAGCACAGTGGAATCTGTAACAACTTTACAGAAGCTAGACCACCGTAACTGATCAGCTGCTTATTCTGGTCTAAGAAAGCAATGCAACCCTGAAATCTGTTTAACCTCATTGGAAATTGCCATTGCACATATGGCTCCTTTATATAGCACTTGCCCCTGGTCACTTGTTCAGAGGGATTTCCTTCTGCACAGCTCCTCTACCAGCACCTTGAGATCACAGTTTAAAGTTCTCCATCTTTACCCATGGAGGTAAAAATAGATTGCTTAACACAGATCTGGAAATGCTTTATGTGGTGCATTGCTGGACTGAACTTACCTTGATTGGAGAGTACCACTTCCGAGGAGAGGAAGGTCTGCGCATGTTGTTTGCAAGGTTCCTGGGTTCTGGGAACTCATATTCTTGTTCTGGCATCTTGACCCTGGCATTCTTGGCTTTCTCTAATTTAGCGCCTTCCTCTGTGGAGCCCTTTTCTCCCCAGCGCACCTGAAATGACAGCAGCAGAAAAATGAGGGTGGAGAAGTGCTTGAGAAAAGCTGTAAGAATATTTCATTGCAATTTGCATGGGAATGTTGCCCCTGTATCGCAGGCACAAACGCTGTACTGCAGTAGAGGAAAAGACTGTCCTAAGACTTAAGACCATCTATTTGGCTCTCAAATATAGAAAAGAATTTGGTTCCAATGCACAGAAGTGTGAAGTTTGTACCTGCCTCCCAAGCTTTTTGGTTAAACTGCCTGAGCGTTTCACAACTGAGTTCACAACTGAGATTTTCTGATATATAAGCTGATGTCTATTTACCTCCATTCTCTTGATGCCGCCAACTCCTCGACCGCCATAATAAGAAGCATCCACTGTTGGCCATTTCTTCTTTGGAAGACCATCGTCATCTTCCTCCTACAAAACAGAAGGAAAGGGTTGCACTGTTAGAAAGCAGGAACTGAGTTGGTAAGGGGTAAATAGTTACAGGTTGTATGGCCCTTTCAGCCTGTAAGAACTGGTGCTGTAAAGGTAGTGGTCTGTTGCTGGTTGCTTTCCAGAGGATGTGCACTCGTGAAAAGAAAATGTTTCATAATATAAACACCACCACCACCCAAAGGGTACAGTCAAGCTCCAGCAAGAACGTGTGTTTTTGATTATTTGTATGTTTTGAAGAGACCTTTCATTCTTTTTAATTTCTATTGGTGCATTCTACATAATATGGGTACACTGTAAGAACTGCACATACGCTCTGACCCATGCAGTGCCTTTCCCTTTAACTTCTACAACTCAGTCTGTGAACTGGCAAAACAGAAAAGCAGAGTCCATCAAAAACGTTTAGTATTTCCTGTGAAAAATGCGGAGAGAAATGAAAAATGGTCTCTCTCTCTCTTTTTTTTCCCTTTCTTTCTTTAATTCTTCACAGGGATTTGGCAAAACTCCAGAACTTTGGAGCTTTCCAAAACTGGGAAAGCCAAAAATACTTTGAATTCAAACTCTCCAGTTGGAAAACTGAAAAACTGGGGAGGAGGGAGGGATAAAAATCCGAGACAAACTATGCTTTTCATGCCAAACAAAAGTGTTTTTTTAATTATTTAAAACAAACCAAAACCATCAATTGGGCTGCAAAATTTGTCCTGATCTCAAGGAGAGTAGGCAAATGAATCATAAATACAGAGCTCCTCTCCTTCGAAGCTGATCTCCTCTCTCTCGTTGGAGTAGCTGAGGCTCTTTGCTGCAACCTAAGAACTTAATATGAGGACTTTTTTTTATTTAAAAAAAAAAAAAAGAAAAGAAAAGAAACCAAAGCCATCTAAATATTTTCCTTCAGCAATTCTCTCTTTCTCTCTCTTCAGCTGAGCACAGACTGGACTTCTCACAACAGGAAATACCAAGGTTTAGGAAATCTTCCCCACAAGCCCTTGAAAGCCCTGCAAGTCGCTTCGATCTAAGATAGGAGGGCTTCTGCCAGGACAACAGAAACACTACACGCACAAAAAAGGACTACAGCAAACATCTGAAAAACAAAAGTCACAAGCTTTCTTCTGGATGAGCCTGTTTACATGTTTTGAAGGGCATGGGAGGTTTTGCAATATGAGCAGAAAGAAAAAAAATGCAACAACAACCCAATGATTTCCTACACACTTGACAAATGCGCTTATAACACACGTGAATTGCTTAAGTGAAGCAACGGGAAAGCTGGGGGTCAAAGTGGGGAGCCAGCAGAAGAATGGGGAGGAACACAGTCCCTACACCACCATCCCAGCTCAGTGCCCCATTCACAAGATCTGAGCCAATACCATGGGGATGAATTATCACATCCTGGCTCAGTTTGGCCAATATTAGCTACAGTGGGGTTTTTTCCTCAGGAAGAACTGCGTAAGGAACTTCAGCTCTGACCCAACAGCAACACAAAAGGCAGCCCTGGAAAATCCAAGTGCATTTAAGGATGCTGGAAAGTGACTGTGCAGAACTTGGCATCTTTCCATCCCTCTAATCTGCTTTAGATGGAGCTAGAGTTTCTTTTACAAAATAATAAGGACAGAGCTACATTTCACTGTCAGAGATCCAGGTTCATCACTGCTGGATTTCAGAAAACAAAGATGTGTTTATCTCAGAGGCCATGCTGGGCTCTGTACGCTTTGACCCTGACCCGAGGGTACCTCATCTGTGGGTAACAGAAGGATAATTCAGGCTCCACTAGGGACATGGAACCACTCAGGGTAAAAATTCAAACTAAAATTGGCCAGATATAAAAGGTTGGACAAATTACTCCTCTCCCCACCCTTATAATTATTTTCACAGTTGTCTCTGCAAAGCCTGGATGTTGTCAGAATTTAGCATTTATAGAGCTCTGCCTGCAGAAAGCACTGTATGACATGGGGCAGTCAACCCTCTGAGTAATTGTTGTTATCATCTAATTTTACAGCAGAGGAAACCTGGATGTAAAATTCGTCGTCCTCCCGGATTGCAGCTTCCTACACTCCAACCCCTGCTCCCAACACCAGGCCCACTTCCAAATTGCACGGCCACCTCCTAGATGCAAAGGCATTGTTAGATTTGGAGGACAATTTTCTTGGTTCTTAAGAAACATTTAATTCTTGCTTTCATGGACCAGGCATCACAGTCGGATAAACCCTGCCCAATTTTAACCATCCCCGAGTCATTCTGCAAGAACATGCCCTTGGTGTTTCTCGTATCTCCACCTCTTCCAGCCAAGCCTGCAGAGTACTGTCATAAAGAACTAAAAAATCATAAGAACATCAAAGAAAAGATGCTCTACTGGTGCTCTACTAAGGAGCAGGCTGAAGAGAGAGCTCAGCTCTTGTTAGACACCAGAAAATACACCCATTTGACTATCCTTGAAACAAAACTGCTTAGAAAACCAGCATTTAATGGTCTTACTGATCACAGAATTCCTGGTTTATCCATGGTAAAGATCCTGCTTGAAGAATATATCCTCAGAGGGTAAAGTGTACATGGGACATAATTAAAAGAGAACCCCTGTATTGATAGAGGAGAAGAGACACTGAACGATTCCCACTCTACGGCTCAGATGGTGAGCAAGATGAAAAGTGAAATAACATACCTGAAGTCACAGAGGAAATTGTCCTACAGAACAAAATACCCTAAGTCCCCAGATTTATGTCCCCACCTTGCAGTGCATGGGGAATACATCCCACAGTTCATTGCCTCTACACTAGTCGAGTACGTTGTGCTGGATCAGCCTACATATTTCACATTAAATCTGGTTATAAAAGACCACACCTTCAAGAAGTACCATCTACACACCTCATTTGTTTCCAATAACATCCCAGCTCTTTTTCTTTTAAATGCCTGTATCTCAAAAGGTTCCTTTTCTCCTCCTCCCAAATATCCACAACACATTGTAAAAGGGGAAGAAAGGGGAAGGAAAAGAGCTGGCATACTGCTGCGACCTGGCTTTATTTCAGGAATAACAGAAGACATTTCCTGCCTTGGTGTCCACAAAAAATTACATCTGAACTTCTCTGAGCTGATTTTGCTATCTCCCCAGCAAGGCTTTTCAGGAAGAAAGAGTGGTTTGGAAAGGATTAATAAACAACAATAAGTGAGGGTGCAAGCAGCTCCATCCGTGTAAGTCATTCATTGGCTTTGTGACTGTTCAGCTGTGGGTGAAAGAAATTAAAAGAGATCAAGATGAACAGAAGGTTTCATCTGCTGACTTCACAGTAGCTGCCAGGCAGTGAGTTAAAATCTCCATTTCATGCAGGCTTTCCATGACAGCAATAATTATCTTCAGTATCTCATGACTGTGCTGCTGAATGGTGCTTTCCCTCCAGGACTTTCTTGTGTATGTGTGTTTTGGTGTATGTGGGGAGGGTGACAACAGGCAAAACGATTATCCAATTGGTGGTTGGTGGCTTGATCCTGGCACCATGGTAGGCGTGACTGTGGAGCCTGGGCTTGAGCAGCATGGAAAAACTGGCTTTTACTGATGAGGAGAGGGTGTACTCAGGTCATCCGGTCAGTGTCCTGCCTGATTTTACCAGGTTTCAGGGCACTTTGTGTCCCTGAATCCATTTTGTGGGAAAAAGCACAGTCACAACAGTAAATAAAGATAAGAACAGCACATGTTTAGATGTAATGGGACACATAGGACATGGTTTAGTGGGTTGGATTGGGTGATCTCAGACATCTTTTCCAACGCTGGTGATTCTGTGATTCTATGTTGACATTGCCTGGTGTTTAGAAGGGCAGGAAAGCAATGAGAAGAGCATGTGCCTCCTGGGGACAGTGGGGAGTGCACCTTATGACACAATCAGAACTTGTCCCATGGAACAGCCCAGTAGCAGAGCTCTGGCGTAGGTCAGGTAGTGAAAAGAAAATTGCTGGAAGATGGAAAGCCCTGCAAAATGCCTCTTTTTTCTCTCTGTAGAAGACGGGTTGCAATAATGAGAACCAACTTCAGCTTCTTGGTACACTTCTCATCTAAGCCAGTAAGTTGTTCCAATAAGCCCAGCCTGAAAGTGATGGGCACTTGAACAGAAGCAGCTGTGCTTTCCTCCAGCACGGATAGAAAGAGCCTTCCTATTCACAGGGAATAGAAGAATGCAGTTTTGATCCACTATCACTGAGTCAATCGCAGGCCAGCAAGGTGCTCACTGACTCCTCGAGGCATTCCCCTCTTCTGATTAGTATTAACTCAATCCTTCCTAGCTCTAAAACCAGTCCTTCATCTGGGGTCAGCCTCCCCCAGCATCCTACATTGTCTGAAGAACACAGCGGCGAGCTGACAACATTTGCGATTTCAAAATGAATTAATTGTTAATTAATTGTTAATTAAAAGTTTCTAGTCAGTAATGATTTCCCTCACCAACAGTGAGCGTGGCTCCAACATGTCTCATAATGCCTTCAAAGCAGAGTTCAATAAAACCTTTGGTGGGTTTCTGACAGCAATGCTGCTTTCCCCTCATTGTTATGGTATAATTCATTCTCCTTGCAGCGCAAAGACATATATATGGGCCTCAGCTCCCAAATCTGCTGATGCAAGAAGTCTTATTTTTGCCAAGGCTTTTAGAATAAAAGAATCATACAGTAACTGCAATGCTGCTGCTTAAGGGATTAGCACTTTTTCATTCTGGAGATGAGTAGTTACTATGATTTCTACAAGGGAGAAAGCTATTCACAAATTGTAAGAAAAACAACTCCATCTTCTACTCGCTTTTAGCAAAGTAAAAAATCTGGAATATTCACTCACACATATGAAAGCATCGTATTACTGTCAATCCCACTCTCTGGATCCAGCTCTGCAAGAGTAAATGAAACCAACAAACTGCATCTTTTTAGAGCTCCTATTGTTTTTCCACCAGTGGGAGGCTTCTGTAGGGGAAAACATGCAACACAGAAGTCACAGCTCCAAGTGTTACTGATCTCTGAGCACTGCTCTGATGCTTTCCAGTTTCCGAAACAGTATAATAGTTTGTTTTCCTTTGGCTGCTGATTGTACAAGGTAGTTTTAGAATAACTGAGTACTGAGTTTAGGGGATATGATATGGCGGAAAGTACACGTGGAATCTTCTATCTGCTATCAGATTAGTCTCTATGTCAGCAGATTGTTGTAGCTAAATCCCCTCATCCCAGGGTCCCAAAACAGAAACAGTAGGAACAACATCTAGAATATTGTATAGAGTGCATTAAGAGGGAAGCAGGTAAGCTACAGGTAGCAAATTAATGCAATTTTGCTGTTTCTCTGCAGAGAGGCCACTGGCAAACACATTGTTAGAGGTAAGCTCTGAAACAGACTGATGAACTGAGGCCTGTTCCATCCTAAGAGCTGTATGGACTCTTGCTCTCAGAATCAAAGAGAAAATACAACACGTCCAGAGATATCCTTACAGTTTAACCAGAATGAACCTGAGGTCTGCTGCAACTGGCTCAATTTTGCAGCAACTGGTTAGCTTTTGCAACACTTAGTAGTTTTAGAAGGGCTTCCATATACATGAAGTATGCCTTCTTACTTAGCACAGAGATGTAATTTCCCCTTCCAGTTGTTGGCCAGAGAACCAGCATTCCAGAATGATATATTTTAATTAACTTCAGCAATTGAGTCCCTCGGCTTGGAGGCATGTGTGATGCTGAACAGAGCATGTGCAATTTTAGACAAGTATTTTCCTTTTCATTCCAAGGATCAAAGCTGGTGAAACTAGTGGATATCCATACAGCCTAAACAGAAACAGCCACTTGGAAAATAAGCCAGATGTTTGTATATGGATGCATGGAGTGATGTTATTCTGAGAGATGTGTGCCTTCACAAATACCTTCAGCATTGGACCCAAATGTAAACCTCACTTGGGTCCACACATGTTTTGATTTGGAGTTTTGCTTCAGGCCTGTTTTGAAGGAAACAAGTGTTAACAAGATAGAGGTTCCTTCAACCGCCTTGGCTCCAGCTGCCCTCAACTATTTTGCTGTGCTCAATGCAGGTCCGTACTCTACCATGCAGCAGAATCATAACCTCTTCTAAGGAAGCTGAACAAAATCTTGTCCTAAACATCAAGGAAATTGGCTTGTTGGTGTTACTTACCTCACTGTCTTCTGCAGGAGGTGGAGGAGGCTCTTTGATGATCTGAAAGAATAAATGAGAAAAAAAAAGTGGTAAATCAGCATGATGCAAATGTTGCTCATTATGTGATCCTTTTCCATGCGAAGTGACACAGATCCGAAGTAATACACCCTGGATGCTCCCTGATATCCCAATAGGAGCCATAATGCTGGCACACTGGTAACAATCATCATTCTACCTGCACAAACATGTTAAATTCAGCATGTCCTCCTACTGGCCACTGCACACACATGCATGTCCTGCCTCAAATTAATTAGCATCCACACAGACAAAGACTGGAAAAGAAACCAAGGTAAACGAAATGCCCCAGAGACATTGCAGAGGAGTAATTGCTGTCTCCCAGAGCAAAACACCACTCCAGAAAGTTGTGCCACTCATTGCTCTCCTAAAGAATGCTTTTCACATTGCCAAGCACTATATCCCACTCTCATATGGTTTTCTTTAAAATCTGCATATATATGTACTTATGTATATATGTACACGTATATACGCACATACACTTGAAAGTTCTCCAAGGATTTCTAACTAAAAAAGCAATCAGGGTGAGGTTTTAGACCAGTCCAGGATATTCTCCATAGAAACAGCTTAAGTTTACGTGGGCGTGAGGTTATTATTTCATGCAAAAAATTTGCATCTCAAGCTCAGCAGGCAGTTGGCTATCATCACAGCCCTCCACTCCAAGAGCAACAGAGAATCTTCCAAAGGGAAAGCAGTTGCATACAGACATGTCAAATCTCTCTCCTTTACACGCAACAGACCCCAGTGCAGAGCCATTGCAGGCAACACTGAATCTAGTCACTCGTGTCAATGCAGCTGCCCCTGGGATGGAATTTCTCCTGTAGTTTTAAGTCCATCTGGATGAAGCAGCTCCTTCTTTATGCACAAGGTAATGAGTTGGATGCTTCTGCGGTGCTGAGCTCCTGTCAGGACTGTATATTGAGTGTAGGGGCTGTCTAAAGGTGGGGTGCAGATGTACAGGCTGAGAGATTGCCCTTCAAAAACAAAATCACAGTCCCAAACAATAACAGCTCGGCTATTTAAATGCAGGAAGATAAAATGACAATCATATTAAAGGCCCCGAAGACAAATATTTACAAAAATTTCCCTCACTGTTGTTTTAACTTCTCTGATGAGCTCACTGTTTTTATCTTCTTCTGCAAACCCCAAGTCATGCAATACGGCCGTTAATGAGGAGCATGTGCCTTTGGCTTGGGAGGAGACTGGGGTTGGATCAGTCCTTTTTACACATCACACTCTGCATATCCCATTCCTGGGCAGCAGGTCCTTCTTTGTTGGTCTTCAGGGTCCTCGAGGAATCTCTGCTAAACAGCCTGCGTGCTTGGGTGCCAACACTGAATCTTTGCCTGTGTGCAAAGGCACAAAGCCCACATGGAAGCATAGGATGACATTTCAGGAGTGATGTAGGTGCACTCCCTGTCCTGCTCTGATGCAGCAGAACCAATGGGTCAAGTCCTGGCTACAAATGCACTGACCATGTTAGGGACAAATGTGATGTCCCTAAGAAGTTGGCAACAGCATAGTCTCTTGTACATCTCATGACACAATTAGTGACTCTTGTGTACAAAGCACCAAATAAACACAAGGCTTTTTCTAGTCACATTTTCAGATATTTTGGCTACTTGTCTCTATAATGGTCACTCTTCAGCAGACCTATCTTCGAACCAAAACCCTTCATCCAAACAAAACGCTGAAAAATTTCAGATATCTCACTCATCCAAAACATATCTACTGGAACTAATCTTACTACCTTCTCTAATGTTATTCTGGTGGAACATTGTGGGTTTCAGTGGAGTTTCTCTGATTTGCATTGGCATGAAAAATGAGGATACTTGGTCCAGCTAAGCATTCACACACAACTTCTCAGCCAGTATCACTGGAAAATCTTGAGATTACAGACTTGGAGATGATGGGATAGCTGTGTTTTTCATATATTTGTATTCTTTCTCACAACATACACACTCTGGCATTAACTGATTTATATGAACATTCATTTTCTTTTCTGCCACAGAACAAGTGAAAAAAAGAGTGATCCCTTGCATTATTAAGCACTGAGCACTTCTAAGAACAACTGAATAACCATCAGTTGGCTGCATAGATTGGTCAGTTTGGAGAAGTGCAGAGATGGGGAGAATTTAGTCTTCTCTGCCTTTGAGCCTGTATGAAATTTAGAAATTTATCATATACAAAATATATTTCTTATCTCACCATCCAGATCTGGAAAGGGTTGCAGGAGCTTACCTCTCAATGGAAAACCAGTGTTTTACACAGGTAGATAGGGGTAGCTCAAGAGGCAAAGGTTTTAAGCTAAATGAAGGAGAGATTTATATTAGATGGAAATTCTTTACTCAGAGAGTGGTGAGACACTGGAACAGGTTGTCCAGAGAAGTGTCCAAGACCAGGCTGGATGGGCTTTGTGCAGCCTGTTGTGGTGGCTGGCAACTAGCCCATTCAAGGCATTGGAACTGGATGACGTTTAAGGTCCCTCCCAGCCCAAAACATTCTACGGTTCTACAAACAGTACAAATCTTTTCTTTCTCCTGGGTTGTGCACGGGACCATCATTATGCAGTAGTGGAGGCAGTGAAGCAAATGGGAGCTCTCTGCCACCTGACACATCAGCAAAGCAAACACCAAATGGGAATAACAGGATCCCAGAACTGAAAGGCAGTGCCTTACAGCTGCACAAAAAGAAATGACTACTCAAGTACAAGAAAGAAAACACTGCTACAGGAAACGCAGAGAGGATAGAGCCCATGCTGGCACAGAAGGCTCAAGTCCACCACATCTTGTTCTGTGCTGCACCTCTCGCCTTCCCTCTGCCTCGCCAGATGATACACATGGACCTGCTGAATACAATCAGCTGGGAGCACGCTTGGCCAAGCAAAATGCTTTGGCTATTTAACTTGGCAAAGTTGAAGCGTTTGTTCATGTGTGCTGCAATTGTTTTGATAACCCCAAGCCATTTCTGGGCTTGCTGTTACAACTGTATCCCCTGTCCCTGTCTTTGCAAGAAGGAAAATGTGGTTAAGCAACCATATTTGCTTGCTAGGTTACAAATACCTGAGGGTTTCTACATCACTGTCATGCTATCAAAACCTTACAGTATGGTCTTCGGTTGGTAAGAAGTCAAGGCCTGAGGGATGGACAGTTGACCACTGGCTTTCCTCAGCAAA
The DNA here is from genome assembly GCF_019238085.1 of Lagopus leucura. NCBI lineage: Eukaryota > Metazoa > Chordata > Aves > Galliformes > Phasianidae > Lagopus > Lagopus leucura. The sequence continues at coordinate 1,106,370 of NW_024962307.1, read as the reverse complement.
GGAAAGAACTACAAGAATAGCTGTCAGCACTTCTGCACACTTAGCCGTGAAAAGTCATGACAGTAAAGCAATTATGTGCTTTTTTATCATATCTCAGTATGTATACGACTGACACAGGTCTCTCATAGTTGACCTACCCTGATGTCACAGAGCAGATGTTGCTGAACAACCCAGTATGAAAGCAGAAGAATCCTATTAGCCAGCCTACTGGAAACTCAAAAGCATGGAGAGGATGTATTTGCTGTTGCCATGAAAATTTTTGTAGCTATTCAGGCATAAGCAAAGACAGCACATGTTGAATCCAAATTTTGCATATTCCAGGAATGTGTCTAGAATGTTTTCCATCCTGGGAGCATAGAGAACTCCACCAGTTTGCAGAGTCCAGAAAACACATACTCAGTTACTGTCCCTGGAGTTTTATCTGATAAATAGAGGCAATATGTTACATGTCAGCGAAATGTATCTGCTTTAAGATAGAACAGAATATAACTTAAAATGAGGGTTACATGAGAAAACAATACAATGAAATAGAGGATTCTGCCTCTAACCAGAACTAAAAATTCAGGAAGGAAAAATGCATTTAACTGAGCAGATTTTGCTCTTATTTGCTATCATTCTTCTTCATAATATGGAATACGTATTTCAGCAATCATAACAAGCAAGGTTTTTTAAAAAATAACATTAACAATGACCCATCTGCCGGATCCTTCTTTCTCTTTCTTCCTCTAAATCCTGTGACAGAGTCTCATAGCATAGTTATGAATTGGATAAAGGAACATTTCCTTTCTATTTGTTTCCTATCTGCCTTGTGTTGCAACTATCCATTAAACCCTTGGAGATTTTGTCTATAGTTCAAGGTTTCTAATACAAGCAGGAGCCTGTCCCTGTGTTTTCAACTGTAAAAAAGTACATTCTTCTTCTCAGGGGCAAATGAAGTCAAATTGGAATGCTATCTCAAACTTTTTTTTAAAGTTGACTTCTATTTAGCCTGGAAGAAGATTCAGTAATCTCAATTTTAACTCATTAAAACTAGGAGAGACAGAACTGCTCCACAGAGAAGACTTAGAGCTGACACATGCAAAAATTCAAAACAGACATGTCAAAATCATCCATGCTCTTAGAGGAGACATGACATCATGGAGGGGGAAAAAAAAGCAGCCCTCCATATAAATAGCTCTGATATACTTTGCAACCGAATAAGGTTGACATGCAATTCTCTGGGGAATGCATGAGAAAACAAAGAATCTGCAAAGGTCATTCCTTTTCCTAGGCCATTTCAATTACACAGACAAACAAGGCCAGAATCAGTAGGTTTTGCTCCAAGTGCCTGACCCACTTGCTTTGGAAGTGCAAATAAATGAATTTCATTTTTTGAACTAAAGAAAAGGAAAACATCACAGCTACTTCCAGCTATCTGCAGAAGCCCTTACTCTCATTCATTGATTGCTCATGATTTTATTGGTTGAGTAAGACTCGGTTCTAAAGAGCTATTTCTCCTCAGCTGGGCTTAGGAGAACTTTCTTTGGAAGAGGTGAGAGGAGCCCACAGAAAAAACAAAGGAAGAAAGAACTTTTACTCAGTTAATTGCTTTCCATGCAAAACCGGAGCAAAAAACAACAGTGCCTCCTCTATTCTGAGTCTCTGTTGTGGTCTGGAACAAAAGGTGCTGAAGGCAGTTAGGATTAATGTAATTGGCTTCTGGATCTGGCCTTAAAGAGATGCATTAACAAGGAAAGTGGTTTGGTAATCTGAAGTCTACGCCTATCACCTCATGGCAAAGGGCTTTCAGAAGGCAATTCTTAGCGCGCTCTAAATATTGAACCCCCTGGAACACGTCTTGGGTTGGAAACTCCAAAACTGAAGGACGCTTTGGAGAATTTGGCTTTAACTTTTTGGCTCCAATTGTTTTGTATTGACTGTGCCATAAATGAAGACACGCCTTTGTGGCAGCAAGAGTGGATACCAGTTTACGCTCCAATAGCTTTGGTGGAGCTACCATGTACGTGCTTGGCTTGGTCTGAACCAAAGACAGGGGCTGTGGGGTCTATAAGCCATTTTTCCTGCACATTTTTGTTTTTATCTCTCACTTTGTCTCACTAATGTTTCATACAATTCATGAATCTGCATTCTTCTCTCCCAAGATCATTTTAAGTGCAGCAAAATGATGCCTCACGCGCACATGGGAGTGGGTGGGAATCAGAATACGTGGGCCCTTACAAGTAACCTCCATCACGCCAATGTGCACCATGTAATCTTATTACTCTCCAGGGTTACTGTAGTGTATATGTATTTCCTCCCCTTCTCTTCCTCCAGTTTAGCCATAATTTGCATGTGTTTATATATATATATATATATATATATATATATATATATATATATATAT